>NC_089837.1:416015149-416345462 GCF_035609145.1 Eleutherodactylus coqui | reverse complement strand
CAGATGTAAGTGCAGTTGCGCACACTTTTGTGCACTTTTTTGTCTCTCTGAGGGCAGCCGCACATGGGTGTAAGCGTGGAATGTACATGTCCTATGCAGTGTGTAGATATATTACTATACATATTATATGTGTGTGTGTATGTATGTGTATATATATATATATATATAATATATATATACATACACACACATACATACATATATCTATACACACACATCTTGATACATATACGCATAGATAAATGTATATATACATACACTCATACAATACATTGCATGGGGAATATTCCTGTTTTTACCATGTGGAGTGACTACTGTGAGTGATTTTTATGAGTGACTGCTATGAGTGACTGCTATGAGTGACTGCTTTGAGTGACTACAGTGAGTGGCTACAGTGAGTGGCTACTGTGAGATTGCAGGGAAGATCTGGAGGCCCTTGGGAAACTCTGGGTGTTCAGAGACCCAGGGAGAAACACTAGCAGATTTTGGTAGACTGCAGGCAGGACTATTCACTGCACTGGATGGGCGGAAGTAGCTTTGTGAGGGCGGAAGTGGTCAGCACAGCAAGGGGTGCTGGGAGATGACCTCCTAGCAGGAGGGGCTGAAGATGTAAACAGAGCATGGAGGTGAAAAATGGAGCCTAGGTAAGTACTACTTCTGAAAAAAACGTTTTATATGTGTTATTTACCACAGGTTGTGCCAGCGGGGCAGATTTACTGGAGAAAAAAAATACAGATTGTAATGACAGAACCCCTTTAAGCCAGCTGAACTAATGAAGGAGTTTTACCCGAAACGTGTTTTCTTGGTAGTTTGCTATATTAATTAAAGAAGACATTTTCATCCAGTTGTTTTCTTTAATTATTCAAATAATTTGCGGAGTGTTGCGCCTAGATACCAGTTTCTGTTTTTTTACACTCGTGTATATGCTCACTACCACTTAGGTGGTGTGTTGTCTGGTCAGCAGCACCTTCCGATTCTTTAGCACACTTCTAACCATCACAATCCTTGTCTCCATTTTAGGCCATTTATTTGCTATTGTTTTTTGCTCCAACCCCTTCTTTCCATTTTGAACCTGCAATCTAACAGGCATTGTATGCCACAGGCATGGCTTTATAGGTAATCAGCCATGGTAGTGCTGGAGGCCTTCAGAAGGTCCCAGACTGCCATGGCAACCAAGTGGCATCTTGTGGTGACATCATGAGGGGCCTTTGGGGCCACACAACTTTGACTGGGGGATTTAAATACCGCTTCTAGAATTAAAAGCATCAGTTGAAGGGTTAACAGCCATGATCATCGTTCACAGTCAGTGCGGCTGTTTCCAACAGGGGTCAGCTGTAAGAAATAGCTGGTAACTACACTGTATGGAGCAGGATTGGCCCCTAAACTACCTCCATAAAACCCCAAATGCACAGTCCTGCATTGTTAAGGGTTAAATCAGCCAAGAATAAGCTCATGTAAAAGGACCCTTATTTTCAAATAGCAAACAGTACTATATTATGAACTTTTCAATAATTCATTGCATCTAGGAAATATTGTCCAACCTTATACTCAGTCTTGTGTGTAATTATTTATTATTGATTTCAAAGTTTTAAAAATCTTCTCTGGCAACCAGATAATGATGAGGACAGATTGATTTGATGATCTCACCTTTACCAATAGGGGTTTAGTCAGATGGGCGTTTTGTCGCGCAATTTGCGCATGCGTCCGGCGATTTTAGAAAACCATTGCTTTGCAATGGTATTGGATACATGAGCGCTTTTTATGCGCTCATCCGATAAATTATAGAACAGAAATCGCAGATCTCACCTATCTGCGATCTGCGATTCTTGTTCTCTTCTCTATATGCGCTCAATGGGGCCGGCGTCAGCAGCGCCGACCCCATTGAGAACATATAGTAGACAAATCATTCTCCTCTGCCACAGTTGTAACAGCTGTGGCAGAGAAGAATGATGTTTGCCCATTGAATTCAATGGAGCCGGCAATACAGCCGGCTCCATTGAAAGCAATGGGCTGCCGGCGAGCGCAGGATGAATTGTCAGGAAGGGCTTAAATATATAAGCCCTTTCCTGCAATTCATCCAGAAATGCGTAAAAATAAAAAAATATATATATACTCTCCTTGTCCCGGCAGACGGAGTTCAGCACGGCCGGCCGGCAGTTCTCCTGAACTGCTCTCTGTAGTATACAGCAGCTGGGGATTTAAAATCCCCGCCTGCTGAATGAACTGCCTCTGATTGGTCACAGCCTGACCAATCAGAGGCAGCTCTCACTCAAACCCATTCATGAATCCGTTTCTATTTCTATTAAAACGCGGCTAGGAGCAGTTTTTTCGGGCGATTTTTCGGCCCCGGTCACGCGATTTGCGGATGCGCATCCGTCATGCGATCCGCAAATCGCGGCAAAAAACGCCCGTGTGACTAAGGCCTTACTCTGACATCAGTGAATAAATATCCAGGTTAACTTAATCCCATCAAAACTTTGAAACATTAATCCCTAAATAATCAAATTGGTCCACCAATCTCAATTTGGATCTCAATTAGGCAGTGAAAATTTAGAGTAAAAAGAAATCAAGTTAGATTTACTCCAGTTATTCTTTGTATCTTGTTTTGTTTTTTTTTTTTTGCAGAAGAAGGCAGCATTATTACCTATGAGGGAAGAAAAACCAGCATTATTGCTGATGGGGGCAGGATAGAGAAATGATTAATAATGATGCAGAAAGTGAGCATTATTAATTATGGGGGCAGGAAAGGTGGTGCTATTGCTAATAGGGGCACAAAGGTGAGCATTACTGATGAGACACTAGAAGCAGCTCTTATTGTGTGAGGATTATTTACTAATTGGGGCACTATGGATTATGTAGAGGTGTGTCAAATCCTGCAGGGAAAAGTTGTGGCTTGGAAAAGTCATTTTGGTAGTCTGGGCCCATATAGAGAATAAAAGAGATAGAGAGGGACACTAATCAGGGATGATGTCTCTGGTCACTGGAGGTAACTGCACTATAATCACTGTGTAGAATTGGTATCTAACTATTAGTTAGAAATCTAGTAGTAATGAAGGGCTCAATGAGGCACACTATTACTATGAGCTCACTAATGAGCATCATTACTGTGGAGGATACAAAGGGCATGGCTTAGCATAAAATGAGCATGGCATAAAAATTTGCTTTTGCAAAAATTGGAAGTTGTGACCTGGCTACATTTTTTTAGCAAAAAAAGGGAAGGCAAAATCATTGTCACACCAAAGGGTGGATGTAACGGAGGAAATTGGTGGGCCATGATAATAGAACTTTTCTGTGCTGTAAGTTACTAGCATGGAAATCTTGACTTCCACATTGAGAAAGAAACTATTAAACCTCATTTTTCTGGATTGGGCCAGTTAAAGGTTG
This sequence comes from Eleutherodactylus coqui, assembly GCF_035609145.1. NCBI lineage: Eukaryota > Metazoa > Chordata > Amphibia > Anura > Eleutherodactylidae > Eleutherodactylus > Eleutherodactylus coqui. The sequence goes on along the minus strand of NC_089837.1, from coordinate 416,342,078 downwards.
TTTTACTGCTTGATAGAACCATTTCAGCACTACCTTGTTCATGTACTCACATAGCAACCATAATCTTAGTTTTGAATTTTCATTCTCATTTTCTTCCCACTACTTCCGAAACTGTTTCCTGGTAAGGGTAGCATACATTTGCATTTAACTGCAGTTAAACCATTGTGAAAGTTAATTTGTGATGTTTATCTTCACTCTTCTTTATCACAAAATGATATCAAAGAATGTAAATTGATAGTTTTGTCTTGGTGTTGGAATTCACCATAGCTAATGCTCACATGTCTGACAAACAAATTACAGACCATAGTGTTTGCATTTCTAAGTTTATTTTTCTACTTCACTCACCATTTTTAATTTCATTTTCTACTGTGCTTTTTAACAGCCATTCCACGGGCTCCTAAATCATTTTCTCTGTCTCTAAATTACTACTACAGTACCCTTTAAGCCTACAGTGAGTCATCACAATGAAACAAAGGAACCGTTGAAAATTCTGCTTTACTACATCTGCAGCTAGCAAAATAATACTGTATAGACAGCAAAGATCAGAAATGACTTAGGTTTAGAGAGTATGAACTGGTAAAGTCATTATAATTCAATTGTATCCATTTAAATGTGTGTCAGGATCAATTAACATCTATTTGTAAAATAATTACCAGCAAGTAAATTAAATAAACTGTCTGTTAAAAAATTAAATTGCATTTAATAGATCAGAACATCATGCAAGAACAAACCAGTCTAGTTAATTTCTCAGTAACCTAATATAAAGTATCTGGCTTTATTCCCATAATGTCTGTCTTATGACTTTAAGTTGATATGCAACATATATTACAATTTGGTTGGCTGATTACAGAGGTGACATTTCCTTTGGGTATTTTTAAGTTTCTTACTTTGAAAAAGTTCCAGAATTGTAGCAGCAATGTTGCTAACATTTCACTTCTTTAACCCTCATAAGACTAAGAAGTTTTTAGTTTCTTCTTACTAAGATTCTTTAGGGCTCGTTCACACTAGCATTTTAATGTCTGTTTTGCTGGTCCATTGTGGAAAGAGCAAAATAGAAAGAAAACATTTCTGTTTTCAAGCCCATGGGAATATATTGAATTAGAAGGTCTGCAGTTTCAATCTGTTTCTGTATTTTCTGTCTTCATTCCATTTTTTACATTAGATCAAAAGCACAGACTGCTGTACAGGTGTTTCCAGATCGATTTACTCAACGGGAGGCTGATGAAAATGGAAGCCAATTGGTGTCTTTTCTATGAACATGACTCAGTGGTTAGAGCTGTTACCTTGCAATGCTGGGGTCTTAGGTTCAAATTTCATCAAGTGCAACATCAACTTTGAAAAACTCCATATAGTCATTACCCTTGGTCACATTTTTATCTACAATTCTTGCACTGCAAGGCAGCAGTGCTAATGACTAAGCCACCACACTTGTTGTTTCATTGACAGAGATCTAGAACAGCAAGAAGAATAAACACAAAGAAAATATTAAATGCCAATGCAGACATCATACTTGGTCAGATTTGAACCTACAATTCCAGGACTGTAAATAACTAAGCTACAATGCTATAGAAGAGAGAGCATAATAAACAGAAAGTGAACATGATCTCCATACATATTTTGTCTATAGTCAGATGTGAACCTAAAACCACAGAGTTACAAGGCAACAGTACTAGCATTAAGCCATTAATCAAGTTGCTACTTTCTACCTCCTCCTGCTCATTCCTTCTCTGGAGGAGTAGAAGAAGGGGGGGATATATTCTTCTTATTCTCCTTCTTCTCCGTCATCTTCACTTTCTTCTTCTCCTTCCCCTCTACAGGAGGAGGAAAAAGGAGATAAGAGGAAGGAGAGGAAGAAACAAAAAGTATGGTGGCTTAGTCATTACAACGGTTGCCAAGCTTGAGTTCTAGGCTCAAATTTGGCCAAAGACAATAGCTGTAAGAACTTTGTATGTTCTCTTTGGGTTTCTTGTTCTCCTCCTCCACCAGAGAAGAAAGTAGGAAGAACAAGCATGACCAAGCGTGATGTCTGCATAAATTTTTATCTTCTTTTTTTGTTTATTCTTCTTCTCTTCTCTTATTCTAGCAATCAAAGAGCAAGTGTAGTGGCTCAGTTGTTAGCACTACTACCTTGCAGTGCTGGATTTGTAGGTTCAAGTCTGACAAAGGGATGTTGTACTTGATAATATTTGGACCTAGGAACTCAGCATTGCAAAGCAACTGTGCTAATCACTGAGCCACCACCAAAAGCTTACAGATGTTTTCTGATGTTTTTTTTTTAATAAAACTGGAAAAGTTAAAAAAGCACAAGTGTGAATGTAGCTTTTCCCCGGATAAAATAGTACTATTTTAGGCCTTAGTCACACGGGCGTTTTTTTCCCGCGATTTGCGGATCGCATGACGGATGCGCATCCGCAAATTGTCTGACCGGGGCCGAAAAATCACCCGAAAATACTGCTCCTAGCCGCGTTTCAATAGAAACGGGCCGGAGCTGTCCAGCACATTGAATTCAATGGGGCCGGCAATACAGCCGGCTCCATTGAAAGCAATGCGCTGCGGGCGATCGCGGGATGAATTGTCGGGAAGGGCTTAAATATATAAGCCCTTCCCTGCAATTCATCCAGAAATCTGTAAAAATAAAAAAAATATATATACTCACCTTGTCTTGTCGGCTCCATTGAATTCAATGGGCAATGATTTGTCTACTATATGTTCTCAATGGGGTCGGCGCTGCTGCCGCCGGCCCCATTGAGCGCATATAGAGAAGAGAACAGGAATCGCAGATCACAGATAGGTGCGATCTGCGATTTCTGTTCTATAATTTATCGGACGAGCGCATAAAAAGCGCTCATGTGTCCGATACCATTGCAAAGCAATGGTTTTATAAAATCGGCTGACGCATGCGCAAATCACGGCAAAAAATGCCCGTGTGACTAAGGCCTTAATGTGCATCTAAGCTATGCATTTTTTAGATTTTGTGAGATTTATGTAATAAAAAAATTCTTTTAACACAAATATTTTTATGAGTAGCTTTTAATTATTTAAATTTTATTAATATTTATTAATGTGGGTTTTCTCACAATGACAGGCAGCAATCTGCCATTCATTGAGTTCAATGAATGGCTGATCGCTACCTGTGATTGGCTGAGCGCTGTGACCAATCACAGGCAGCACTCAGCTGTCATTCAATGAATGGTTGAGCACTGCCTGTGATTGGCTCAGCACTCAATCAAACAGACACAGTCCTTCAGCCAATCAGGCAGCTGCAGCGGCCCCATTAAAAGCAATGAGAGAACATCATGATTCCCTGCCTCTGTGACAACCACGGCAGTGGATTCTTTACTCCCCACTGGGAGTGCCATCATTACTGAATGCTGTGACAGTGCTGTCACAATGTTCAGTGACAAGGGGACTCCCCGCGGAGAATATTTACATGCACTATGGACCTATGCAGGTGCACACATTTGCATGCCTGTTAAACACGGACATGTGAACACATCATAGGAAACCAATGGTTCTAATTCACATGCGGTTTTGTACTTACCCATGTACGCACATAAACACGCTCGTCTGAATGAGCCCTAAATCAGGGATCCCAGCATAATTTGAAAATAGTAGGAACTACTAATTGTATTTAATTTTCAGTGAAGTATATTGCTACAAATGGTAACACTTTTAATATTACTGTAAGATAAGTGTGTTTGTGGTCACACAGAAAATAAACAGAATTAATACCTTAAATTATTTTCCCAAAATTACCGAAGGTTTAAAAAATTATTAAACAGTTTCTAAATCATACTGTAGGTGAGAAACATCTATGCATTTGTGACAGCTGACACATTTGAAATTACTTACTGACTTTTGTTGGTGACATTGAATCTGTGAGTGCATTCTAGTTCCTCTATTTAATTTCTATCATCATCCTTCCTAAGGGAAAACAGCTATTTCAAAAACCTGAAGTACACAATAACTTAAATCAGCAGTCATGCTAAAGGTTAAGGATAGGTCAATTGAATTTCTGTAGCAGTGTCTCAAGGACATATGGTATACTAATGCCACATTCCTAGTATTTTGTTATTGACAGGTTTTATAGCGTTAAAGAGTTGAAAGTTGCACATTATTATTCTTGCTTATTTCTGTCTTCAATTAGCTCTATTTTTAAATTGGCTTGGTTTGTATGTACTCAGAAGATCATGCATATCTTTTAAATTATAACTAGATAGATAGATAGATAGATAGATAGATAGATAGATAGATAGATAGATGGATAGATGGAGAGATAGATAGATAGATAGATAGATAGATAGATAGATAGATAGATAGATAGATAGATAGATAGATAGATAGATAGATAGATAGATAGATAGATAGATAGATAGATAAAACACATTACAAGAGTGGGAATTATTTATTGAAATGGCTGTAAATACTAACTGTAGACTCATTCTTAGTCCTATGTCAGAACCTGATCATGGAACAGATATGAGTAGCATTGCACAGACACTATTTTTCTCTTTCCATAGTAGGCTTATAACACAGATCACCTTTGCATGAAGTTAACCATTGATTGACTGACATGTAGTGTTCCCCTTTTCTTATAAGCAGACATTATTCAGCACAAACTGTGTGTATTAGTAATATATCTGCACTCCAGCATCCTATTTTGTTTCCACTGGCAGCTGCAGTGAGTCTCGGCTGGTAGCCAAGCAGAGTGAAGGACAACAGATTTAAAGCAGCAATATACTAGACTTGGTGAAAGTTATAGGTGTAGTTACCCTAGTTTGATTTGCACTATTTACCTGCTGTATTTCAACTTGAACTTTAGTGTAGTAACCTAGGTTCTATGCATATTCTGTTACTCACCCTACTATACCACATACCACTGCCTGACCAATCTACTAGAACCTTGGTTCATCCGATTACACTTTTGTTTCACTCTAAGGCACCACATACCCGTGTTTCTCTGATTTGCATATTCTGTTTTTTGGTTTGACTGAATACTAGAGATGAGCGAGCCTACTCAGTAAAGCAGTTACTCGAGCGAGCATCGCTCTTCTCGAGTAACTGCTTAGTGATCTGAGCAGGCTTGGGTGGGCTGCGGGGGTGAGCGGGGGGAAGAGAGAGAGATCACTAAGCTGTTACTCGAGAAGAGCGATGCTCGCTCGAGTAACTGCCTTACCGAGTATGCTCGCTCATCTCTACTGACTACGTTCAAATGGACTTCCCAGTGCCTCATACCTAGATTTTCCTGACCTGTGCTGTATAAATACTTCCTAGTGGCCATCTGATTTTAAATGAGCACAGAACTCTAAAGTGACTCTTAATATTCTTATAATCTACAAAAAGTATACCAAAGCCATTTGACAAAGAAAGTAAGAAATAAAGTATCCTATCAAGTCATGACATTGCATTAAGTTTTAAAAAGCTGAAAGGTAGAAGTCTACTAATGGGATTAAAAAATATATTAAAAAAAACAGTTAAAGGTAATTAGATTAGTTAATAGAGATGAGCGAGCACCAAAATGCTCGGGTGCTCGTTACTCGGGACGAACTTATTGCGATGCTCGAGGGTTCGTTTCGAGTAACGAACCCCATTGAAGTCAATGGGCGACCCGAGCATTTTTGTATATCACCGATGCTCGCTAAGGTTTTCATTTGTGAAAATCTGGGCAATTCAAGAAAGTGATGGGAACGACACAGCAACGGATAGGGCAGGCGAGGGGCTACATGTTGGGCTGCATCTCAAGTTCCCAGGACCCACTATTAAGCCACAATAGCAGCAAGAGTGCCCCCCCCCCCTCCCAACAATTTTTACTTCTGAAAAACCCTCATTAGCAATGCATACCTTAGCTAAGCACCACACTACCTCCAACAAAGCACAATCACTGCCTGCATGACACTCCGCTGTCACTTCTCCTGGGTTACATGCTGCCCAACCCCCCCCCCCCCCCCTGCACGACCCAGTGTCCACAGCGCACACCAAATTGTCCCTGCGCAGCCTTCAGCTGCCCTCATTCCACGCCACACTCATGTCTATTTATAAGTGCGTCTGCCATGAGGAGGAACCGTAGGCACACACTGCAGATGGTTGGCACGGCTAGGCAGCGACCCTCTTTAAAAGGGGTGGGGCGATAGCCCACAATGCTGTACAGAAGCAATAAGAAATATAATCCTGTGCCACCGCCATCAGGAGCTGCACACGTGGGCATAGCAATGGGGAACCTATGTGCCACACACTATTCATTCTGTCAAGGTGTCTGCATGCCCCAGTCAGACCGCGTTTTTTTATAAATAGTCACAGGCAGGTACAACTGGGAATCCCCAACTCCGCAATGGGAATTCCATGTGCACCCACAGCATGGGTGGCTCCCTGGAACCCACCCGCTGTACATAAATGTATCCCATTGTAGTGCCCTGGACAGCAGAGTTAACATCAGATTAAATGCAGGTGGGCTTCGGCCCAAACTGCATGGCTCAGTCAGACTGGGGTTCTTTAGAAGTGTACACATGTAGTTACAACTCCGTGTGGACCGACAGCATGGGTGGCTCCCTGGAACCCACCGGTGGTACATAAATATATCCCATTGCAGTGCCCAGCACAGCTGAGGTAACGTCAGCTGTAATGCAGGTGGGCAAAAAATTAATTTGATTACACTGTAGGCGAGGGCCCCAAAAAATTGGTGTACCAACAGTACTAATGTACGTCAGAAAAATTGCCCATGCCCAACCAAGAGGGCAGGTGAAACCCATTAATCGCTTTGGTTAATGTGTCTTAATTTGTAACTAGGCCTGGAGGCAGCCCAGTTAAAATAAAAATTGGTTCAGGTGAAAGTTTCAACGCTTTAATGAGCATTGAAACGTATAAAAATTGTTTAAAAAATTATATGACTGAGCCTTGTGGGCCTAAGAAAAATTGCCCGTTCGGTGTGATTACGTCAGGTTTCAGGAGGAGGAGCAGGAGGAGGAGGATGAATATTATACACAGATTGATGAAGCTAAAAGGTCCACGTTTATGATGGTGATAGAGAACAATGCTTCCATCCGCGGGTGCAGCCTACGTATTGTTTAGGTATCGCTGCTGTCCGCTGGTGGAGAAGAGAAGTCTGGGGAAATCCAGGCTTTGTTCATCTTGATGAGTGTAAGCCTGTCGGCACTGTCGGTTGACAGGCGGGTACGCTTATCTGTGATGATTCCCCCAGCCGCACTAAACACCCTCTCTGACAAGACGCTAGCCGCAGGACAAGCAAGCACCTCCAGGGCATACAGCGCGAGTTCAGGCCACGTGTCCAGCTTCGACACCCAGTAGTTGTAGGGGGCAGAGGCGTCACGGAGGATGGTCGTGCGATCGGCTACGTACTCCCTCACCATCCTTTTACAGTGCTCCCGCCGACTCAGCCTTGACTGGGGAGCGGTGACACAGTCTTGCTGGGGAGCCAGAAAGCTGTCAAAGGCCTTAGAGAGTGTTCCCCTGCCTGTGCTGTACATGCTGCTGGATCTCTGCACCTCCCCTGCTACCTGGCCCTCGGAACTGCGCCTTCGGCCACTAGCGCTGTCGGATGGGAATTTTACCATCAGTTTGTCCGCCAGGGTCCTGTAATATAGCATCACTCTCGAACCCCTTTCCTCTTCGGGTATGAGAGTGGAAAGGTTCTCCTTATACCGTGGGTCGAGCAGTGTGTACACCCAGTAATCAATAGTGGCCAGAATGCGTGTAACGTGAGGGTCACGAGAAAGGCATCCTAACATGAAGTCAGCCATGTGTGCCAGGGTACCTGTACGCAACACATGGCTGTCCTTACTAGGAAGATCACTTTCAGGATCCTCCTCCTCCTCAGGCCATACACGCTGAAAGGATGACAGGCAAGCAGCATGGGTACCCTCAGCAGTGGGCCAAGCTGTCTCTTCCCCCTCCTCCTCATCCTCCTCATGCTCCTCCTCCTCCTCCTCCTCAACGCGCTGAGATATAGACAGGAGGGTGCTCTGACTATCCAGCGACATACTGTCTTCCCCCGGCTCTGTTTCCGAGCGCAAAGTGTCTGCCTTTATGCTTTGCAGGGAACTTCTCAAGAGGCATAGCAGAGGAATGGTGACGCTAATGATTGCAGCATCGCCGCTCACCATCTGGGTAGACTCCTCAAAGTTTCCAAGGACCTGGCAGATGTCTGCCAACCAGGCCCACTCTTCTGTAAAGAATTAAGAAGCCTGACTCCCACTGCGCCGCCCATGTTGGAGTTGGTATTCCACTATAGCTCTACGCTGCTCATAGAGCCTGGCCAACATGTGGAGCGTAGAGTTCCACCGTGTGGGCACGTCGCACAGCAGTCGGTGCACTGGCAGATGAAACCGATGTTGAAGGGTGCGCAGGGTGGCAGCGTCCGTGTGGGACTTGCGGAAATGTGCGCAGAGCCGGCGCACCTTTCCGAGCAGGTCTGACAAGCGTGGGTAGCTTTTCAGAAAGCGCTGAACCACCAAATTAAAGACGTGGGCCAGGCATGGCACGTGCGTGAGGCTGCCGAGCTGCAGAACCGCCACCAGGTTACGGCCATTGTCACACACGACCATGCCCGGTTGGAGGCTCAGCGGCGCAAGCCAGCGGTCGGTCTGCTCTGTCAGACCCTGCAGCAGTTCGTGGGCCGTGTGCCTCTTATCTCCTAAGCTGAGTAGTTTCAGCACGGCCTGCTGACGCTTGCCCACCGCTGTGCTGCCACGCCGCGCGACACCGACTGCTGCCGACGTGCTGCTGCTGACACATCTTGATTGCGAGACAGAGGTTGCGGAGGAGGAGGAGGGTGGTTTAGTGGAGGAAGCATACACCGCCGCAGATACCACCACCGAGCTGGGGCCAGCAATTCTGGGGGTGGGTAGGACGCGAGCGGTCCCAGGCTCTGACTCTGTCCCAGCCTCCACTAAATTCACCCAATGTGCCGTCAGGGAGATATAGTGGCCCTGCCCGCCTGTGCTTGTCCACGTGTCTGTTGTTAAGTGGACCTTGGCAGTAACCGCGTTGGTGAGGGCGCGTACAATGTTGCGGGAGACGTGGTCGTGCAGGGCTGGGACGGCACATCGGGAAAAGTAGTGGCGACTGGGAACTGAGTAGCGCGGGGCCGCCGCCGCCATCATACTTTTGAAAGCCTCCATTTCCACAACCCTATACGGCAGCATCTCCAGGCTGATAAATTTGGCTATGTGCACGTTTAACGCTTGAGCGTGCGGGTGCGTGGCGGCGTACTTGCGCTTGCGCTCCAACACTTGCGCTAGCGACGGCTGGACGGTGCGCTGACAGACATTGGTGGACGGGGCCGAGGACAGCGGAGGTGAGGGTGTGGCTGCAGGCCAGGAGACGGTAGTGCCTGTGCCCTGAGAGGGGGGTTGGATCTCAGTGGCAGGTTGGGGCACAGGGGGAGAGGCAGCAGTGCAAACCAGAGGCGGTGAACGGCCTTCGTCCCACCTTGTGGGGTGCTTGGCCATCATATGTCTGCGCATGCTCGTGGTGGTGAGGCTGGTGGTGGTGGCTCCCCGGCTGATCTTGGCGCGACAAAGGTTGCACACCACTGTTCGTCGGTCGTCTGCACTCTCAGTGAAAAACTGCCAGACCTTTGAGCACCTCGGCCTCTGCAGGGTGGCATGACGCGAGGGGGCGCTTTGGGAAACAGTTGGTGGATTATTCTGTCTGGCCCTGCCTCTACCCCTGGACACCGCACTGCCTCTTGCAACCTGCCCTGCTGCTGCCCTTGCCTCCCCCTCTGAAGACCTGTCCTCAGTAGGCGTAGCAAACCAGGTGGGGTCAGTCACCTCATCGTCCTGCTGCTCTTCCTCCGAATCCTCTGTGCGCTCCTCCCTCGGACTTACTGCCCTTACTACTACCTCACTGATAGACAACTGTGTCTCATCGTCATCGTCCTCCTCACCCACTGAAAGGTCTTGAGACAGTTGCCGGAAGTCCCCAGCCTCATCCCCCGGACCCCGGGAACTTTCAAATGGTTGGGCATCGGTCACGACAAACTCCTCCAGTGGGAGAGGATTCGGAACCCTTGCTGCCCATTCTGGGCAGGGGCCCGGGAACAGTTCCTGGGAGTCTGCCTGCTCCTCAGAATGTGTCATTGTAATGGAGTGAGGAGGCTGGGAGGATGGAGGAGCAGCAGCCAGAGGATTCAGAGTTGCAGCAGTGGACGGCGCAGAACTCTGGGTGTTCGATAGATTGCTGGATGCACTTTCTGCCATCCACGACAGGACCTGCTCACACTGCTCATTTTCTAATAAAGGTCTACCGCGTGGACCCATTAATTGTGAGATGAATGTGGGGACACCAGAAACGTGCCTCTCTCCAAATCCCGCAGCAGTCGGCTGCGATACACCTGGATCAGGAGCTCGGCCTGTGCCCACACCCTGACTTGGGCCTCCGCGTCCTCACCCACGTCCACGTCCTCTAGGCCTACCCCTACCCCTCAGCATGGTGTATTAGCAGTAGTGCAGAAACAGAACGCTGTAATTAAATGTGCCGCTTATTGGCCTGTGGTTGCAGGCTGACTTCGCTTACGGAACGCACAGCAGAGCCAGGAAATAATTTTGCGCAAGCCTGCTGTAACACTTAGCTGGCTGCGTATGAATTAGGAGGACAACTACCCCCAGCACAGACCCAGTACACTGAGGACAGTCACAGGCAGCCCAAATAGATTTTTTTTCCCAAATGTTTTTGGAAAGGCCCACTGCCTATATTCAATAAATATGTCTTCTGTCCCTGCCTCACCACCACTGGCCCTGGAGTATGTAAAATAACTGCAGACTGTTGCACTGTGGACTGGAATACAGCAGTGATGTAACAGCCAACACAGAGCCAGGAAATAATTTTGCGCAAGGCTGCTGTAACACTTAGCTGGCTGCGTATGAATTAGGAGGACAACTACCCCCAGCACAGACCCAGTACACTGAGGACAGTCACAGGCAGCCCAAATAGATTTTTTTTCCCAAATGTTTTTGGAAAGGCCCACTGCCTATATTCAATAAATATGTCTTCTGTCCCTGCCTCACCACCACTGGCCCTGGAGTATGTAAAATAACTGCAGACTGGGGGCGTGGCTTGGAGAGATCCCGAGACGGCTGTGTTTAGCTAGTCTCCGTCTAGCAGCATCGCTCAGCGACATCTAAAGCGCACCGGAGGGCTCGCTACACGACTCACCGGGAAGAGGAAGCACTAGTGATCATGGCGACATCCAGGAGGAGAGCATCCAGGGCTCAACCAACGCGGCTGGAGGAGTTTTTCGGCCCGCGCGCTCCGCTCCCTGTAATGGCGGCGGAAGAGGAGAACATGCCGGCTGCTGCAACCCCGGTAAGCGGACCCCCTGGCCCTCTGGAAAAGCTGCCCCCAGATGATATGTCTTCCCCAGACTCTGTGGGACAACCAGGGGAACCAGGAAAAGGAGGGAAACAGCCTAAGGGAGATGTTAGGCAAAAATCTGATCTCCCCCCCGGCCGCAGCATAAAAAACAAAATGGCGGCGACACCACAGCAAGGCACCCGATCCCCCTCTGCCTCTAGCAGCCCTGCGAAACAGCGGCAGAGACTAGGATTTTAGAGAGGGCAGCCTGGAAGATGAAGCCGCTATAACAACAAAAGAGGGGGAAATAGATAATTTATCTGCCACAGAAAAGCCTGCCTCGGAATTATATATCAAAGAGGCTATCATGGCCCTAAGACACACAATTCAAACTGACTTGAAATGTCTAACGCAGCATGTTGACTCCTCAATGCTGGAAGTAAATAATAGAATGAGCAACACAGAGCACAAAATGGAGGAGATGGTTAAATCTCATAATGCCCTTATAGATGCCCACTACGACTTAGAGTCCCTGGTCAACAAATTACAAAACAAAATAAACGACTTTGAGGACAGAAATAGGCGCAACAATGTAAAAATAAGAGGCGTCCCCGAAAAAATCGGGAACTCCGAACTGATGGAATACGTTGCGTGCTTAACTCAAAAGATTCTACCGAATATTCCAGCACAAGAGCTTAAAATCGACAGGGCACATAGACTTCCACTGCCTAAATTTCTGAGAGATAATAGCCCGAGGGACATTATTGTTCGTTTCCACTATTTCAGTACAAAGGAGGCCCTTATGCTTTCTGCAAGAAAATTGGGGGTTCTGCCGAGCCCATATTCTGATGTTCGCCTGTTCATCGATCTGTCCCAAGCGACTATGGAGGCGAGACGTAGTTTCGCAGGAGTGACTCTAGCCTTGAGAGAGGCGAAGATTCTGTACAGATGGGGTTTCCCCACCAAACTTATTGTGTCAAGGGAGAACTCTTCTCACGTTTTTCTAGATCCAGCCTCGGCCAAATTTACCTTGAAATCGTGGGGCATAAAAATTTGTGAATCTCCACCTGCCCGTGCGGATGGGGCTATGGAGAGAAAACAAAGGAAGGAAACTCGTACCAGCTGATTCTTCCTCCCCCCCTTTTAAGAATGCACAGTGATTTCTTTGTTTCGAACTCTTGCCATGGTCGTGTCTTTCCGGCTACCGAGCCCGACCGAAGTTTATTCTTTGCAACTTTTTGAGTGATGTTTCTTACTCTCCCGCGAACTGTCGTTCCCCCGAAGAAGATCGCAAGTTTTTGCTTGCCGAGTTATGTCGCAATATACTATTCTGATTGTTTGTATCTTGCTAATATGCTCCTTAAATGTCTTTTACGGTTGCAATTTTATGTGCATAACCAATTTTTGTTTCCCTAGTTTTGTTGATAACTCCCCAATAGGCATCATCTATCACACTGGCTCTCTAGCTCCTAGCTCCGTACCGCTATTTACGGAAATATGGCGTTGAAGGTACTGTCTCTGAACGCTAATGGATTGAATGCCCCGAGTAAAAGGAGAGCGGTTTGGAGAGAGGCTCTGCACCAAGGCGCCGACCTGGTATGTATCCAGGAGACACATCTGCTGGGGGTGGATAGTTTACGCATGTCACACAAGAAGTTCCCACATGTGGTGTTTGCTTGTGCTCCTAGGAAGCACGCAGGGGTGATGGTTGCAGTTAGAGATTCCACGACATTTAAAATTGACACTCAAGTATGTGACCCCAAGGGCCGCTTCATAGTACTGGTAGGCAATTTGAGAGGCTCACAGGTTACCCTCATAAACGTCTACGCCCCCAATAGGAAGCAAGTCCACTTCCTAAATAAACTTATGAGGAAAACCCGTAAAATAGCTAGGGGTCCGCTGATCCTCTGTGGGGATTTCAATTTGGTGCCGGAAGGCAAGATGGATTCCACCCAGAAGCACGCAAAAAGAGATTCCCCCCTGGGCCGTTGGATCCGGGAGATGGCTTTGTTTGACACTTTCCGCTGCTTAAACGCTTCGGCAAAGGAATTTACCTTTTATTCACCCCGTCATAAGACGTTTTCACGGATAGATTTGTGTCTGGTGGACAAGCACTTAATCACTTCAGTGTCAGAGGCGACTATTGGGACAGCGACGTGGTCGGACCACGCCCCTATAACAACAGCGATCCATATAGGCGACTCGCGCCAAGGCGCTAAAACATGGAGAAATAATCTATATCTCATGAAAACCCCCGAATACAAAAAAGAAATAAAAGATAGTTTGGAGGAGTTTTTTGCTTTAAACGCCACCCCTGACGTGAGCTCAAGTACCCTCTGGAATGCCCATAAGGCGTTCATAAGAGGGGTGCTCATAAAGCTAGGAGCCAGGTACAAAAGACTAAAACGCGACAAGACTGAAAAGTTAGTGACCGAGATACAATCCCTGGAGAGAGAACTTCAGACTTCCCCCTCTATGACCACTCATAATAAATTACTTAATACAAGACTTGAGCTCCGAAAAGTCTTACAAGGAGACTTCGAAAAAGAAACCACCAGAAATAGAGCCAACATATACTCTTCATTAAATAAGCCAACAAAATTGATGGCAAATTTAGTTAGGAAAAAGATAATTAAATCCAATATTCCTTTTGTGTGGAGCTCAAAAAAGAAGGAATACAAAATTTCCCACCCGAAGCAGATTGCAGATAGATTTAGATCATATTATAGCGAGTTGTATAATCTGAAAGAGGATAATTCTATAAGACAACCACAAAAAGAAATAATAGAGAATTTTCTGAATAAGTTATCACTCCCCAAAATTACCAACTCGCAGATGATTGAACTAGATAAGGAAATGTCTCCATTGGAAGTCCTAGATACCATTTCATTAATGAAGAACCAGAAAGCCCCCGGCCCCGACGGCTTTGCAGCCGAATATTATAAGCTGTTCCAGGGATTATTGGCCCCCCACTTAACATGTCATTTTAACCTTGCGATGCGGGATGGTGCTTTCCCGGCGGAGTCCCTCCAAGCAACTATTGTAGTACTGCCCAAAGCTGACAAACCCCCTGATGATCCCTCCAATTTTAGACCAATTTCTTTATTAAATGTGGATGTGAAAATATACTCCAAGATCTTGGCGAGGAGACTTCTGGAGGTTCTCCCGGAAATCGTTCACCCTGATCAGGCTGGGTTCGTGAAGGGTAGGCAGGCATCAGACGGCACGCGCAGAATAATCAATCTTCTCCACTCCCTGAAGTCCTCCCGCCTCCCAGCGGTCATGCTTGCACTTGATGCCGAAAAGGCTTTCGATCGTGTCCATTGGGACTACACATTCATGGCGCTGGGAAGGTTTGGGATGGGTGAAGGGTTACAGAAAGCTATCCGGGCCTTATATGCCGCGCCCTCAGCTAGGATACTGGTGGACGGGACTCTGTCCGAGCCGTTTATGATAACCAATGGCACGAGGCAGGGCTGCCCGTTGTCCCCTATGCTGTATGTCCTCTCGATTGAACCGCTGGCAGAGGCTATTAGGACATCGCTGGAGGTGGGGGGGATCCCTCTGAATCTGCGCCAGCATAAGATAGGTCTGTTCGCAGATGATGTGATTCTCACTCTGTCGAACCCGCTGAGTTCTCTGAGAGCGGTCCAACACATCTTGCGGGAATTTAGTGCGGTCTCACAATATAAACTGAATATTGATAAATCCCTGATTATGGGAGTGAACACCACAAGAGATTTGAAAGACGCTATAAAAAAGGAGTTTCCCTTTAAGTGGCGAGAAAGTGATCTTCCCTATCTGGGAATAGGCTTGTCCCCCTGACACAAATGACTTGGAAAAAGTTAATTTTCCCCCATTGTTGTCCTCTCTGCAGAAGGATCTGGACCGCTTAGCGAAGCTTGGTTTATCTTGGTACGGCAGAGTTATGACGTTTAAAATGACACTCCTTCCTAAGATTTTGTATGTCTTTCGTGTTTTGCCGATAGACGTTTCTCCTAATACGCTATCTAAAATCCAGAAACAATTATCAAATTTTATATGGGAGGGCAAGAAACCCCGTCTAGCATTATCCATACTGGCTATGCACCGATCTAGAGGTGGAGCAGACATCCCAAATGTGGGGAGGTACTTCCAGGCCTCTCTCCTGAATCAGGCTAGGGGATGGCTTTCGCGGGATGACAAGATGGGTTGGGTCGGTATGGAGAGCAACTCGGCTAAACTCAGGTCGTGCAGACCTATACTCCTGGCGGCGTCCTTAGAAGCTATGATTAATCATCCGACTCCAACAAAAAATTTGAATACTAACATAACGCACCTCTCCCCCACCGCGATTGCTTCTTTTCGGGTCTGGAGGGTCTTAACTGAAAAATTAGCCTCATATGATACGCTGGATCTCCCGCAGATCCCTCTTGAGACGGTGTGTCTGTTCCTCCCGGATCTAGATGTAAGAGATTGGAACAGGAAGGGGATAGCTAATGTATCGGACTTACTAGTAGGGAAAACAGTGAAGCCCTTTAAGATGCTGTCTTCCCAATATAATTTATCCTTGCACGATCTATATAAATTTACAAGAATAGCCCACTTTATAAATAAATCTCAACTACATACAATCAAAATTCCGCGAGAAGTCATAAGGAGAATTAGCACCTGCTCTGTATCTGGCAAATCGGATACGAGGCTCTTTTATGACATATTAACAGGCAACAACATCCCAACTAAAAGAATTCATATGCTAAATTGGGAGAAGGAACTTACGACAGTTATCACAATGGACAGCTGGAATAATGCGTTTAAACTCGCAGGGGCAGCTACTAAAGGGATGGGAATCCTAGAAGTTCAAATTAAGATTAATACACGTTGGTATTACTCCCCAGCGTTGATAAGCAGTAGATTCTGCAGGGGGGACGGGGCCTGCTGGAGGGAATGTGGAGGTAGAGGTTCTCTCTCTCACATTTTCTGGTCCTGCCGAAGTTGAAATCCTTCTGGAGAGAAGTTTTAAATCTATTAGATAATATCCTACATCTCCGGATCCGCAGAGAGGCAGAGCAGATCCTGCTGCTTGTGGGTCTGGAGGGACTACCCCCTCCGTCCAGAAAATTAGCGGGTCACGCCTTGATGACCGCGAAAGCAATAATTGCAAGGCATTGGAGGAAAGTAGAACCCCCGTTGTTTTGTGATTTCGTGGCCAGGATGTCTGAACAAAAAATATCTGAAAGATGGCTGGCGTTCAGAGAAAACGGTATGCTGAAACATGAGGAGATGTGGAGCGTGTGGAGAGAGCTTACATAACTGGTTATAAATGAGTACCTCATGATGCCTTCCCCTTTTTGTCCTGTTTTACTATGTTATTTACCATTTATCTGTAATTGTTTGTCCCTTTTCTATATATATTGAGCAACAGGTGACGATGGGACTTGTTTCATAGACAATTATTTGATAGACTTCAGAGCTTCCCCAGATGGGAGCGCTAGATATATACGGTGTATGTCATCTTTCTCTCTCCCTTACAAAATTGAGGTAGAAAAGAGCTCTAAGACAGATTAGACTAATAATGCTGTGTTTGTTATGATGCAATTAGCACTGTCTTTCAAATGTTCACATTTATGTAATGCTTATGTTCCTCAAATAAAGAAAAATAAACAAAAAAAAAATAAAAATAACTGCAGACTGTTGCACTGTGGACTGGAATACAGCGGTGATGTAACAGCCAACACAGAGCCAGGAAATAATTTTGCGCAAGCCTGCTGTAACACTTAGCTGGCTGCGTTTGAATTAGGAGGACAACTACCCCCAGCACAGACCCAGTACACTGAGGACAGTCACAGGCAGCCCAAATAGATTTTTTTTCCCAAATGTTTTTGGAAAGGCCCACTGCCTATATTCAATAAATATGTCTTCTGTCCCTGCCTCACCACCACTACTGGCCCTGGAGTATGTATAATTACTGCAGGGCGCAATGCTCTGCACGGCCGATATACAAAAAAAAAATGTGCAACACTGCAAAAAGCAGCCTCCACACTACTGCACACGGTTAGTTGTGGCCCTAAGAAGGACCGTTGGGGTTCCTGAAGCCTAAAATCAATCCTAACACTATCCCTATAGCAGCTCCGGCACCAGCAGCACTGTCCCTGAACTATGTCAGAATGCATCTGTGGCGAGCCGCGGGAGGGGCCGATTTATATACTCGGGTGACACCTGATCTCGCCAGCCACTCACTGCAGGGGAGTGGTATAGGGCTTGAACGTCGCAGGGGGAAGTTGTAATGCCTTCCCTGTCTTTCTATTGGCCAGAAAAGCGCGCTAACGTCTCAGAGATGAAAGTGAAAGTAACTCGAACATCGCGTGGTACTCGTCACGAGTAACGAGCATCTCGAACACGCTAATACTCGAACGAGTATCAAGCTCGGACGAGTACGTTCGCTCATCTCTAATTAGAAATTAAACATATGTTTGTTTCTAACAAGGTAAAATATAAAATATTTAATATTAAGCAAGATTTCAGATAAAGTATACTGAGCAAAAAACATTTTCTTTTACAAGTAGCACACAAAATATTAATATTACAAGATAGTCATTTGGAAGTTTGGAAGCAAGTGTCACATAGATTTTTAGATGTAAACACTAAAGGTTTAACTCACAGAAAAAAAGCAAGATACAAGATATGTACTACAGGAAATGCTCAATCACCATTTGACCTGATAGCATGCACCATGCCAGAACTAAAAGTTCTTCCCAGTACAACCATATTCACCTTTGCTAAACCAATCCAGATTGCAATCTTAAAAAGGAAGCCTAGGACGTTTACTATTGATGAGCTACCTGCAAGATAAGTTATCCACTGCTTGGGATCCCCACTAATCAGCCAATTCCAGTACCCTTGTCAGTACAGCACTGGAAGCAGATAACGCTGTTGTATTGCAGCACTCTGGTTAGGTACTCTAGGCACAGCTCCCATTAAATTCAATGGGAATTTTGCCTGCAGCACCAAACTGTTTCCAGTGCTGTCTGCACTGAGAGCAGTACCATGAATTAGCTGATCAATGCAGATCCCAAGTGGTTGACCACTCACTGGCGATCAATTATCGATAACTAATCTGGATGATAGATCAACAATAGTAAAAATACTAGACAACTCCTTTAGTGCTGCAATTTTGGAGTATCCAGATGGACTAATGGGTAATGAAACTGCTAAATTGTTCAAAGCTATAGTGCTCTGAACAAATTATTTCCACACAACAATGAAGTACCAATACAATGAAGTTATCTTGCAGAGATTCCATGTTTCAGTACCAATCATAACTGTAGACCAGCACAGTATTAATATATGCATAGGGCATTTCCCACAACACGACAGCGACTACTGCGCATCCAAAGGTAGTGACAGTCTATGCCTGTCCGCCCACCATAGGATAAACAAAACACTTTACAAATACCAACTCAGGGCTCAGTCACACGGGCGTATCAGCACCCGTACATCAGCGTCGATGCGCCCGTGTGACTGAGCCGTTACTGCAGAAAGAAGACGGTCGTACCTAAAGATGGCCGTCTCTCTGTAGCGCTGATGAAAGAACACATCACCGTCAATGAAGCCTGTCACATGTTCTTTCCTCCGGCGCTGCAGAGAGACGTCCGTCTTCAGGTACGTCCGTCTGCTACCTGCAGTAACACGGACGCTGATGCGCCCGTGTGACTGAGCCCTCATAGATGCCTAGAGAGCTTTACACCCCACCACTAAAGACTACACATTCTTCTCCCCACCACATAAAACATATTCTAGAATTTACTATTTCCCTCCTCAACACTCATCCCTGTCGACACTGGTTATGGTGACGGTTGATAATAGCACATTCTCAGACCCTGCCGTGATTACATTGATGTTAACGCTCCCCACTTTACACAATAGAGCTTGGCACTGGCACTTCAATGAATCGTTGCTCCATGACCCGGTAACCTCAGCTGAAATGCATAAGGTGCTAAGAGATTACTTTGATTATAACAACACGTCAGGTGTAGACCCGCTACATGGTTTGGGAGGCACATAAATGTGTCATTTGGGGATTCTGTGCAAGCCTTGGTTCCCATATTAGGAAAGAGTGCAGTAAACACCTTAGGGACCTATTTCACCAGATACAGGCACTAGAGCTTATCCTCAAGTCTACTCAAGATAGCGTGAGGGGGCAGAATTGCTCCAACTTAGAGAGACGGTTTGTTCTCACTGTCTGGGTCAGGCGAAAGTGAATTTAGCGAAGTGCGGGTGCCATTTCTTTGAATTCAGTGATAAACCTAGTCGCACACTGACCCAGGCACTCCGCACCGCAAGAGCCAGAACGTATGTCCCACATGTCAACACTCCCAATGGTCACACAGTGCATTTACCGCAACAAAGCAGACAGGGCTGCCCTTTTTTGCCCTTGATTTTTATACTATGCTTGGAGCCATTGTTAGAACATGTTCGCTCCAACCCAAATGTTCATGGAATTACTTTGGGGGACAAAGAACATAAGATCGCGGCATATGTAGATGATCTTTTCTTCATTCCTAATCCGCGAATCTCCATGCCAAACCTAATGGCCGAAAATAAACAATATTCTACATTGTCTAATTTTAAGATTAATTATCAGAAATCTGTGGCACTCAATGTTTTGCTCCCACAGCCCCTGGTTTATGAACTCAAAGACTCTCATTTTCCTGGACAAGGGACCACATTTATTACTTAGGGATTAACCTTACGACGGACAACGAGGACTTACATTCTGCTAACTTCCCAGCACTTTTAAATAAGGTTAGGCAGGACTTAAACTTCTGGACCAAAGGTTTCTTTTCATGGTTTGGCAGGGGTGCTATTATTAAAATGAACATTCTCCCCAGAGTCCTATACTTGTTTCAGGCCCTTCCTATTCATGTTTTGATACAATTTTTCCAACACCTAGTCTCACTGATATCTAAATTTGTCTGGGTAGGCAAGTCCTCTTTTATGGTGCAGAATATGTTGTCCAGACCAAAAAGCAAGGGAGGCATAGGACTTCTAAATTTCATACAATATTACCAGGCAGCTCACTTAGTACGTATTGTAGACTGGCACAGGCATTCGGCCCTTAAGCAGTGGATTGCCATAGAACAAGCAGCCGCTCCCATGCCACAGGTAGTTCTCCCCTAAACTAAGGGACAAGTTACTCAGAGCTGGCATGCCACTCCACTACGATGTCAATGACGACCAAAGTGTTTGCTAGGGCAGATATTTCTCCCAGGCCATCACCAATGTTTCTGGTTCTGGGTAACCCAGCATTCCCCCCAGGCAGTGAGAACAAAGTGTTTTGTACTTGGTTCTCAAGAGGCAGTTTTAGGGCAGAACATTTTCTACAAGATGGCCAATGGCTCCCACTAGATGCGTTAATTGGGACAATTTACCCAGCCCCACACCCGCTATGGTAGAGAATCCAGCTTTCTCATGTTCCTGCCTCAATCAAGTGCATTTGCACACCCAAAGACGCAGTTTGAATTTATCTGTAGTGAAGAGGGTCCCTCTAGACAAACTATCCAGAGTGTATAATATATTCAATTCACAGCTAGAAGCCTCACCGCCGGGATACATTCAGAAATAGGAAGAGGACCTGGGGATCATACTTACCCCTGAGGAAAGAGAAAGAATTTTCACCATCATGCACTCTTCATCTATACCTAGTAAAATACAAGAATCAGGATGTAAGGTTCTTTTCAGGTGGTACAGGGTGCCCTCTCACTTACATAAGACATTCCTGTCAGTATCCCCCTTATGCTGGAGATGCGGGACAGAGTAGGGGACTTTACTGCATGTTTTTTGGTATTGTCCGGTGCTGACGAGCTTCTGGTCAGAGGTCTGGCAGATTTCCACTAAGTTTACAGATTACCCTCTACCAAAATCTCCGGCCTTTCTTTCCTGCATCATGATGATATTCCACTGGCAAAATACAAAAAAATCTGTGGTGTGCTATCTTGTGGGTGCAGTGAGATCTTGTCTCTGGAGACAGACAGCACTGCCATTAGTTGCGATGTGGCTTAATATAGTAAGATGGATCATGGAGATGGAGGAACTCACGGTATTACTGAAGGGTATACAAGAAAGGTTTTAGAGGACCTAGTACCACTGGATAGTGTTTCAGGACTCCGAGGAGTATTGGTCGTTACTCAACCCCCAAGCTGTTTAGTTTTATTTTAGTTCCACATTTACACTTATGTAAATATTATTTTTATTTTTTATTTATTTTTTATCTGTACACCTCTTGTTTCCTGTCTGTTTCGTTAGATATAATTTATTATGCTCTTTGGATAGAAAAGTATTAGATATGTCTCACATAGTGTTTTTCTGAAGGTGGTACAGATCGAACATAAAATATCGGTGAGACACTGTTATTACAATCTGTTGAGTATTTTGTATTTACCTATAATAGAGGAAAAACATTTATTTGTGACTTTGAGGTTTCACTGAAGATTGTAACTTGTCGATTTAAGAAAGCAATACTCTGTCAGTATGTGGATAAATGCCAGTAATAAATAACGAATTTAAAAAAAAGAAAAGAAAAGGTGGTAAATAGAAATGAGCGAGCACCATAATGCTTGAGTGCTCGCTACTCGAGTCGAACTTCCCGCGATGCTCGAGGGTTCGTTTCGAGTAACGAACCCCATTAAAGTCAATGGGCGACTCGAGCATTTTTCATTTGTGAAAATCTGGGAAATTCAAGAAAGTGATGGGAACGACACAGAAACGGATAGGGCAGGCGAGGGGCTACATGTTGGGCTGCATCTCAAGTTCCCAGGTCCCACTATTAAGCCCCATTAGCGGCAAGAGTGCCCCCCCCCCCCCGCACTGTCAGCATAAAGATCGTTCTCCTCTGCCACAGCTGTAACAGCTGTGGCAGAGAAGAACGATGTTAGCCCATTGAATTCAATGGAGCCAGCAATACAGCCAGCTCCATTGAAAGCAATGGGCTGCCGGCGAGCGCGGGATGAATTTTCGGGAAGGGCTTAAAAATATAAGCCCTTACCTGAAAATCATCCTAAAATGTGTAAAAAAAAAAAAAAAAATTATGTCAGCATAAAGATCGTTCTCCTCTGCCATAGCTGTAACAGCTGTGGCAGAGAAGAACGATGTTAGCCCATTGAATTCAATGGAGCCGGCAATACAGCCCTTACCTGAAAATCATCCAGAAATGTGTAAAAAAAAAAAATGTATACTCACCTTTCCGCTGAAGCCGGAGTTCAGCCGCGTCTGGCCGGCAGTTCTCCTGAACTGCTCTGAATAGTATTCAGCAGCCGGGAATTTAAAATCCCTGCCTGCTGAATGAGCTGCCTCTGATTGGTCACAGTCTGACCAATCAGAGGAAGCTCTCACTCACACCCATTCATGAATTCATGAATGGGTGTGAGTGAGAGCTGCCTCTGATTGGTCCCTGCGCTGAGCCAAAGTTTCTAAAACATAACTTTTATTGATTAAGATAAGGAGAATAAGGAGGACTTTGTTGCTGTCACTCTTACACCCTAATGTAAACTCTGATGACAAGGGAGCACTTGCCCTGAGAAGAATGATCCCTAACTGGAATCTATTCCTATATAGCCCTATTACATTACATATCTAAAAGAAAATAAAACTGAAAATAAGCCTTATAATAGCATCACCAAAAAGGAACTCAGTAGAACTCATGAAAACTCAAATCAATATATTAATGTTCTAAAAAATGCTAACAAAGAATATCAACAAGAACTAATAGATGATCATATAGAAAAAAATTGTAGAAAAACCAATGCACATTTCTTATTGGTCAAAGTATGACACTCATGTAATCAATCATCTACAGAATATAGTCCTGGATACTCAGAATCAAAGAGCATAACACTCACATACTTGTCTTTAAAAGTCTAGTCCTACACATTTTACCCACCAATAGACAATACAACCATAAAACAAAGCATCATGAGACACCAAGGTGTAGATGTAAGATGGTGAAACAGTCCTCCTGCTGTAAATGTCCTGGTTTCTGTTGTAACTGTCATTTTGTTTTTGACCACAAGAGGTCACTGTGCTCTGGACTGAGACAGAGAAAAAAGAAGTGCATCATGACGATAGAGAGTAGGAGAGAAAAGCGGTTAGGTGCGTGCGAGCGAGCTGAGATGAGCTGGTGAGGACTGCAGCTAGCGAGAGAGACACTGCGATCGACCGGGAAAAGGACCCCAACGAGGACCGGACCTACCGTGAGGGGAGCTGCATTAGAGACTGTTCCAGAGTTTGTCAGACTACCATCTTAACGGAGAAGATGGTCATTACAGACCGGGCTCAGAAGTAGCGGCGTCAGTGAGTTCATATGGTTCTTGGATGAAATCCTATTCCTGCGTTCCGGACAAAGTCTAAAGGTACCCACCAGACCCGGGTCAGCCAGAGAACTAAGGCCTCTGGTGTAACCGTGCACGCACCGCCAATCTGACTGAGACTAATAACAAGGCCGGCAGTTAGTTAGTTAGTTAGGCATACTGATGGCCGCCGGCCGCACTGCTGGGGACTGAGCTGTCCGACATAGTCCTAACACACAGAGAACTCTATACTCGTAGAGCTGTCTAAGGATATCTACAAGTCACACGTTACACAACTGTACTTTGCCTTGACTTGTGAGCTATATATATTGTTATATCTGTTGAGTGGTGTTGTGTAAGGGGAGAATACGGGTGTGTTGATAAGATTGTAAGCTCTTGTGCTGTGCCGCCGGTGCTTCCCTAGCATCCTCACTGATTGTTCCTACTTCCAGGGTGATAGAAGGTAATAGCGGCTGGTTAGAGACGGCCTGCGGCTAGGCAAAAGCTTGGAGGATATTGAAGGCGCACATTATAGAGCACAGCGCTGCATGGCACAAGAGTCTCAGCTTCCCCGCTGAGTGTATGTAACTTTCTGGGGGAGTTCGGGTTGGTTAAGGGTTCTGCCAAATTAAGTAAAATCTCATTGCTACGGATTGGTTTTGAGTCGCGTCTTTTGTTCAGGACTTCGCTGTATTCTGGAAAGCCCACCCCGGTCGGCGGCTAACACTTGGCGTAGTTCGGCAGGATACAGCGATCGTCATGGACGGAGACGTGGCGGGAAACATTCCCCTAGCGCCAGCGGCCCAGGGTGCCCCTGCGCAACAAGAATTCCTAGCCCCAGTACCTGTCACGCCAGCCCAAGTAGGGTACTTATCGGCTGGAGCACTAATGCAGCACTTGCCAAAGTTTAACGGTAAAAATATGGGGCTGCAGGACTGGACCGAAAGGGTACAAAGTATAGTTAAATTGAGTAATTTGATACCTGCGCTGCGTGCAGAGATAGCATTGGGGGCCCTGGAAGGCGACGCTAGACGGACCGTGATGGTACGACCCGAGTCAGAAAGAGACACTTTGGAGAAAATATTCTCCCTGCTGGAGGGGGCACAGGGAGGGCGAACCAGGGTAGCGCAGTTGCGCAGCAGCTTCTTCAACCGGTCCCAGCGAGAGGGTGAAACGTTAATACAATACTCTAACGCCCTACAGGAAGTGTTGAATGAAGTGCAACGACGGGATTCAGGGGCCATGGGAGCTTTCAAGGAAGTGGATCGGCTACTATGAGACCAATTTATTCTAGGACTATCCAATAGATTTTTACAGGATAAACTGCAAGAGATGACCCGGGCAGATGCTGACCTGACATTTTATAATGTTTACCGGGCTGCTGTAGAGAGAGAAGAAGAGCCCATGGCTGTGAGTGTGAAGGCAGTGAGTAGCACCCAAGTGACAGGGGCCCGGGGAGGTCTTGAAGACTCCGAGTCCTTGAAGGATGTGGTCCAGGCCCTACGAGCAGAAATGAGAGAACTCCGCCTGGAAGTGTCCCAGATGAAGGCGGACTCATCCAGGGCCCCGGGATTGACCCCATCGTCCTGCCCACCTCCACAGAGAGTGTTCCGGGGGCGAGGATCCATTAATCCAGACCCATCCGGGGTGCGGGGATCAAGGGGACCTCTTTGCTGGAACTGCCGACGGTATGGCCATATCGCTCGAGAGTGCCACCAACAGACGGAACCTGAGCTGGCTTTAAACTTCCGACTGCCGCAGTAACAGGGCATCCTGCGGCAGTTCCCTCAGAGCTAAGCCCACTACGCAATGAACGCGATCTCTATGCTAGCAGTCCCATTATGGAAGCTGAGCTGGAGGGCCAAAAGGTACACTGCCTAGTGGATACCGGATCGGAATGCACCCTGATGCCGTTGGAGTTTTTCGAGAGACACTTCGGGCATATGATGGAACCGGAAGATGGAAGTGTTATCCGGTTGACAGCTGCCAATAATGGTGCAATGGATGTACAAGGGATCGTCTGGATGCGAGTCCGGCTGTTTGGGCAGGACATTGGCAAAAAGGGGATCGTGCTGGTAGATCATCCGTCCCGAAAGGGACTCGATGTAACGCTGGGCATGAACGTGCTGAGAGACCTCGATCATCACCTCTATGCCAAGGAAGGGCCTAAATACTGGCAGCGGACCACCACGCACCGGCCAACTCAAAAGGTCCTACAGCAGATGGTGAGGAGCTGCAGTTTACAGAAGAGCCTCATGTCAGGGTGTCCTATTGGGCATGTGAGAGTACCGCTGAGAGCTCCAGTGAAGATTCCACCACGCCAGGAGAAAATTTTGATGCTTCCAGTGGGAGCTGGGCGGCCACTGAATGGACTGGAGGTCCTGATTGAACCTGCTCCACGGGGAGAACTGCAGAACCGCCCGCTGGTAGCCCGAGCACTCGTCACCGTGAAAGATGGGTGCGTGCCTATACGCTGCCTCAATGTCTGGGACAGTGAGTCGATCGTTCCTGGGAATACCCTGCTGGCTGAAGTTCATGTGCCCGAGGGCGGTGTCATTCACCGGAGGAGCTTCACGCTACAGCCAGATGGGAGGTCAGCTTGGACCTTTGCTGTGAAGGTCCAGCAAGAACAGGCCCCAACAGCTGAGTGGAACGGTCGAGTGATCATGTCTCTGATGGGAGTGGACCCCCGCTCTCTGACCCCGGGGCAACAAAAGCTTCTGGAAGACACGCTATGGGAATACCAGGAAGCGTTCTCAAGGCATGATGAAGACTTCGGGTGTGCCACCGCTATCGAGCATGAAATCCCTACCCGCGACGCTGCGCCAGTTCGAGAACGGTACAGGCAAATCCCACCCAAGATGTATCAAGAGGTGAAAAATATGGTGGCCTGCATGCTGGAAAACCAGGTGATACAGGAAAGTAAAAGCCCGTGGGCTGCTCCTGTGGTCCTGGTGCGAAAGAAAGACGGAAGTCTTCGGTTCTGTGTAGATTATCGGAAATTGAATGCCCAAACCATCCGGGATGCTTATCCTCTTCCACGGATCGAAGAGTCACTATCCTCCTTGGGTCGAGCCAAGTACTTTTCCACGCTCGACCTGGCTAGTGGATATTGGCAAGTGCCAGTAGCTGAAAAAGACAAGGCAAAGACAGCCTTTATCTTGCCCATGGGACTATATGAGTTCAATAGGATGCCGTTCGGACTGACCAACGCTCCAGGGACGTTTCAGCGGTTGATGGAGCACTGTCTGGGTGACCTAAACTTTGAATCAGTATTGATATATCTGGATGACATTGTGGTGTTTGGGACTTCATTCGAAGATCATCTTAAAAAACTGCGGCAGGTCCTGGGACGACTACAAGATCATGGTCTGAAAATCAAGCCCAAAAAGTGTCAACTGCTTCAACAGCGCATAGAGTTCCTGGGACATGTGGTCACTCCAGAAGGGGTACAACCGGCCCCTAGCAAGGTGGAGGCCGTGCAAAAGTGGCCCCAGCCAAGAACCCTACGGGAAGTACAAGCGTTCCTAGGCCTGGCCGGTTATTACAGGAGATTTATACCCAAGTTCTCTCATCTGGCCGGTCCACTAAACGAGCTGCTGAGAGGCACAACTGGAGGGCCCAGGAATCGCCCCATTGAGTGGGGGCCACGACAGCAAGAAGCCTTCGAGGCATTGAAAAGAACTCTGACCAGCGCCCCAATCCTGGCCTATGCACAGTTTGATAGCCCGTTCTTGCTGTACACGGATGGAAGTTTACATGGTCTTGGAGCTGTGTTATCTCAAGTTCAAGACGGGCGTGAGAGGGTCATTGCCTATGGCAGTAGGTCGTTAAGGGAGTCGGAGCGCAACCCTGACAACTATAGCTCCTTTAGGTTGGAGCTTTTGGCGCTGGTCTGGGCCATGACTGAGAAGTTTGCAGAGTATCTGACGGGTGCAGAAGTGACTGTGATGACGGACAATAACCCGCTAGCGCACTTGGAGAACGCTAAGCTAGGCGCCCTTGAGCAGCGATGGATGGCCCGCCTTTCCAAGTATCGATACCGCATCCAGTTCCGGTCAGGGAGGGAGAACGGCAACGCCGATGCCCTCTCCCGAGTTCCAGTGGGGTCGCCGACCAAGAGGGGAGAAGAGGATTTAGAAGACACTGAAATTCCACACCTCGGCAGAGTACCACCATTCCAGAATCTGACACATTCAAGTGGGGTGGCTTCAGGGATGCCGATGGTGTTGGGGAAGACGTTGGGAGATTGGGAAAGAGTCCAAAGTAGCTGCTCGGACCTATGGAAAGTGAGAGAGTGGGTCCGAACTAAGGTTTGGCCTCGCCCGGACGAGCGGGCCAGTCTGACGCAGGAAGGTCAGAAGTTGCTGAGACAATGGGATAAGCTGAGTATTAACCAGGGGCTCCTGTGCCGGACCATATACGTACAGTCAGAGCTGCAGCACCGGCAACAGGTTGTCATCCCTATGTCACTGGGACCAGCTGCCGCTCAAGAAGCCCATGAGAGGGGGGCTCATTTCGGGAGCGCGAAGACGTACCAATGGCTCCAGCGCTTTGTATATTGCCCGGATTTGGGAGAAATGGTGACCGAGGCATGTCTGAAATGTCGGTCCTGCGGGCTGAGTAAAAGCCCCGAGCAACGGGCCCCTGTGCAAACTATCCGCACTTCCGCCCCCCTGGAAATCTTATTGATTGATTATGTACAGATCGGGTACTCTACCTCAGGACACCCCTACTGTTTGGTCATGACGGACCACTTCACAAAATATGCAGTGGCCGTGCCCACCAGAGATCAGACGGCTGAATCGGCTGCTGAGGCAGTCTGTAAACACTTTATACAAGTGTTTGGGTGTCCGCGGAGAATTCATTCAGATCAGGGGGCATGTTTCCAGGGTGCTTTGATGAGGGAGCTGTATCTGCTCTATGGTATCGAACGTTCCCGCACGACTCCGTACCATCCACAAGGGAATGGGGCGTGTGAGCGGTTCAACCGCACCTTGATACAGATGCTGCGGACTCTAGAGGAAAGTCAAAAAGCCCAGTGGCCAGAGTACTTACCTGAGCTGATGTGGGCCTACAACAATAGGGTTCACAATACCACTGGTTACTCTCCACACATGCTTATGTTTGGGAGAGCAGGCCAGGAGATCGAGGATCTTCACATGCCGGATCCGAGGCAGCCTCCGCCGAGGAGCACCACCGCCTGGGTGCAAGACCATCGCCGCCGACTGAGAGCAATACATAAGGTTGTGGGTGAGCGCCTGAGACAAGTGGTGCACCCCAACCCGGGGCCAGTGCAGATGGACGAGTATGCTCCAGGTGATCGTGTGATGGTCAGAGCCAAGAGGCCAACCGGAAAATTGGATGGGCGGTGGGAGGCGGTTCCATACATAGTGAAGCAGAAGGTAGATCCTGATATCCCCGTGTATGAGGTTGAGCCCGAGGGGACTGGGGGACCCTCAAGGAACCTCCACCGTAACATGTTGAGACACTGTCACTTTCAGCAACCTGCGGCTGATAAGGAGATGCTTATCCCTACCCCTAGTATTGGGGAACCCCTGGTAGATGATGAATGGTGGGTAGTTCCTGTCCCGGCCATGTCGGAGTCCCCGGTCGTGACAAGCTCGCCACCCAGGGAGAGAGATGCCCAGCCAGCAGAACCACATCCACCGAGTGTGCCAACTGTCCCTGGTCCTATGACTCTGCGCAGGACGGCCAGGTCCACCGCTGGTGTACCCCCACAGCGCTACGCGCAGGATGAGTTTGAGTGGGGGAGGTTGCCGGGGACGGCAACATCTAGTGGGGTGGCATGTAAGATGGTGAAACAGTCCTCCTGCTGTAAATGTCCTGGTTTCTGTTGTAACTGTCATTTTGTTTTTGACCACAAGAGGTCACTGTGCTCTGGACTGAGACAGAGAAAAAAGAAGTGCATCATGACGATAGAGAGTAGGAGAGAAAAGCGGTTAGGTGCGTGCGAGCGAGCTGAGATGAGCTGGTGAGGACTGCAGCTAGCGAGAGAGACACTGCGATCGACCGGGAAAAGGACCCCAACGAGGACCGGACCTACCGTGAGGGGAGCTGCATTAGAGACTGTTCCAGAGTTTGTCAGACTACCATCTTAACGGAGAAGATGGTCATTACAGACCGGGCTCAGAAGTAGCGGCGTCAGTGAGTTCATATGGTTCTTGGATGAAATCCTATTCCTGCGTTCCGGACAAAGTCTAAAGGTACCCACCAGACCCGGGTCAGCCAGAGAACTAAGGCCTCTGGTGTAACCGTGCACGCACCGCCAATCTGACTGAGACTAATAACAAGGCCGGCAGTTAGTTAGTTAGTTAGGCATACTGATGGCCGCCGGCCGCACTGCTGGGGACTGAGCTGTCCGACATAGTCCTAACACACAGAGAACTCTATACTCGTAGAGCTGTCTAAGGATATCTACAAGTCACACGTTACACAACTGTACTTTGCCTTGACTTGTGAGCTATATATATTGTTATATCTGTTGAGTGGTGTTGTGTAAGGGGAGAATACGGGTGTGTTGATAAGATTGTAAGCTCTTGTGCTGTGCCGCCGGTGCTTCCCTAGCATCCTCACTGATTGTTCCTACTTCCAGGGTGATAGAAGGTAATAGCGGCTGGTTAGAGACGGCCTGCGGCTAGGCAAAAGCTTGGAGGATATTGAAGGCGCACATTATAGAGCACAGCGCTGCATGGCACAAGAGTCTCAGCTTCCCCGCTGAGTGTATGTAACTTTCTGGGGGAGTTCGGGTTGGTTAAGGGTTCTGCCAAATTAAGTAAAATCTCATTGCTACGGATTGGTTTTGAGTCGCGTCTTTTGTTCAGGACTTCGCTGTATTCTGGAAAGCCCACCCCGGTCGGCGGCTAACATAGACAACAATACAAGGGCAACAAATTAAATTAAAAAAGATGTCATGATAAATCACAATACCACATAAAAAACAAATGCTCTAAATATATTATCATAATGAATCAGATGAGTTATAGTAACAGTTTGTTAAGGCCCTTTTACACGCAAAGATAATGTTTCAAATGACTGAAAGATTAAGTGATCTATTTGCATAAAGTGTTAATGGCTATTACCATGTCCTCAGCCAGAGGGTTCCATACAGTAACTTCTATGTTGGTATAGAAACCATCTTATCTCTAGACGCAGAGGACGCCCCCTGTTACAGCAACCCTGAGTATAAATAAGTTGTAAGACATTTTATTGCTGCCTCTCTATATGCATGGTTTGGGTAAGCGTTTTGTAGATTACAAGAATATTTAAAGCGTTAACATATATATA
The DNA here is from genome assembly GCF_035609145.1 of Eleutherodactylus coqui. Lineage (NCBI taxonomy): Eukaryota > Metazoa > Chordata > Amphibia > Anura > Eleutherodactylidae > Eleutherodactylus > Eleutherodactylus coqui. The sequence continues at coordinate 416,311,137 of NC_089837.1, read as the reverse complement.
TATATATATATATATATATATATATATATATATATATATATAATATACTGATATTTTTCATATTACGTTTTTAAAATGAACTTATTTTATATTAGTTTTACTTAATTTTTTTTTTAAATATATTTTTTATGTACATTTTTGCATGGAACTATGGTACGTTTGTGTAATCCCTTATTCTTGTAATGTCACCTGTCTTTAGTTTTATTCTTATTGCATAAACTAGTATAAGTAACTAATTATAGTTGAAGATTAACTGATAAGGTTAATCTTTAATTATGATTAAAAACATTAATTATGTTCATCTGTATTGGTAGATGATGTGTTTTGTAAGCGTACCGCTCTACTTGTCAGGTCTACAGTATGAAAATCTTAATTATACTTCATCTAGTGGATAAATCTAATATGAATAAATTACTCATCTTGTTTTGGTTAGACATTGCAGTGTTTATTAAAGTGCTTAGTAATAAACCATTGGTGTGGTAAAAAAAACTGTATACAAATATTGTCTTTTTTCGTCATTTTACCTCAAAACTCTCTAGATTTAAGTTTATGACCATATTGAACAAGCCCTGTGGTTGTGTCATTTTGAACGTTTAGTTGTCAGAGGCTAGAACTTGGGCGGTTTTGCACATTCTGATATAATACATTGTCTCTTTGGAGATAGCACTGTCATTTATTTTCATTTTGCAACAGTGTCATTCCATAGATTGAAATATCTATTATAGTGAAATATCTGACTTACTGGAGAAAATAATAAAATGATACATTCTCTGAATACTATTTTATCAGAAATATATTTGAACAGAATTAATATAAACTATTTTAAAATATAGGAAACTAGATTAGACATTTAGATACAAATCCTTTACATTTCGAGTAATAGAATTCTTATTCAAATAGAGCGAAATTTAATTTTGATAATAATTTTAAGACATTGCCAAAACAGTGTAAAATACAATTTTATCATATACAATAACCTAATTTAAATAGGAAATTAATAAAACTAATCATAATATGTAGTAATATTAAGCTTTAGGTACTGTAGAATGAAACAGTAACTGCTGCTGGTTAATAGAGATGTTCTCCTCTAAAAGTGAGTCTGTTTGACTAGATGCAATGTCTAATAGAGAATGGAATGATTTACAACTTGTAGATGGACAGAGCAGGGGCGTAACTATAGAGAATGCAGGGGATGCAGTTGCAGCCGGGCCCAAGAGCCTTGGGGGGCCCATAAGGCCTCTCTTCTCCATATAGGGAGCCCAGTACTATGAATAAAGCATTATAGTTGGGGGCCCCGTTCCCGGTTTTGCATTGGAGCCCAGGAGCATCAAGTTACGCCTCTGTACAGAGCAGACTATTCTTGGGTAAACTGACCAGTATTTACCACTAGATATTGGAGGTCCAAGTTGATAATATTAAAAATTTCATTTCTTTTTATACATACCTTCCAGCCTACCTTTGGAATTACTAATAAAACCAGTCTTTTTCCAGAGGAGGAAACAGGCTGCATGCAGATAGAGAGATAAAGAGTAGGAGATAAACAATGTTCCTCCCTCTCCGCTGCGGAGTGAAGTAAGCTGCAAATTAGGGGTATAGCAATAAGCATGGGATTCTGTCTTTTGCTGCACTCCACTAATCAGAGTGGTCTGTTCAAGTCATGCTGTGGGGAACAAGCAGCTCAGCAGGAGCCGAAAATATGAAGTGATGCAATAATGACCTAATTAGTAATTTGCGTATTTGGACAGGTTCATGATAGTATTTTCTCTAAAGGTGCTTTTGGACAATTATTTCAAAACTGCCGTCAGACCCGTGGCCCTTCCGCAGTGACATTGTGGAATTGCTAGTTGTTGATATGGGAAAAGCAGGGATTTACAAAATGTCTGACAGCTCGCTATGCGGACCATTCACAGTACAAGAAGAGAAGAAAAACAGGTCACGTGCAACCAGCCTAAATGTTATTGTTGGCTTGTTCGCTTACCGTACAGTTTAAACAGTAGTTGTTCAGTTCCTGTATTCGCTTATGCAAGTACTGAATGACTTTGAATGGTTCTCACTAGAAGAGCCAACCATGCCAAAAAGGCTGCACGAGTTAGCGGTGATGTCATTCAGTAAATTCACTGAGGCAGAAGAATCTGAAATATTAAACTAGCAACCTTTCACCGGATAGATTCTTAAAACTTAACTTTCAATCTATATACTGTATATAAAAATGAATGTCTGTCTGTCTGTGTGTCCTTTATGCATTACTACACCATTCATCCAATTGCCATGAGACTTTGGGAAGTTGTTGAGTACACTCCTGCAAAGGTTTCTGGCATAGTACAACTATCCTACGATAGGTGGTGTGCGTGCGAGCGTCGCCGACAGTTATGCTCCCAGACGTAGATCGTTCGATTTCCATCTCAAGCACGAAAGAAAAAGGCATTACGAGCAACGGGATGAGTGTTCAACTACAAAATGATGCATCCGCCGAACGTTTCGCAAGACAATTGCTGGATATTGGGAATGCTGAGGTAAAATAAAAGCTGCGCTGTGATCGGGTGTTATATATTATACTTCTGAGGTAATATGAAAGCTGCGCTGTGATTTGTTGCTATTTCTAATACTGCTGAGGTAACATTAAAGCTGCGCTTTGATTGGTTGTTATATATTATACCGCTGAGGGAACATGAAAGCTACGCTGTGATTGGTTGCTAATTCTTATACTGCTCAGGTCCCATGAAAGCTGTGCTGTGATTGGTTGCTATTTCTTATACTGCTGAGGTAAAATGAAATCTGCACCGTGATTGGCTGCTATTTCTTATGCCACTGAGGTAAAATGAAAGCTGCAGTGTGATTGGTTGCTATTTCTTAGACTGCTGAGGAAACATGAAAGCTGCGTCGTGATTGGTTGCTATCTCTTATACCGCTGAGGTAACATGAAAGCTTTGCTGTGATTGGTTGCTATTCCTTATACTGCTGAGGTAACAAGAAAGCTGTGCTGTGATTGGTTGCTATATATTATACTGCTGAGGTAACATGAAAGCTTCGCTGTGATTGGTTGCTATACCTTATACTGCTGAGGTAACATGAAAGCTGCGCTGTGATTGGTTGTTATATATTATACTGCTGAGGTAACATGAAAGCTGTGCTGTGATTGGTGGCTACTTCTTATACTACTGAGGTTACATGAAAGCTGTGCTGTGATTGGTTGCTATTTCTTATACTGCTGAGGCAGAATAAAAGCTGTGCTGTGATTGGTTGTTATATATTATACTGCTGAGGTAACATGAAAGCTGTGCTGTGATTGGTTGTTATATATTATACTGCTGAGGTAACATGAAAGCTGTGCTGTGATCGGTTGCTATATATTATACTGCTGAGGTAACATGAAAGCTGTGCTGTGATTGGTTGCTATATATTATACCACTGAGGTAAAATGAATGCTGTGCTGTGATTGGTTGCTATTTCTGATATTGCTGAGGCAGAATAAAAGCTGCGATGTGATTGGTTGCTATTTCTTATACTGCTGAGGTAAAATTAAAGCTGCGCTGTGATTGGTTGTTATATATTATACTGCTGAGGTAACATGAAAGCTGTGCTGCGATTGGTTGATATATATTATACCGCTGAGGTAACATGAAAGCTGCGTTGTGATTGGTTGTTATCTATATATATAAAAACGAATGTATGTCTGTCTGTCTGTCTTTACAGCAACGCGCGGCGGATAAGCTAGTAATATATAAATTAAAACAATTAGTGCGCCCCCATAGAAAAAACACAACTAGACATAAACCTACCCCCTTTTTGTTTACAGATGTCTCCTCAAAGCAAGAGTGGACTAATGTTTCATGAAAGTTAGATTAAGTTCACTCAAATTCTTCCCAACTCCCTCTTGCATAATCAAGGACTAAGCAGAACGATGCCCCTTGTTTATGAAATTTATAGATAGAGGGTAATGAGGACCACTTTCCACAGTGAGGTTATTGGTAGACAAATTATAAATCCCAAAAGGGGAAAGAATTGCTCTCACACAGGAGCTTATGTGGGATTCATATAACTGTTTGACATAGAGTACAGTCCCTATATTCAAATAGATTGTAAAGATTCTATTGGTTGAACGTGTTTCTGTTAGTTGTTCAACTTCATCATGAACCAAGTCGCCAAATGGATATAAGGGTGACTGCATACTGCTTTCTGATAGCCAGATGATACCCAGATGGAGATAAGGTATCCATATTTGTCCGAATCCCAATACAGGTATAGAAACAATGCACTACCTCTATGAGTAGTAGCAACTTGTATCTCTAAGCTAAGCCTTACAATTTAGGAGACGTATACTGGCGCACATAGGTAACATTGGGAGAGGCGAAAATACTCCCCTTGCCTCACATATGCACCAGTTCCATAATGGTGAGTTGGATCAAATTTGTTTTCAGGGTATTGAGTCAATTAGATCTCATAGCCAAAAGGGATCTGGATAAAAGGTTGCTCCAGAAGGAAACCAAATATATATTTTAGAATTGATTCTGTTTCTCTGAGGGGTTTCAATGAACCCCTCAATGTTCCTTCCTATGACTGGGATCATTGGTTAATGGTAATAGCCATTTGATCATACCTTATACCTGCTGCATTTGTGACTGGCTTTTTAGCTATGTGGGTCTCCGCTACTCTGATGTGAGTTTTGCTGGGATGTTTTCTCTATATTTGGTTGAGGATGTTTTTTATATTTTTGTTCTCAACTCATAGGTCTGTGGCAGAAGCTTCCAATTAATCTGCGATTTATAAATATACTTACCTTGCTTTTTAACCTAGATAACCTAGTTCAGGGCGGACACTCACTGGCAATTTTTTCTCCATTGCGCAGCCCTTTCCTCCTGAAAGGGCTGTGCTGATTGGCTGAGTGCTCAGCCAATAATAGCTAGTGCTTAGCTATTGGCTGAGCGCTCAGCCAATCAGCACAGCCCTTTCAGGAGGTGGGGATTTTTAAATCCCCACCTGCTGAAAGTGCTGGATAGCAGTGTCGGGGAGCCAGCTTATTGATGATTTTCATGGCAGGGCTTATATTTCAAGCCCTTCCCCGAAAAATAATAATGCAGGGTTTGCCAAAAAAACACTGCTTTCAATGGGACCGGCAGCAGCGCCAATCCTATTGAAAGCAATGGGATAGCATGCTGCACTTCTGCCACAGCTGTGACAGCTGTGGCAGAAGTCCGCGGTATTCTCCATATCTTTTCAATGGGGCCAGCGCTGCTGTCGCTGGCCCCGTTGAAAAGACTGGTGATATCCTGGTCTCATTCCGGCATCTTTCTTGCACTGCGAGGCGAGTGTTTTCACTGGCTCTCACAGCGCAAGATAGAACATATCACCAGTGGGTGTCCGCCCTAAAACACTGATATTTTTGTGAGTGCATCCAACAGGTTTCATTGTCACTGAATTTCCCCTACACTGCCACTAATCTGTAGTTTTGTCTGATTCATTGGTAATATTGGATATTATTTAGATGGATATCTATGTCCGTTTTTATAGACGATTGGTGATCTTTAATACAGGACTCTGGTAAGCTCAAGAGCAGTTGGTTGTCAGGATAATACATCTTCCTGCTCCATGTGTTCTCGAGCGGTCACAAACAGTGGAGGGCTATGAGTTAACTGTTCTGCTGTAAGCAATGTTATGCTTATTTATACTAGTTTGCTCAGTATCAGCTCACCTAATGAAGTATTGATTGGGAGTGATAACTAAGTCTAAAACATACCAGGATTGAATAAGGATAATAGATATTGAATATCAATATATGTCTTCAATGAATGAATGCATTAGCGGTACATAAAGGGTGAATAGGATGATCGTACTAAGGATTTCTGTTCCACGCCCCCAATGGGATGAAGTGATGATCCAGACATGGTCATGTGTTGTGATGAATGATCACGCTCCCTACAGGGTATGTAGGAACGTCAGCGTGGTCATGTGACAACTGTCAGTATAGACATGCCCCCTCACGCTCCGCTGCACTGGATTAATTCTCCAGATCATCTGACTCTACTTTGCTATATATTTTATTTTAGTCTTCTAATAATTTGAAGTATAGGGATCATCTCTGGGTATTGGTGAGTGGAATAGATGATGAACGTAGCACTGGCTAGCTTCTGTTTACTAGAAGGATGGAGGGGTGGTCAGATTGTGCAGGGTACTGATTGGTGCTCCCTGATGAGCCCCTATATTGGGCGGTACCAAGTTGGGCTACATAAGAACAGACTGTTTGTCTGACTGATAATTGAGGCTGGAACTCTGGTAGGCTCCTTTTTTGTTTATTTATTTATTTTCAGTGCTGGTCTGTGACACTGGGCTTATTGTTCTCTGGTTCTAACATTATAGTGACTAGAGTACCTTCATACAGACACTTTTGGTATTATACGAAGACCAGTAAGGGATACCTTATCTCCATCTGGGTATCATTGGCTGTTAGAAACCAGTATTCAGTCACCCTTACATCCATTTGGCGACTTGGTAATAGTAATACATTGATTCTTGATGAAGTTGAACAACTAACAGAAACCCATTGAACCAATAGAATCTTGAAAATCTACGTCCTCTGTACGTGGAGGGAGATTAAACCAATACAAAGAACCAGTGTACTTGAAAGAACTACCATAGATCATTTTATATGAGAATAAGGGCTGTCAATGACTGGATGGTCCATTACTCTGGAGATCCCATGGCCAACAGGGTTCTCTATTGATCTATGTGTTGATCCTTAACAGTCTGCTATCTCAAAAAGTCGTCTACAGTTTCACCTAACACTATATATACTCTATTCAGATGCTCTCTTGAATATAGGGACTGTGGTGCATGTGAAACAGTTCTATTTGAATATAGGAACTGTACTCTATGTCAAACGGTTATACGAATCCCACATAAGCTCCTGTGTGAGAGCAATATTTTCCCCTTTTGGGATTTATAATTTGTCTACCAATAACCTCACTGTGGAGAAGTGGTCCTCATTACCCTCTATCTATAAATCCCATAATCAAGGGGCATTGTTCTGCTTAGCCCTTGATTATGCAAGAGGGCGTTGGGAAGAATTTGAGTGAACTTAATCTCCTAACTTTCATGAAACATTAGTCCACTCTTGCTTTGAGGAGACATCTGTAAACAAAAGGGGAGTGGGTTTATGTCTAGTTGTGTCTTTTCTATGGAGGCGCACTAATTATTTTAATTTTTAATTTATATATTATTAAAAGTTACGTTTTAAAAATCTATCCGGTGAAAGAGTGATGTCATTCATTCATTAAGATGAGAATCAGCTTGTCTAAAAGGACCATAAACTAAACAATCTAGAAAGAAGTAAAACAACATCCTAATAAGATCAACAAGCTCAATTACAGATGTCTGCAGGGTGGGATATTTTTTTCAGAGCACACAGCTTAGAAGGAACAGTAGCTGCAGATTAAAATGGCAAATATATCTGTATGTGAACTGCTCTATATGAATCGTGCAGCAACAAGGTATTCTACTTAGTGTATCTCCCTTCGGGCAGGCTGTTTAACGCTTCTGGCATGCTTCTTGCTGTTTCTTCTAACCCAACACTCAGCAGGTTGCTTACCGTTTCCTCCTGTTTCTCTCCAGTGGAGTGTTTATTGTTTTATCCTTCCTCTTCTTTCACATGCTCTTTACTATTAAGCCTCTTTCACAGAAGTGCTGTTTTGACGCAGTATAGGTGTGCATAAAGATTGCTTCTATAAGAACTAAGGGCTCCCACACACTTGTGTTTTTTTAACGCTGCATTAACGCTACTTTTTTTTAACATGAATATCAATGAGACTTACCAATGTTAAAAATGCATCACAAGTTTGTGCTTTGCGATTTATGTATGATGCATTTTTACCATTAGAAAGTCCCATCGGCATTCATGTTAAAAAAATGCAGCATTAAAAAAACGCAAGGGAGCCCTAATGGTTTCCTATAGAAGCGTTCACATGAAGGAATTTTAGATGCGCTAAATACTCGCAACTGCCAAAGATAGGACATGCAAGTGCAACTTACGTCCAAGGTCTGTATTGCTAGAAAAGATAGGACCTGACCTATCTTTGGTGAGTGCTTTCCATAGACTCCTATGGGAGCTGGAAAACATGTACCTCGGATCATGTGAATGGGCTAGTTCAAATAGCTGGAAATTCTCACGTTTACGCGATCTTTAGTGCAGTATAGCACTTAAGATCTTTTTGCGCGCCTATATTGCATAAAAAGCAGTGCTCTTGTGAACACGGCCTTACCTTGTAGATTTCTGTACATTCCCTTCATCTTTCCCCTTTCTTCTAGCCTGCTGCTTAGTGTCATGGAGCTACAATGTGCATGTATGGGTACCCCTCCATTAATTCGGGGAGGTTTTCTGAATAGGTTTGTTTTTAAAGACGATATAAACAAGCTGGAACAAGTTCAGAGAAGAGTTCCCAAGATGGTGAGCAGTCTGCAAATCATGTCCTATGAGGAACAGTTAAAGGATCTGGGAATGTTTAGCTTACAAAAAAGAAGGCTGAGAGGAGACTTAAAAGTTCTCTTCAAATATCTGAAGGGCTGTCACAGTGCAGAGGGATCACCCCTATTCTCATTTGCACAAGGAAAGACTAGAAGCAATGGGAGGAAACTGAAAGGGAGGAGACACAGATTAGATATTAGAAAAAACTTTCTGACAGCGAGGGTGATCAATGAGTGGAACAGGTTACCAAGGGAGGTGGTGGGTTCTCCTTCAATGGAAGTGTTCAAACAAATTCTGGATAAATATCTATCTTTGATGATTTAGTGAATCCTGCACTGAGCAGGGGGTTGGACCCAATGACCCTGGAAGTCCCTTCCAACTCTACCATTCTATGATTGCAGAGGTGAAGGTACTGATGAACAACCACTCACACACCTTCCTTATACTGAGAGGGCGGCTGCTTAGTACTATACTTGCACGTAGAGAAAGCATACAAATGGTGTCAGGCCCCATAGTACATGTAGTGCACCCTGCAGGCTTATAACCTAGTAAAGCCTTATTTCAATCGAGTGGGCTGCCCTGCACCTCATAGGTGAATCACACGTGCACTGGCACCCTGTGACCATGTTGAAAATATACTTTAGAGTCTGGATACCTGGTAAGCATTAATTAAAAAAAACAACAGACATTGTATTGCCAGATTTAGTTGTATTTCCGTCCTCTTCATCCAACGGGACTCCATTATGCCCTAGATATCTTTAGATTTTGTCAATAGGCAATTTTCAGCTATTTTATTCTGTTTAGAGATGTGTCAGTAGGTGAATATATAGTAAAAATGTCCTTAAAATGTGAAGGTGAGGTTAAATAGGTTTCCAATTTTTTTGTTTGTCTGTCTCAAATTTTAAATATTCCCTGCAAATGTAAAGTTACAAAGTGTGTATATCTTATTCTGAGACTATGTATAATATCATTTAAGAAGACCTTCCTAATCCTCATATATTACCTATACCGTACATTTCCCCCCATGCTGCAATGATGTGACACTATTTTTATTTACCTCTGATCTTTTTACTTGCATCTTTAATACAGATTCTATCATTATAATTAATTACTTGGCACGTTCCCAAGCTTCCTTCTCAATTTTTTTAATCATTGAACTGTTAATCATAGTTTTATGTACAGTAAGATTAATAATTCCAAAAGATTAACTGATCAGCAAGCAAGTATAATGGGTTTCTGGTTTATGAAGCATTTCATAAGGAAATATTTGGAAGATATTCATGACAGAAATACTATAGCACAATCAATTTTAGATCTAATTTTAGAAAGTTTAGAGTGCTTTCTTACTACATTGCACTTGCATATCAGGAGAATAACAGCACTTTGACGTGTCATTGAAGAACACTTACATTTTAAAAATGAATCTATCAAAATACTCAAGGATTATATGTTGTCTGTTTTGTTGTATAAAACTGTAGCTGTGTCAACAGAGACATTGAATAATTATTATAGGGTAATTTAATTACAGCTCTATTGTAATGCCAGACATAGTAACATACTATGTAAGGCCTCTGTCATTCGAGTGTTTTTTCCGCACATGATTAGGCACGCAAAAAGATCGCTCCTCGCTTGTGGAAAAGATCATGTGAATTTCAGCTATTTGAAGTAGCCCATTCACACGACCTGAGGTGCGTGTTTTCCAGCTCCCATAGGAGTCTATGGAAAGTATACTCCAAATATAAAACAGGTCATATCTTTGCATGCACCATAGACCTTAGATCTTTGGCAAGTGTCAGTATTTTGCACATCTAAAAAAATAGTTCATGTGAACACATCTATAGGAACCCATTGGTTCCAATCTTTTCACACGACTATTCATGCGCAGAAAAAACACTTGTGTGACTGAGACCCAAGGTCAAAAAAAGGCGTATATCCATCCAGTTCAGTCTATTAGCCCTCCATCCCCACCCATGATGCTGATCCAGAGTTTAAGTGTTTGGTCAGACGAGCGATTTTTATGTGAGCTCTAAAAAAGCGCTTCTTAAAGAACCAATGAGTTCCTATAGAAGCGCTCACATGAGAGAATGTAGGTCTGCTAAACGGAGTACACCTAACAAAGATAGGACAGTGTTTTGGCTACAATGCAAAAGCGCAAGTCCGTGCTGTGCGCTGTGCAGGAGTTTCAATTGACACCTATGGGAGCAGAAGTTAATAGATTCACCACAGCCTACAGCAGGGCATTTAAAACGTGCTGCCCAGAAGCATTTTTTAAATATGCCATTGTAAACTCCTGTTAGTCCCTGCGCGAATGAGGGGACTCTCCAAGGGTTCTGATAATCCCTGTGAGGACCAACAGGAATTTACAACAGAACATTTAAAAAGTTCCGGGGCTAGAGGGATCAGCTCCTAGCCCTACCCCTCTAGTTCCCCACCCCTCAGGATTTTCCCCTAGCAGGGAGTTAGAGGGGAGCTATGGTGGATTTTCCCATAGCAGGGAGATGGAGCGGATTTATTTTCCCCATAGCAAGGGAGAGAGAGCAGAGCTATGGGGAATTAACCCATAGACCCGCTCCATCTATTCCTGCTATGGGGAAATCCTGCATAGGTCTACTCCATCTCCCCCTGTTCTGGGGAAATCCTGAAGCCCTGTGGGCTTCTTCTCCCTCTCCGGCTCAGGCAGCTGCGCTTCTCCAAGTGCAGCTGCTCAAGGGAATGGGTAACTTTCAGGTGCATGAAGATCGTCTCTTCTGTGGTTAGAAATTTTTCCCAGTCACGTGATTTGTGACATGTGATTTTTAAGTGTTTGCTCTGGAATAAATGGATATAGTGGCAACATAAGCAGCAAATCATCTTTATTGTAAAAAGTTGCAAAAAGCTTTATTAATCCATGGTCTCAAAGAAAAAGTAAGCAACCAACGTTTCAGCCATACTAGGCCATTTTCAAGCTAACTTAAACATACATCAGAGAGCGTTTAAGTAATAAAATACATAGGCAAAGTAACCAATAGTAAAACAGAGATACACCCACAATAATCAAATACAATCAAAAACATATGTGTAATGCACCAACATACCAAATAAAGACATGAATATACATCAGGTCTGTCAGTGCCTCCTCCTCCATTACCTGCCATGATCCGGCATCCCAAAAAGTCTACTGCGCATGCATGAGATTACCAACTACTCGCGTAAAAAATCTAAATTTATGCTAAAAAATTTGCTTGTCTGACCGAGCCCTAAAGGAGTTTTACTACAAAAACAAGCAAGCGCTATTGCTGGGATACAAACTTATTCAGAACCCCCCCTTCCCCCAGAATTAATGGAGGGGTAGCCATACATGCACACTGTAGCTCCATTCATTTAATGGGACTGCCAGAAAATGGATAGAGATACACATTGTAGTAAACTGTGTTAGGATAACACACATGTAAAGGAATCCCATTAGAATAAAGAATAACTACACCGGATAAACTGTCAAGAAAGAGCAATAAAAATTCCCAAGTTTACATAATATAAAAAATGAAAATAAATATATAAACCATATATATAAGGCCGGCCTCACAAGAACGTGTGGTCACAGCACATTACACGTAATACGATGTGCCAATGTCCCATAGGCTGCTTTGTTTGCCACTGACACAAATTGCGAGAAATATGCATACAAGAAAAATTGCAGCATGTTTTATCTTGGCGTGCATTATGCATGCATACACACAAAGATAGGGCAAGGCGATTAGCAGCACACAGGGAAATATGCCCATGTGAAGCCGCCCAAAGAAATGCGTGCAGGGCGTCTGTCCTGACCATGGTGTAATAAAGATGTACTCCTGTGCTGCTCTGCTACTTTGCTGGCTTTACAGCTTAGCACAACCTGCTCTCCTACTTGTCACCAGCTGTGATGGGCAGAAGAAGGAAGACCCTCATTCCCGGCATTCAGTTTGAGGACCCAGAGCCTGCTGGTGCAGATATTTAGCACTATTTCCGACACTGGTGAGAAGAAGTACAGTTTGGTGCCATCTTTGAGTCAGCACATCTCCAGTGGGTCTACCATCAATCGTAGGACATGTACTCCCATAGTGACCTACAAAAAGTCAGAATGCAGCAGAGAACTACCAGTGACTCCTCCATGGAGCCAGCAATCTCTCCACTCTCGTCTACTTCTGTGGTGGACACTGATCCTGCGATCTCACTGGGAGTGGTGAGTCTTCCTCTCTGCCGCAGTCCCCCAGCGCCACATGCACTTGCAGCTCAGTGCCAGCATTGCAGTCTAACTCACCACTCTCCAACATTGCATCCATAGCTGTCAGCCCAATGATCCATATAATCTCTACTAAAATATCTGCACACTCTCTCTACTTTTGCAGAAGAAATAATTTTTCTGGGTGGAGACTTTCATTTAATAATGGACCCAAATTTGAACTCCTCATTTGCTTGATCTAATGCCCAATGTGCTGTCTTTCCCAGTTACATTCTGACTGCAGGGGCTTTGCTTAATAGAAATTTATAAGTTTCTGCATGTTAGGGATCAGAACTATTCTTATTTTTTACCAACTCATGGGCTGTATAGCCAAATTGGCATGTTTATCCTCAGTCATCATACCTTGAACTTATCTCTGGTGGTCTCAAAAGGCTTCTCACTATGGTCTGTTCATACCACTGTATACTTCTTCCTTAACATACCAGAACTGGGCTCTAAAGACTGGACATGGCGTCTTAATTATTTCCCCGCAAAAGATTCTTTATGTAAAGCTGAGCTAATAATAAGATACAAAAATCACTGTTACATGTAGTAATTGATTGATGTAAACAGTAGGGGTGAGGGGCCTGCTCCAACAAGCTTGCATACTACAAATAATGGAGTGATACAGAAGGTAAAGGTGCTGGAAATGTGCACAGAATGGTGAGATGGCAAATGTGTGAGATGCTATACACCTAGACAATGGTCAAACTTAAGCCGTATTGTGGCTGAAACGGCATGACTGCAGGGGGTGTTTGATTACAGCTAGCAGGGATTGCAGTCATTGAGGGCAGGGAGCATGTTATCAGGTGGAGTACAGTGGGGTTTAGTTTAGGAGATATGGTATGCCTCCCTGAAGAGGTGCATTTTTAGAGCACACCTGAAGTTTTGTGTGTCAGGGATTGCCCAAATAGTTTTTGGTAGCGCATTCCAGAGGACTGGTGCTGCTCTGGAGAAGTCTTGGAGGTGGGAATGAGAAGTTTGAATTAAAGGGGCACTCAGTCTGATTTTGTTAGCGAAACGGGGCAGAGGCATTTTAGTATTGGCTGGACAGGAAGATGAGCCTGGTTGCCGCATTCAGGATGGACTGGAGGAGGGAGAGTCTAGTGCAGGGAAGGCCGATCAGCCGCAAGTTGCAATAATAGAGCTGAGAGTGGATGAGGGCAACAGTGAGCGTTTTTAGCATGTCCACAGCGAGAAAGGGGTGTATTCTTTTAATGTTCTTGAGGTGCAGGTGATATGTTCCAGCAAGAGATTTGATATAGTGGGTAAAGGAGAGATCGAGGTCGAATATAACCCCAAGACAGTGGGTGTGCTGTCTAGGAGCTATGGTGGTTCCTCAACCAACTGAGATGGATATGTCAGGATGAGGTCAGTTAGCAGAGGGCAGAAACATGAATAGGTCAGTTTTTGAAAAGGTTCAGTTTTAGGAAAAGAGAGGACATAGTGTAGAGACAGTTGATGATGTTCTGAAGAAATATTGCTATGATGTCATGGGAGGAGGTGTAGAACTGGGTGTCATCAGGATACAGATGGTACTGAAAGCCAAAACTCCTGATGGTTTGTCCAATAGGGGCTGTGTAGATGGAGAGGAGGAGAGGGCGGAGGACCAAGTCCTGGAGTGACCCAACAGCAAGGGGAAGAGCAGGGACGGTAGAGCCATCAAAGGAGTCACTGAGGAAGTGGTCAGATAGGTAGGAAGAGAACCAGTAGAGAGCAGTGTACTTAATTCCAATGGAGTGAAGCATACTGAGGAGGAGTTTGTGGTCAACAGTGTCAAATGTTGTGGATAGATCAAGGAGGACCAGTTGGGAGTAGTCACCCCTTGATTTGCCTGTCAGGAGGTCGTTTGACACTTTTGTAAGGGCGATTTCTGTTGAGTGTAGAGAGTGGAAGCCAGACTGTAGGGGATCAAGAAGATAGTTTTCTGATAGATAGCTTATAAGATGGGAGTAAACCATGTGTTTTAATAGTTTGGAGATGACTGTAAATTTGAGATTGATCGGTAGTTGGCAGCATCGGTCGAGTCAGGAATCTGTTTCTTTAGCAGTGGGGATATGATAGCATATTTGAATGAGGAAGGGAAAATGCCAGAGGCCATAGAAACGTTGAATACAGTGGTGAGATGGGAGATGACCACCGGGGAATGGGACTGGAGGAGGTGTGAGGGTAAAGGGTCGCTAGCGCAGGTGGTGTGGTGAGCAAAGGAGAGCAATCTGGAAACTTCTTCCTCTGTCATTGCTCTGCGTACAGAGAGTGAGCAGGAGTTAGTAGTAATGACGAGACTAGGGCCAGGGCTAGTCTGGGATTGGGAGGCTATTTCCTGCCAGATGTCATCGATTTTCTTTTTGAAGTAAGCAGCCAGCTCTTTGGCGCTGAGATCCATCATGGAGGATGCAGTTCAGGGCTGAGAAGGGAATGAAAAGTGTCAAAGAGTCGTTTAGGGTTGTGAAATTGTGAGGAGTCAAGAGAGATGAAGTAGACTTGTTTGGCATGCTGGAGGGCTAGGTTGTTGATTCTGAGCATGAATTTGAAGTGGAGAAAGTCTGCGGACATTTGCAACTTTCTCTACAGCTGTTCAGCACACCTAGAGCACCACCGGATGAAGCACATTGGAGGTGTGAGCCAGGGTTGCCGAGGTCTGCTTCAGATGGCTTGGGTCATGAAGGGGTGCCGCTTCATCCAGGGCATGTATGAGAGTGGTGTTGTAATGTGCCGCAGCCAGGTTGGAGCAGAAGAGGAGAGAGATAATGGACAGAGAAGACTGCAGAGACTCAGCAAAGTTTTGGGTGTGAACGGCCTGAAGGTTCCTGTATATATGGTAGGAAGGTGGCTCTTGACAGAGAAGGCTGGCCATTATCTATCCTTGGTTTTCTCCACAGCTGCAGAGCTGCTGGACATTCAGGAACAAATGTGTAACATTGTTGATTGCTACACATCTCTTTTAGGGACTGGCTATGTAAACATTTTAGACAAGTGGGGGGGGGGGGGGTTCCTATCAAGAAATCATCATACCCGGTTTCTTGCCACATATAATCTTAGTATACAATCCCCTGATAGTCCACCTTGTGACAACCCTTTGAAAATTGCTGTCACCTTTAGGAATTATTATCAAAACCTATGCAAAATTCAGGGTGACTATAGAAACCTTCCTGAGGTGCTGTGACAGAAAATGATAGACACATATATAGCATCTGCGTCTTAAGTGTGTAAATTGAGATTAATGACTTTAGATTCAGAGACTTTAGAAGAGTCACTTGTATTTATTTACTGCTTATCTATTTTAATTTTTGTATATATTAATTTTATCTAATCCAGCTGTATGATCCGCATTAAGAATGTGCTCCATAACTGACAATGCCACCCAGTGTACATCTTGTGCTATGTTTACAGTCCTTGAACAGCCATTTAGGGGAATGCTGCTGTATGAGATGTAAGTGTGTTGTGCATTTGGAACCTCAGATCCTGGATCAAAATGTGCAGCCTTCAACACTGAGATCCACTGACAACATGGAAATAGTTTGCTCTCTGAGCAGACACTCACTGGGCTAATATGGGGGTGAATAGTAGTATGGAAATGTAGGATGAGCAAGCAGCTAGCTGGGTGACAGTTAGAAGGAGGAGTTGAGAGAAGAGATCCAGAGAGGTTAGTCCTAAAATGGCACACCCCAACAGGTTTGCAAAGTTAGCAGAAATAAGTGGAATGCTTTTAGAGGATTAGCAATGCTACAGCATCACAGGCCCTATGACTGCTGGAAGAATGTCTGCTCCAGTAGGAAAAGGAATAGGTGCGCAGGGGTGGCTAAACAGATCCTAATAGTGGGAGACTCAATTATTAGGGGACATGTGGAATCTGTTTGGGTAGAGAATCCATAGAGAGAAAAAAGAAAATGAAAATCCTCATAGGCCACCAAATATAACAAAAGCCACTGAAAATCTATTACTGAGGCAAATAGATGAAGCAGCAAACCACAATGAGGTAATTATGGGAGACTTTATCCCATTCCCGCTGCAGGGCGTAAGTTTACGTCCTGGCAGAGGGGTACTTCAAGCAACAGGGCATAAACTTACGTCCTGGGGATAGCGCGGGATCACATATGATCCCGTGCTATTCCGCAGCGGAAGCCGGCTGTCAGTCACATCCGGTGTCCCGCTGCAACAGCAGGGGGGCATTGGAGATGCGCCCCCCGCTGTTAACCCCTTCCCTGCCGCGATCTAAGTAGATCGCGGCAGGGAAAGAGTTCACAGAGGCAGCGCACTCCCTCTGTGTCTCCAACCGGCTCTCGCTATGTTATCGTGAGAGCCCGGCCTGTCACCATGGTAACAGGATGCCAGACACTGGCGTCCTGTGTTACCAGTGCCTGATATCGCTGTATAAGGAATAAGGCATGGCAGAGCAATAGCTCTGCCATGCCTTATGCCAGCGATCATCAGGGCAGTGGTCAAAGTCCCCCAGGGGGAAACAAATGTTGTAAAAAAAACAAAGATTAAAAAAATGAATTTAAAAAAATGTAAAAAAAAGAGTAAAAAAAACATTTTTATGCTTTTTCTCAGATTAGCATAAAAAAAAGGTAAAAAAAAATAAAACCCCACATATTTGGTATTGTCGCATCCGTAACGATGCGTACAATAAAATGTACATGCTTTTGACTGTGCACGGAAAAAAACGCAAAAAAAAAAAGCAAAAAAACTGAGGCAAAATGCTAATTTTAGCATTTTGCCTCACTAAAAACACAATAAAAGTGATCAAAAAATCCATATGTACCCCGAAATGGTACCAGTAAAAACTACAGCTCGTCTCGCAAAAAATAAGCCCTCATAGAGCGCCGTACATCAAAAAATAAAAAAGTTACAGGACTTTGAATGCAGCAAATTAGAATAGAAAAAAGATTTCCAAAAAAAAGGGGTTTTATTGCAGAAAAGTGGGAAAACCTAAAAAAAAATGTAAGAATTTTGGTATCGTTGTAACCGTACCGGTCCTCAGAAAAAATGGAATGTTTCATTTATGCTGCATGATTAACGCTGTAAAAAAAATGTAAAAAAATCTATGGCAGAATTGATGCGTTTTCTCTCCCTGCTATCATTAAAAAAAAAGTTTTACAATATAGTTAATGTACCCAAAAATGACGCTGATAAAAACTACAGTTCGCCACGCAAAAAACAAGCCCTTACACGGCTGCGTCGACGGAAAAATAAAAAAGTTATAGCTTTTGATAAACGGAGAAGAAAATCCGCCAAAAATTGTTGCGTTCTTAAGCCCAAAATAGGCCATGTCATGAAGGGGTTAACTAAATGGATATAAACTGAGAAACTGAAATCTGTGGATCTCATAAAGGTTACAAATTCTGTCAAATGATCCTATATCATTTGACTATGATTAGAGATGAGCGAGCACCAAAATGCTTGGGTGCTCGTTACTCGAGTCGAACTTTCAGTGATGCTCGAGAGTTCGTTTCAAGTAACGAACCCCATTGAAGTCAATGGGCGACTCGAGCATTTTTGTATATCGCCGATGCTCGCTAAGGTTTTCATTTGTGAAAACCTGGGAAATTCAAGAAAGTGATGGGAACGACACAGAAACGGATAGGGCAGGCGAAGGGCTACATGTTGGGCTGCATCTCAAGTTCCCAGGTCCCACTATTAAGCCACAATAGTGGCAAGAGTGAGACGACCCCCCCCCCCCCCCCCACTGTCAGCATAAAGATCGTTCTCCTCTGCCACAGCTGTAACAGCTGTGGCAGAGAAGAACGATGTTAGCCCATTGAATTCAATGGAGCCGGCAATACAGCCGGCTCCATTGAAAGCAATGGGCTGCCGGCGATCGCGGGATGAATTGTCGGGAAGGGCTTAAATATATAAGCCCTTCCCTGCAATTCATCCAGAAATGTGTAAAAATAAAAAAAATATATATACTCCCTGGTCCCGGCAGACGGAGTTCAGCGCGGCCAGCGGCAGTCCTCCTGAACTGCTCTGAACAGCTGTGAGTAGTATTCAGCAGTCGGGGATTTAAAATCTCCGCCTGCTGAATGAGCTGCCTCTAATTGGTCACAGCCTGACCAATCAGAGGCAGATCTCACTCACACACCCATTCATGAATTTATGAATGGGTGAGTGACTGCTGCCTCTCATTGGCTCAGCGGGACTCGGACGAGTATGCTCGCTCATCTCTAACTATGATCTAATGACTATGTATAAATATATCAGGGGACAATACAGAGATCTCTCACATGATCTATTTATACCCAGGACTGTGACTGTAACAAGAGGGCATCCTCTACATCTAGAGAAAAGCATGTTTCTACATCAACATGGAAAGAGGTTCTTTACTATAAGAGCAATGAGATTGTGGAACTCTCTGCCTGAGTTTAAAAAGGGCTTTAATGCCTTTCTTGAGGGTTACAGTATTACATGTTATAGTCACTAAATACTTCAGAAAGGTCGGTGATCCAGGAAATATTCCAATTGATAGACTTGGAGTCAGGAAGAAATTTTTTTCCCTTTAAATGAGGAACATTGGCTTCTACCTCATTGGGTTTTTTTTAGTCTAATATACTCTTACTTTTCTGGCATTGAGAGTATATGTTTTGTGAAAGGCATTAGTCAGATGTAATTGTGCATTATACTTTTAGGACCCCTTTACATATATGTTATCTTATCATGGATTACCACAACATATGTTTCTATCTACATATAGTTTTTAATATTCTGAGTAATAAAGCATCATTGTTATATCTTTTATTGTTTTAAGTGTACAGTATTTTTGCATAATTGAATTAAATTGTAAGTCTCTGTCACAGATTTCCTTCTGCAGAGACTTTTTGATTGCTCTGTCCTTGTAATACGGGTCAATTTAATTCAATCACATTGGAATTTTTCAGGTAAAGTATGTTGCACATGTGCACACTGCATGCTCATTTGTCACATTATTGCTTGCTGTCACTTTTGAAGGTAGGTGTCTAGTTGAAGAATGTGTAGCAGCTAGAGGGTCATGGCATTTGCATAAAGCACTAAAATGCTCTTTCTAAAGAGACTAAACATGATGTTTCTGCACTTGCCGAATACAAAATGTACATGGAGTTAAACTGTGAAGTTTCTAATGTTAGACTCATGTTATATAGATTTACATTTATAAATGTATTGATTCAGAAAAGTTAAACATTTCGTTATTTTGTTTAGCCAAAACTAGCATATAACTTAAGCATTTACAGTTGAACGTAAGTAAATTAAAACAGCTATTAAAAAATATCAAACAAAATAGAGCTATGTCTATGTAATACAGAATATTAACTTTGAGCCTTGGTAAAAGTACAGATTTTTTTAAATATAAAAAGTGCAGAATAAATTATGATCAATGACCTAGAATTACAGGATCTACAGTTGAAAATATGTAGATTAAAACTGTAGTTACAACAATGTATATATATATATATATATATATATATATATATATATATACACACAGTAATACTGGAGGGCAAGATGATCTGGTTAGACTCACGTATTTTGGCCATGTAATGCCAGCAGAGTCACTAGAAAAATCTATGATGCTTGGACAGATCAGTGGCAAAAGAAGACCTGTCTGCCAAAGATCACAATGGCTGATACTGTCAGATCTAATACTGGCATGGATATCACACAACTGAAAGAAGCCATGCAAAACCAAAAAACATGAAGGAAAGTAACTTTTAGGGAGGCTGAGAGTCGTGAATGACTAAACGGCTAACAACAATAACATACTCAGTATTAACATTGGACCTAAGCAAAAAGACTATTTTTTCAATATACAGGGTGTGTCCAAAAAGTATCCAACCTTAATTCCTAAAAAATATTTGTATTCAGATCCAACAATCTTGCACTAATCTCCTTCGAAGTAGTCCCCTTGGGCAGCCACACTCTTCTCCCAATGCTTCTGCCAATGTCGGAAGCAGTGCTGAAACGCCTCTTTTGAGATGGCGCGTAGCTGGTCTATTCCGTTCTGCATGATGTCTTCTCTGGACTGAAATCTGGTTCTTTTTAGGGGCATTTTCAGCTTGGAGAAAAGCCAGAAGTTACATGGAGCCATGTCGGCAGAGTAGGGAGCCTGACTCTCCACTGATGTTTAAAATCTCCACTTTTAAAAAATCTCATCCACATGGCTTGTACTGTAAATGCTGTTGATTTTTCCCATTGGAAATTCCATGTGGAAAATACACAACACTTTACTCCATGTAAACATATAGAACTAGCAAAGTTTAGCTTTACTGTTATAACTTTCTGTGAAAATTATCTTATCTTAAACCATTCAAAAGCTATTTTTCTATTATCGTAATGCAACAAAAGCCATTGTAAAGCATTTGAAAGGGAAAAAAAAAAAACACTAGCTGTCAGGTTGGGTCAAGAAATTGTGTAAGATTTTGTAAGTTCTAAATCTCTCCCTATAAGGCTAGCTCTGGAAATTGAACCACAACCTTGACTTCCCTGATGATCATCATTGAATGAAATGGACAGCTAAGGAAGTCAAAAAGGTACAGCAAAAGAAGAGTTAAAAATTATTGGTTGGATGTTGTTGCATTATGGCCATTCCTGTCAGAAAAGGCCAAAGGGAAGAGAGAATCAAATAGGATACAGTTATCTCTCCAGGTCAACGGTTTGCTTAAGCAGGAGGCCAAAAGGTCACTCTTCAATTTTGCCATGAAAAGGTTGGCATATTGCGGTGCCATTTTACTGCCCATAGCAGTTCCGGTGAGTTGCAGGAATATCTCTTTGCCAAAGGAGAAATAATTGTGTGTGAGGATAAATCTTGTGCATGGTAATACTAATTCAGAGACAACCCGATTGGCCTCAAGGTGTGCCTGGTAGGTGGTCAGTCCATCTTCGTGTGGGATGTTGGAGTATAAGGATTCCACATCCATGGTGGCCAGGATAGCACGCTGGCCTGGTAACTCTCTAACACATATTCAGAGACCATAAAACTTTCACATTCATTATCAGTAAATTAATTATTTACTCCTTCATTCATTCTGTTCTGGTATTGTTTTAAGTGCAAATTAATGACACCATATCTGTGCCTTGTCATATGTATATGTGTGTATGTATATGGATGCCTCTTCTGATCTATTCCATTTAAGCGTGATGAAGAACCCTGAGTAAGTTCAAAAGCTCGCTATAAGATCATGTATTTTTGTTAGCCAGTAAAAGGTATCATATCTACAAGATTAGTTGGTTTCTCTTACTGAGAACAATCACATTTCACTCTAATGCCTAACATAGTACCAAGCTTTTTTCGTATTCAACCAGTGTAACATTTCAGTCTTCTTACTGGGACTTTTTTCCAGTAGTAGGACTGAAACATTGCCCTGGGTAAATGAGCACTAATGCCCTTTATCTAACTGGTAGTGTTGTGTTTATCAGAGTCTACAATGCTGGAGCACCAGTCCTTCTTTTCTGGTACACATACATAGTGCTGCCTTTTTTGCCAATTATATATGAATTCAACTCCACATATTCTTTTCCTTTTCTTCAGCAAAACAAGAACATGTTTTTCAAGGATTGTGATAACCGGCTTAATAGGCTTCAGCAAATCAAAGACTCATAATTTCTTTTCAAGCTAATATCAAATGCATTGTGACATCTCTAGCACTAAAAGGTTATTTTACATAAATCTTATATGATTTTAAGTTGTTTCATGTGTCATTTGTCTCCACTATAAAAGCTATTTTGTGGATTCATAGACTACAAACACTGACATTTTAAAGTTAAAGAACCAATGAATTCAAATTGAAAATACCACTGATTTTGAGAATACTTAGTCAACAGCAAAAGGCTACTGCAGCTTTGTCGGTTGCTAGATAAATAATGATGATGTGTTCTGACTGTGTGCAAGAGGAAGAAAGTAAAAAATGTGAGGGGATCAGGGAAAGAAAGCTTCCTACCTTTTTATATTATTTTTATATTTTTAATTCCATTGTCCATCTGTAACAGAGCCAAGGCCATAATATAAGTACTTGTAAAGTGAATATAGAATGATCACTAGTACATATAGTTCTTATTTTAGTTTGTGCCAAGTGATTTGCATTATATAGCATTCATATATAACAGTGGAGTCTAAAGCAGGCCCAAGCTCTGACACAAAAATGGGCCCCAAAGGTCCAAGAAAAGACAACTCCTATTGTAGCTAAGTATGAAGCCAGAAGGGTCTATTAATTATTGATTCACAAATATCCTAGTAAATCTTATTGATTATATTTTCTGTGTGTGCAATTATAACAACAAAGATTATAATGCACTAAAAATAATGAGACTCATTTCCTGTTATGGGCACCAGGCACTAACCAAAATTGGCAATTAGAGTTACAGTATATTTAGCAACAAGGTGATGTTAAAAATTCTTGGTCAGGGATCTACATCAGGTGGCACTACTTCCTGACTGCAGCCATGGACTTCCATGTGGGTGCACAGTTTTGGCGTACTGGAATCCAGTAGGAAAAGTGACCGTAATACAGACACCCTTGTACCCTAGCAATTGTATTTAACTGTATAGTCAGAAAGTTGCATAGATTTGCAGCATACTGTATGTATGGCAGTACTGTTCAAATGTAGTAGTACACAGATGTAAAAATAAACTTTTTTTAGTTTTTTTCTCAAAATGTAAGCTTTTGATGATAGTGTATCTTACAATATAAAATATTGTATTAGTACATATGAATATAGGTAATTTGATTAAATGCATATTTTTACACCAGTCGTATTTCTTGACTACATTAGGCCTCCTTTAAAATCCATTAGGATTATTTGCAGTCATGGTAATTTTCAGTGATACTGTTAAATAATTTTGTTGGGGGTCTGTCAACGGAGACCAGTGCGGATGTTGCCTGAGTCCAAATTCAAAGGAAAATTATAATGAGTACTCATAGGTGAGAACCATAATAAGTCACTACACACACAGTCTAGTGAATCAGAATGAATTCTACTTTATTGTTGAACATTGCTTGGTTTTTATGCAAGATGAAAAGGAGGTGTTTCCAAATGTTACCTGATACTAAGTTTCAAACTACTTTGCTGACCAAGTCCTCATTCCAACAGATTACAATATGGCTGTAAATCAAAAGCCTTCTAAACAAAAGGTATCAGCAAAACTGTGTGAAGTGGACATCAAATAGTTACATATGATTATAAAGATTGACTCCACACTGTCTCAGTACAAACTTAATTACACCTCTTCCCAGACCAGGATCTAATCTTAAAAGTCCATCATGTTAAGTTCAACAATTTGCACATCAAAAGAGAGGGCATTGTTTCTAGCTTGCACATAAAACTGGTTTAGCCACCTACTTAGTATTCAGTACATTCTGGTCAAAAGTTCAGACTTGTATTCAAGATAGCTGAATAAAATAATACATTTAGTATTTTAAAATCATCATCCAAATAAACGCTTGAATATACCTTTTTACATATGATTCTATATCCAAATTCTATTAGCAACTTCCGGAATGTTTTACATATTTTTCATTTCCATAATACATAACATTATACAACCAAATAACTAATGTCACATTTATTACACTGTTTTTTTATCTTTCTTATGTTAGGTTATTTAAAAATAGGATTAACCCCTAACAATTTCATCAAGCACAAGGGATAACTCCAGATTAAGTTTCAAATATCATTAATGGTGGATCAATGCAAAAGTAATATTTTAGCAGGGAAGAGATATAAAATGTTGAGTAAAATACAATGCGCTTTGTCTTTAGAACAAAATGAGAAAGTTTTTCCTAATTATTTTTGCTTAATTAAACAAAAACTGTTATCTAAGGGTAAATTTGCATCGTTTTTGTGACAATTTTTTTCTTTCTTTACGTGCAGCTTTCATAATTAGGCCTTAGTCAGACGGGCGTTTTTTTGCGCGATTTGCGCATGCGTCCGGCGATTTTTTAAAACCATTGCTTTGCAATGGTATCGGACATATGAGCGCTTTTTATGCGCTCATCCGATAAATTATAGAACATGCGCCGACCCCATTGAGAACATATAGAAGACAAATCATTCTTCTCTGCCACAGCTATAACAGCTGTGGCAGAGAAGAACGATGTTTGCCCATTGAATTCAATGGAGCCGGCAATACAGCCGGCTCCATTAAAAGCAATGGGCTGCCGACATGCGCGGGATGAATTGTCGGGAAGGGCTTAAATATATAAGCCCTTCCCTGCAATTCATCCAGAAAAGTGTTAAAATAAAAAAAATATACATACTCACCTGCTCCCGGCAGTCGGAGTTCCACGCGGCCGGCCTGCAGTGGGTGTGAAGGGGGTGTGAGTCAGACCTGCCCCCAGATTGGCTCAGCGCTGAGCCAATCAGAGGCAGGTCTGACTCACACCCATTCATGAATTCATGAAAATATATATTTTTTATTTTAACACTTTTCTGGATGAATTGCAGGGAAGGGCTTATATATTTAAGCCCTTCCCGACAATTCATCCCACACTCGCCCGCAGCGCATTGGTTTCAATGGAGCCGGCTGTATTGCCGGCTCCATTGAATGCAATGCGCTGGACAGCTCTGGCCCGTTTCTAATGAAACGCGGCTAGGAGCAGATTTTCGGGCGATTTTCAGGCACCGGTCACGTGATTTGCAGATGCGCATCCGTCATTTGATCCGCAAATCGCGCGACAAAACGCCCGTCTGACTAAGGCCTGAAGATGCAATGAAACGTCACATAAATCATAAAAAATATACACTTACTGTCATTTATTGTTGTTCCCCTTGTTAACAAGTGTAAGGTTGCTTACACATTTTGTGGTGCAGCCATAGTGTATCTACATTGCAGCTGAAGCCACAGAATTGTTGTGAATTTTATCTGTGGATTTGAGCAGGTAAAAGCCACAGCAGAATATAGTAGCAGGTAAGAGGATGAAAATTTACAATTCTCATTCATATGCTATGGATATTTTGCAGACTATTGAAAACTATTGATAATCTAACTTCAGGCTGGGACCCCCAATGATCAGCTAATAACAAGCAGCTGAAGTGAACAGCAGGGAGCTGCAATACCAAACTGGGCCATTGCACTATAAAGTTCTGTCTCATCAGAAGATCGCAGGCATCCTGGATGGCAGATTCTGAAAAATTTGCAATTGGTGACCTATACTATATTGCAGATAGGTGACCAATTGATTTTGCCAAGAAAATCCCTTTAAATTCTGAAGCATGTCAATTTCTGTTGCACCTCTTTAAATACAGCAGTGGTGAAATCCATGGAGAACCTGTAGCAAAATGCAATTAACAAATCTGCTGTGTGTCAACCTACCCTAAGAATTTTTGGTACCACAAATTTTTATAAGCTAGTGCTGTAAACATAAAGCTAAAATCTATCATATCCAATTTTAAATTAAGGCAAATCTTTCTGGCAATCAAACTGGCAATTAAAAAGAATATGTCACGGTTCCATTTTATTTTAGTAAAGTAGATAAACAAAAAAAAACATTTTATTATATAGTTTATTTTTTTAGTATTGCACATTTTTTTTTAAATTTACTATATTTCATCTAAGTTTGGTAGCGGGGGGTTTAGTGAGTGGCTATGTCAAGTAAGGCTCGGTAATCATCTTAGAGAAGAGAAGGGTGGAGTGACTCCTATTAGGGATGTGATCCTAATATTCAGAATACTTTCTCGTAGAATAGTTAGTAGGGTGCTGCCAGTCCAGTAACCATCACCATTGGTAATGGGGCAAAAAATGATTGAAGGGGTTTTTCGTGGAAATACTATTAATGACCTATCCTCAGGATAGTTCACCAATAGTTGATCGGTCGGGGTCCGCCGTTTGGAACCCTGACCAATCAGCTGTGCAGGTGCATGCTGTCAGCACCTCAATAACAGAGGTCGGAGCGGAAGACTTTGTGTCGGCCTCCGTGTAGTGGTCGGCACTTGTAAGTGCAGGAACGTCTCTCATTGAAATCAAAAACAGGTTATTTGTGCCATCATAAGGGCTGCACCCACAATCGATTACTTTCTTCTTTTTACAATTAAGCAATTCTGTAATCATTTTAGCTTCTGTAGCTAAATATGTTGTGATTGCAACCGATAGTGGATCGAGTTGATTATGAGAGAAATGGTATGCCAACACTAGTCATAGTGTGTCGCATCCCAATCCAATCAGTTGCCTACAATAAAAGTGACTGGAGCGTGATAGTGAAGTGCACTGGGCCTTGCTTTCTGCTTCCTGGTGTGTAGATGGGAATGTGCAGTGTGTACCGCAAAATAAGTCCAGAGATACAGGGAAGGAAACAGTTCAAAGTCAATTTTACTTGTTCCAAAAACGTGATGGTAAAACATTCATAAGGATGAAGACATAGTTCTTTAGAATCAATGCTCACCCTGATAGTGGTAACTTTAACCTTTACATGCTACTTTGCTGCTCCATACTGCACTATTGTGAATGTTTGCATCATGGCTCTAGAGTCTGTACCTTTGTGTTGGTGGATTTAATCCAACAATTTGCAATCCTATGATGGCTGGAGTCCTCCATGATGTGTTCTAGGGGAAAAAAATGCCAATTAAACTACTCAATAGTGGGCCTCCAAAAGCCTGTTTTCCTTCTCTAGGAGTCAAAGCAGGGGTTGCAATGAGTACACCGAATCCTAAATCTGCATAACTGGTCTAGGCTGCACTTTCCAGACCTATGTCCAGGTTTATAAAGACTTTTCTCCATTCACTAGCCTGATGCTGATTGGCAATGGTGTGTGCAACTAGAATACTAGGCTGTATAACCTTTTCTAAGCTGTATTTTACCTCTCCCACCATATGTAAAGCAAAAGACAGTGGATAAGTACATTTAAAAGTACAAATACATACAATTGCAAGTGCACATTATAAACATTATAATTACACATTTTTGGTGTCTAAGTCCTACTCTGGTATACCATACTATGAAGAGTGAGCTGCTGTGGTTGAATGAACCACTGTTATGAAGTGTGATAGCAAGTACCAGAGATCCGAGAGAAAGGTTGAAACAGATGAGAGTAAGCTGTAAAAAGCCTTGGAGTCTGAGAGGTTGGTGAAAGCTTTGTAGCTTATTTGGTGTGGAAGCTGAGTGAGCCTGCTGTAAGTGTGTCCGATCTCTTAACCAACTTACCTAAATTGGGTCCCACAATGATGCATAGTTTAAAGTGAATTAGCTTCCTGTGGAGGAAGCAGAGCACTGTACCTTGCTCAGTTGTAGGAGAAAGAAATTGATTAGAGCTCATCTACTTATTTCTTTCTGTTCATCCTCTAGGGACTCCAGTAAACATGCTCACATTTTTTTTCCCGCAGAGCTGACCTAGAGACAGTAGTCCTCAGTTTCTTATACTTGTACCTCAGAATTGCAAAGAATATCTGCCTGCGACAGAGGACTCTACAATAAACTGCAGGGAGTAGAGGGAAAAGGGATGCACAGAGCACAGATGGCTAGGAGGCCAGCTGAAGGTGACAGAGAAGGTCTTCACACAGAGCAGAGGAACCTGGAGTAAGCTGAGGGCAATGGAAGAAACACACCTTAGGCCGCATGCCCGGCCTGTGATCTCTACATACTGGTCCAGATGGCTTTCTTCTGTACTGTGAATGTGACTGCACAGTCGTTAGGCATGATTCTGCAGCCTTGCCGCAGTGATGAAATCCGGCTCAAAATAGAGCATGCTGTGATTTTCCCCTTGTGTGGAAAATTGCAATTGATTTTCGCTCAGGGACATGGAAATCCACTTTTACATTGTGTGCTGTGATCAGTATTTGCTGTCAAATCCGTAGGCGGACGCCCACTCCGGATTTCGCAATGCAAATCCAGCCGTGTGCATTGGGCCTTGCGGTGCATAGGCAACATATATGAAGGAAGGCTACAATCAGAAAAAGAAGGCTTCAAAATCCTGTAGAACATAACTTAGTACGAGCAACTATAATTGTATTTCTTTAAAAATAAAAAGCTACTAATTATGTTACTACAGATGTGTTCTTCCTTACTCTTCTTCTTGGCTTGACATTTCCCAAGATAAGTGTCAGAAGGTGACCAGTAGAGATGAGCGAACGTGCTCGTTTAGGACAATTACTCAATCGAGCATCGCTTTTTTCGAGTAACTGCCTAATTGGGCGAAAAGATTCGGGAGGCGCCGGGGGTGAGCGGAAGGGGTTGCAGTGGGGAGTGGGGGAGAAAGAGAGAGAGAGAGAGCTACCCCCTGTTCCCCCCGCCCCCCAGCGCCCCCTAAATCTTTTCACCTGAGTAGGCAGTTACTCGAAAAAAGCAATGCTCGATCGAGTAATTGTCCTAAACTAGCACGTTCGCTCATCTCCAGTGACCAGTTTTGGGAAAAAAAACACATTTTTGTGATACTCTTTTTGAACATGTTTATGCTGTATGTGTCTATGTGTGGCCACCCATTGTTTCTGATCTATGTTTCAGCCTCCTGAGAGTTTTACTACATGCTGTGATAATGTATCAAATTTGTATTGAAGTCCTTAACAAAATTTGCAAAAAAGTAAGGGTGGTCACATCTGTGTATTGACAGGTGAGAGGTTACTCTGCAAAGCTTTGAATCCGCTGTAACCACTCTTCCAAACATGACTGTCCTATATCAGTCTTGAACAGGAAATGCTTCTTCTATAGCTGTTGTTCAATAGCATCAGAGGATGTAACCATGAATGGTTACTCTGGAAAGCTGGGGTTCCACTGCAAAGGAATCCTATGAAAAATGTTTAAAAAATTATGACACTGCTGATCAATGTGTCAGGTGACATGCCTTGCCATCATCAGCCATGTTCTGTATGGGTGTGCCATACAATCAGTGAAGAAAATTCAAGCAAACAATAGGTGGAGGAAGTAGCACTATAGGAAGCAGGGCATCAGTGCAGATCTTTTGAACACCTTATATTAGCAAGTGACTTTATGTGCTGTTTCCTGCATATTTGTGAGAATAAAGATAAAGTGGCCAACCCCTTTAAGTTTCAGGCATGTTCAGCAACCAAAAACTGTTAAAAAATGGACAAATCACAGGCAGGTCACAGACAGTTGGCAGTTACATGTAACTGGCATTGCTATCTATAACAACTAGTTATCACACTGTTAGTTTCCGATGCTGGATCTGCAATCAGCTAATGACCAGGACTACCTGGAAAAGGGATTAATCCAACTGGAAAAAATAATTTATCACTAAATAAACTTTTCATTGTAAAACTTGCTATTTGATTGCAAAAATTTAGAATCAACTGCTTATTGTGTGTGTTAAACAGTTAAATAATCCTGTTAAACAGAAATTGGCTAACACTTCTACACACAGAATAAAATAATATGTTCATTCAATAACTTTCTTTAGTAGGTATGAATCAAGTCTGTAATCTTTTGAACACGGTATGACAGTAAAGTGAAAAACCGCATGACATAAGAGGCAATTAGTTCTTTTCCCCATGAGTTTCACCTGCATGTCTGCATAGTCTACACTTTTTACAATTATTTATTTTCATGGCTAAACATAACAGTTATAACATATCTATAATTATAAGAACAATAATAAAAATAATAAATAGAATAAAATAAAACTCACAGGTTCTAAAGTAATACATGGATAAAAAAACATAAACATGAGGCAGTATGACAGCTATTACTGCATTGTTACAGGAATGAAACCTAATGTAACACTGCCACCTTATGGAATTCATTTAGAACCGTGTTTTCTCAGTGGCTACATCAACAAAAGTAATATTCCTTGAAGATTAATGATGTTTACTTACTTGTTTGCCCCGTATTCCCACTTTCATTTATCTGTGTTGATTTTATAGTTACTAGACACTCAACATTCCTTAGTATAATGTAAAGCCTAATTCCTTTTTGCAAGGGGGAAGCAAGAGTGAACACAAAGTTGTTGTTTTTTTTATCTTTTTATAGCAAGGTTTGCTTATTTCTATTGTCACGCAGTTTGAAAATAAGCATTTTAGAAGATTTTAATGTGTAAAGTATAGTAGGTTATTTCTTGGAAACATTATTTGTAGAGAGACTTCTTGCATGTGATAATCAGTCAGTCATTTATTTTAAAATTCATCTCAATAAATGTGTTTATGGTAACAAAAGTGTAAATCTATATTTTCACAGAAAGCTTAGTCACTGTAAGTGCAATCAATAAACTGTTACTTTTTTTCCACTAAAATCTTTGGACTTACAATCTTAATACCCACTTTCTACCACTTTTTGTTTTTTATATCTTGCTGTTTTATATATTGTTTTTTTATATGCCATGAATAAAATGCCACAAAGAATGCTAATTTTAAATAAATGTAAATAAAATGTTTTCCATTTGCAAGGTGTAAATTAACTAAACATGAATAGGTTATGGGTATTATTGGGAGCAAGTACTGCAAACTACCGTATATACCGGCGTATAAGACGACTTTTGAACCCCGAAAAATCTGCTCTGCAGTCGGGGGTCGTCTTATGCGCCGGTAATACAAAAAAAAAAAAAGTGTAAAAAAAAAAAATTTTATTACTCACCTCCCACGGCGTTCTGTCGCGCTCCGGCAGGATGTCGCTCGCTCCGGCAGGCTGTCGCTCGCTCCTCGTCCCCGCCGCAGCATAGCTTTCTGAATGCGGGGCTTGAAATCCCCGCTTCCAGAAAGCTAATACACACGCCGGCAGCCATGACATCATTGAATGGCTGTGATTGGCTAAAGCACACGTGGCTTCAGCCAATCACACTATTCAATGACATCATTGAATGGGTGTGATTGCTAACACGTGCGCCTTCAGCCAATCACAGCCATTCAATGATGTCATTGAATAGTGTGATTGGCTGAAGCCACGTGTGAAGCCCCGCATTCAGAAAGCTATGCTGCGGCGGGGACGAGGAGCGAGCGACAGCCTGCCGGAGCGAGCGACATCCTGCCGGAGCGCGACAGGACGCCGGGGGAGGTGAGTAATAAAATTTTTTTTTTCTCCACTGAATACCGGCGTATAAGGTGACAGTTGGGGGGTCGTCTTATACGCCCCGTCGCCTTATACGCCGGTATATACGGTACCTGAAAAAGGGGCAAAAGCACCCAGAAATGCATTGTTTCAGAGTCCTGAGCAAGCTTTAACTGTTTACTGTTTTTTTTTTATCTTGTTACAAGGTTTTTTCAACAATTATGTTGGCGTACTAATGGGTAAATGAAGAACTTTGAGCTCATAAACACATACTTGTATAATTTTGTAAGTGTTTCATGATATGCTATTGAAGTTTCTTTTATGAGAAATTGAAGCCTTTAATTCAACACATTCAACAAAAAGTAATTGTGGACACATCTGTAGGTGACATTTACTAATAGATTACTTAGGTCCTAAGTTGTTGCTCCAAAACTGTTTCATTTCTGGTAATTAAATTGTCTGGCAATTGCAATACTTTTACACTCTGTCACAATACACTGTTGAAGCTACCATCTCTGCTCACCTATGGCTACTGTTGCAAGTGGTTGCCTCTACCCATGGGGTCCCCTGTGCTTCACCCCCATACTTAAAATCCAATGTACACTCTGCTAAATTGTTCCTGACATATCACCTATCAGGCCTGGCTATATTAGGTATCTCCTTAAAGGAGATGTCCCGAGGCAGCAAGTGGGGTTATACACTTCTGTATGGCCATAATAATGCACTTTGTAATATACATTGTGCATTAATTATGAGCCATACAGAAGTTATAAAAAGTTTTATACTTACCTGCTCCGTTGCTGGCGTCCTGGTCTCCATGGTGCCGACTAATTTTTGGCCTCCGATGGCCAAATTAGCCGCGCTTGCGCAGTCCGGGTCTTCTGCTGTTCTCTATGGGGCTCCGTGTAGCTCCGTGTAGCTCCGCCCCGTCACGTGCCGATTCCAGCCAATCAGGAGGCTGGAATCGGCAGTGGACCGCACAGAAGAGCTGCGGTCCACGAAGATAGAGGATCCCGGCGGCCATCTTCAGCGGTAAGTATTGAAGTCACCGGACCGCCGGGATTCAGGTAAGCGCTGTGCGGGTGGTTTTTTTAACCCCTGCATCGGGGTTGTCTCGCGCCGAACGGGGGGGGGGTTTAAAAAAAAAAAAACCCGTTTCGGCGCGGGACATCTCCTTTAAGGAGGATGTCCAAACAGTTTGGTTCCTCCAGTTGTGTAAGCCTGTTGCAATTGATTATTGTGATTTATTGGTTTCCTGACTCCAGCCTGTTTCTGACAATCTTGATTTCTCTATTCCTGACCTTGGCTATGTTATTGGACTACCCTCTCTGCCAGCTACCTTCTCTGACCTGAACTGTTTACCATACTAAACCTGTTCTAAAAAATACAACCCATTGCCTGATCTCTGTGTTGAAGTATAAGCTTCTTGCCCTGACCTTGACATTTCTACTGGATATGTCTGTATTCACACTCTCGGGTAGCACGTCTTGGCCTTATGTAGCATCAGCTGCCACACTACTGAGATCACTTCTGCAAATAACAGCCTAGGGACCCTGCAGTGGAGACCAAATCACAAACTGAGGTTCCCAAGTGCTGCCACCAGATTTAGCCCAAAGCCAAATCAATGTATGATTAAGCAAGCGCACATCAGCTTTCTGAAATGTACACTCCTTAGATGACATCATCTGTTTTACTTACAGTATGAAAGGGGATAACATGTGGGGTTAGAGTTATTGACAGCTACACTTTCAGACAAGTTCCAGCA
The DNA here is from genome assembly GCF_035609145.1 of Eleutherodactylus coqui. NCBI lineage: Eukaryota > Metazoa > Chordata > Amphibia > Anura > Eleutherodactylidae > Eleutherodactylus > Eleutherodactylus coqui. The sequence continues at coordinate 416,277,788 of NC_089837.1, read as the reverse complement.
CAATCACCAAGATGCCATTACATTAGATGCAGCTTAGTCATGACAACATTATGGCCAAGAAACACTTGACTTTTGCTTTCTTTTATTTCAAGAAATAGTTTATTTGTATTTGTTGTAGATTAGGATCAATTTACTCCCTCAGCTGATACAGTAAGAAAAAGAATGCTATGTTAACCCTTTCCAATCCACTGTCTGATGTCTAAAGACATTATGATTTAAGGCTGTACAGCTCCAATGTTGGAAGATGGCCATCGGGGTTCTCTTACTGTATATTGCCAGCCTCTCTTCTGTCAAAGCCTATCCAACATGTCACCTCATGCAGTAATGGCTTTAGCCAGCAGATAGCGCCATTGTATAATGGCAGAAAAAAAAGTAAGCCTCCTAGGAAAACCAGGCTACAAATTGAATTGGAAAGGGTTAAAAGCTGTCTGATTGCTTTTCAACACTTAGGACAATACCTCCTTCTCTTTGTAAAGTTGTACATTAAAATTTGTAAATTTTTATAAATATTTTCTGACATATCATTAAGACAGGGACATAACTATAGTGGTTGTGGTTGCAACCAGGCCCAGGAGCCTTAGGAGACCCATAAGCCTTCTCTTCTCCATAAACGGAGCCCAGTACTATGAATAAAGCATTATAGTTGGGGAGTCTGTCACAGATTTTGCATCGGGGCCCAGAAGCATCAAGTTACGCCTCTGCATTAAGACATACCTAGATCACATTTTTGGTAGTCTACCTACAAATAACCTAAATGAAGGAATCCTAGTACCTTTGTAACATAGCTTGATATTCTTGACTGTTATCAACTTTAGTTGATAACTAAACCAGAATTAAAATTGAAATGAAAAAAATTCACTAAAAGTATGCAGTGGTGAGACCAACTATTTAACCATTATTTTAAATATCCTATGCAGTATCAGTCATACTTGTTGAATTGTAATCCATGGAGTGGCCCATATGAAAACATATAATGTGTTGCAATTATTCTTAAACTTGCTGTTGAAATGTATGAAACAATAATAAAGGTGGTGTGCATGCTTCTCTGTCTACTGCATATGTAAATAGAATTTTAGTGTTGTCTTATAAGCTGATCCTTGCAGACAATCAGTATGGCAAGACAATACGTCAGCAAAAGTTGTTATGGAAAATAATAAACAGAGACAGTGCGTGATGGTAATAAACTGAATGCTATTTATTTTGATTGTTTGCAAGCAATGTCAGACAATTTGAATCTTGATTAGTAGGATATCATTTTCATAGTTCCCTAAAGTGTTGTCAGCCTGTCTTTACATAAAGGACTTGAGCTGTTCTTCTTGTTGTCAAAAATAATAATACTGAAATAGAATTATATATCCGCAGCATTGAAAATATTTGTTTTGGACATAAATATTGAGTTTTGGATTGGTTTTCAAGCTAACATAAAGCACAAGTGTATTGTTGCATTTATTTTCAATAGTCAGCTTGATTACTTTATATCTTTAATTCATGGCTAATGAAAAAAGGGTCTATATCCAATATTTTAGTTTTTTATCTTTTTGCCAGTAGAAATAGTCTGTTCAATACATGCAGCATAACTATTACAATAAAAAGCCACTTAAACTCTGAAGGTATGTTCATGCATTGCCTTTTTTTCTTTCAGTTTTTATTTTTAAAATTGCAGTAAAAACAACAGTTTTGCATAATGTGCAAACACAGCCTTAGGCCACTTCTAGACAAGTGTATTTTAATATCTTATTTGGTCTATGTTTCGTGGACTGTAATAAGGAGTTACTATAAATATATATACTCTGTAAAAAAATAAAATACTTACCTGCCTTCAGCTGCCAGGGCTCAGCGGGGACTTCTGCAGCTATCCCCGTCTCTGTAGCGCTCCTGAGCTATCAGCAGCCATGTATTTAAAATCCCCGCCTGCTGGTAGCTCTAATTGTGATTGGCTGAAGCGCTCGGCCAATCGCAATCAGAGCTACCAGCAGGCGGGGATTTTAAATCCCCAGCTGCTGATAGCTCAGAACTACTGAGCCAGGGACAGTGCTAGAAGTCGCAGCTGAGCCCCGGCAGTTGAAGGCAGGTGAGTATTTTTTTCCCCAATATTTTAAAAGGCTTTTTAGGGAAGGACTTATGAAGCCCTTCTCTGAAAAGGCATTGACAGTCCCCGGATCTGTAGTGCTGCTGATCTATCTGCTGATTTAAAATCCCCGCCTGCTGATATCTCAGAACTACAGAGCAGGAGACAGCGCCAGAAGTCGCGGATGAGCCCCAGCAGCTGAAGGAAGGTAAGTATGCTTTTTTTTATTTTTTAACACTACTTTTGTTGGATTTTCAGGAAAGGGCTTATGTTTAAAGCCCTTCCCTGAAATCCAATGACGGGGATGGCGCCAGCAGGATTCTCTACCGCAGCTGTCACACATGAGAATTGAAGAATTCCTCTACTGCATCTGTCACAGATGTGGCAGATGTAGAAGCAGAGAATTCTTTTAACTAGCGGGGGTGAAGGAAATATCTGCCGCATTCCCAAATTTCTGCGGCTCTATTGAAAACAATGCGTGTATTTTAAATTGTACACGCATGTCCTATCTTTGCAGGCACACGCCTGTAAAGCACGGACATGTGCACACACCATAGGGAATGCAATGTTGCAAATACAAGCGTGTTTTTGTGCGTGCGTATGCACGCAGAAAAAACACGCATGTGTGAAGCCACCCTTATATGTCACAGAAAAAAATGCAGTAAAAGTAATATTGGCAGCTGAAGGAAAATAAATAGGGCAGTTAAACCACCACATGAGTACAATCCCTAAAAAGCGTCTGGTCCTTAGCGTACAAAACAGCCCAGTCCCTAAGGGGTTGAAAAAGATTATATAATAAACAGTGCATAAAGCCTGCACATGGTAATATAGTACAGATAAAGGTAAATTTAAATGCAGCAATAGTCCACATTACTATCATACAAGATAGAATGCAACAACTGCATATATAAATACTGTAACTGCAATTGTTTCTACTATCTTACTACAAATATTTCTATAACTGTTTCTATGGAAAACCACAATTGTAATTTTGCACGTGAAAACTACAAACAAAGTTTTTATTATTGAAACATGACCTTAGCATGCCAATCTTAGGGCTCCCACCCACTGGCGATATTTTCTCTACTGCGATGCGAGACTAAAGTTAAAGTCTCACATCGCAGTGCGAGAAAAAAATCGGCATCACGCCGACATATCGCCAGTCTTTTTAATGGGGTCAGCGGCAGCAGCACTAGCCCCATTGAAAATAGATGGAGAATTCTGGGGACTTCTGCCACAGCTGTGACAGCTGTGGCAGGAATTTCCTTCATCCCCACGAGGATGAAGGAATCCTCTGCCACAGCTGTGACAGCTGTGGCAGAAGTCCCCGGCATTCTATTCCATTGCTTTCAATTGAAATCAATGCTTTCTGGCAAGCCCCACAGAATGATTATCGGGGAAGGGCTTGAAATATAAGCCCATCCCCGATAATCATCAATAAGTGTGTAAAAAAATATATTACTCACCTCTCCTGCGCTCAGCCGCGTCCTCCTGCTGGCTCCCGGCACTGCTATTAAGCTCTTTCAGCAGTCGGGAATTTAAAAATCCCCGCCTCCTGAAAGGGCTGTGCAGACTGGCTGAGGGCTCAGCCAATAGCAGCTACTGCTTAGCTATTGGCTAAGCGGTCAGCCAATCACACATAGCCCTTAGCTATTCATTCATAAATAGCTAGTTCTTCATGAATGAATAGCTAAGGGCTATGTGTGATTGATTGAGCGCTCAGCCAATAGCTAAGCAGTAGCTGCCATTGGCTGAGCCCTCAGCCAATCTGCACAGCCCTTTCAGGAGGCGGGGATTTTTAAATCCCCGACTGCTGAAAGAGCTTAATAGCAGTGTCGGGGAGCCAACAGGAGGACGCGGCTGAGCGCAGCAGAGGTGAGTAATATTTTTTTTATTTTTTTACACACTTATTGATGATTATCAGGGAAGGGCTTATATTTCAAGCCGTTCCCCGATAATCATTCTGCGGGGCCTGGCAGAAAGCAGTGCTTTCAATGGGATCTGCAGCAGTGCCAATCCCATTGAAAGCAATGGGCTAGAATGCTGCGGACTTCTGCCACAGCTGTGACAGCTGTGGCAGAGGATTCCTTCATCCCTGCGGTCCACATGGGGATGAAGGAAACTCCTGCCACAGCTGTCACAGCTGTTACAGCTGTGGCAGAAGTCCGCGGCATTCTCCCTATGCTTTCCATGGGGCTAGTGCTGCTGTCGCTGGTCCCATTGAAAGCACTTGCGATATGCCGGTTCTATACCGGCCTCTTTCTTGCGCTGCGAGAGTTTTCTCGTGCTCTCGCAGCGCAGGAAAGAGAATATTGCCAGTGGGTGGGAGCCCTTATACCATAATGTTCCAGGTCTGTTTCATTTTGCCTGAGGAAGGAGCTTGAGAGGTCTGAAAGCTTGCAACAACATCATGTATTTTTGTTAGCCAATAAAAGGTATCATATCTACAAGATTACTTGGTTTCTCTTACTGAGAACAATCACATTGTGCAACTATACAATCACATTATAGCTGTGTCGATACATTTTCACACAGAGAGATAATACAAGTGTGTGGTTTTGTTCTATTTGGCATACTTCAATGTATATGTCAACTATTTATTTCACACATTATTTTCCTTATTGTTTTTTTTTTTTTAAAAGACTTGATGCAAACCTTATATTATTTTATCTGTAAGGGTGAATGCAGACAGGCAGAAATTCCGTGGTGAGATTTCCCGCAAAATTTTTGCCCGTGCACGCTGCCATAGGATTTGACCATGTGAAAACTTGCATGGTAAACAAATCGTGGCATGTCCTATTTCTGTGCGAGCCTCGCAGAGGTAACGCCAGATGCAAATAATGTATTAAGAGAACTGTATTGCTTGTTTAAATGTTAATTTACCAGATTGTGCAAGCCTGTTTATAGGGACACTGCATTCTATGTTTTTTTTTAAATTTCTAGTCATTTTAACTTCTAATTAGAGATGAGCGAACGTACTCGGTAAGGCCGATTTCGCAATTGAGCACCGCGATTTTCGAGTACTTCACTACTCGGGTGAAAAGATTCGGGGGGCGCCATGGGTGAGCGGGGGGTTGCAGATGGGAGTGGGGGGGAGAGAGATGAGAGAGAGCTCCCCCCTGTTCCGCGCTGCTACCCCCCGCTCCACCACGCCACGCCCCCCGGTGACCCCCGAATCTTTTCACCCGAGTAGTGAAGTACTCGAAAATCGCGGTGCTCGATTGCGCAGTCGGCCTTACCGAGTATGTTCGCTCATCTCTACTTCTAATATATTCCATTTCTTATGCTTCTGCATCATGTGTGTTGGACTTAGTGGTTTGGTGTAACAAAGTTTACTTAGAGGAGCATATGATTGCTTTTATGTATGAATGTGACTTTGATAACAATCGGACCACATTTTATTGGTAATCAAATCCAGGTAATTCTAAATTGTTCACATACTTTGTCTTGTAGCTCTATCTTATATTACAATGCATTTGGTATCAATCTTTCACATTCTTATTTAGAAATTGTAGCTCACTATTCGTTGTGTTAACTATTTTATAATGTTTCGTAGGTTTTGATGCATGAAGTGCGCATTTCAGATTCTATCACTTCATCAAATTAGGATGTTTGGAAGTGGGGCTAATACTTTTTCTCAGGACTTTGTAGTTTGCTATTGAACTTGTACTTGTTATTCTATTTTTAATACATTGCTAGTTGCAGTTATACATGAAAAATAATGGCTGGCCTTAAATGTTGAATATTTAACTGTATAAATAAATGTATGAATAAAAAACAGTACAAGACGTTTTGCATATAACTCACATTTATAGAAAAGTGCAAAATAATTTTAAAGCTATAGTCCCTGGCCAAAGCACTATGGAAAAAATAGCCTTTTGGTTCATTGATTTCTTAAGCATTTAGCCACACAATGTTTGTGAAGTAATAAAGTAATGTTACAGCCTGCATGTTGTGCATACTTATCTTTTATTGATGATTCAAATAATTACTGAATGAACGGGGTGTTCAGAATGAATGTCCTTTTGGACAGGCCCTTTTACATGGGACGATTTTGTTAATAGTTGTTCAAAACCCCACGCATCCACAAGGTTTGGAACAATTGTCTTCCCGTGTAAATGCATGCAGCAACTGAAAGGTGACTGAACTCTCGTCCAGTCGTTCGGTTTCAGAATGTTTAAAAACTGAACAACTAGCCGTTCAGTGTAAACAGCAGTCGTTCAGTTGAGTGAGTTACTTACCCACTTACACACATTCTCGCATTCTCATTTAGGTACCAACTAGAGATGAGCGAGAACACTCGTCCAAGCTTGATGCTCGTTCGAGTATTAGGGTACTCGAGATGCTCGTTACTCGAGTAGAACACCACACAGTCAATTGCATTTCCTTCCCAGCATTTTTACCGCCATTTTCTAGCCAATAGACATGCGGGGAAGAAATGACCACTACCTGCTGTGACGTGCCAGCCCTTCCCCCCCCCCCCCCCACAGTAGTGAGTGGCTGGGCTGATCAGGTGACCGCCGAGTACTTAGAGTGGTCCCGCCCATGACTCGCCTCAGCGCATGCTGGCAGAGGTTAGGGATAGTGCTGCTGCTGATACAGGGACAGTGTTAGAGTAGGATCCGGTCGTCAAGAACCTCAATGGTCCTTCTTAGGGTTACTCTTCATAGTGTGCATTACTGTTGTGGTTGGCTGGGAGCAGTAGTGCACCAATTTTTTTTTAAGCATCTTGGGCTGTGCAGGCCATTTCAACTAAAGCGTTCTCAGGCTGCAGTGCAAAACGCAGAATTTAGGGACAGAGCTGCTTCTATAGGGAAAGTTATACAGTCCTAATCCTCTGTGCAAGAACCCCAACGGTCCTTCTTAGGGCTACATCTCACCGTGTGCTTTACAGTTGTAGCTGGCTGGGAGCAGTAGTGCATCAATTTTTGTATTACGCATCTAGGCCTGTTCCCAGCTTTTCAGTAATAGCGTTCTTAGCCTGCAGTGCCGTACAACCAGCTCTCACCGTGAAACTGCACTTCAACATTTCCTAGCCTACTGCAAACTACTTCAGTTATATCGTTCTGTGTGTGCTGTGCATAACGCAGAGTTTAGGGACACAACGACTTCTACAGGGAAAGTTATACAGTCCTGATCCTCTGTGCAAGAACCCCAAAGGTTCTTCTTAGGGCTACATCTGACCATGTGCTTTACAGTTGTGGCTGGCTGGGAGCAGTAGTGCACCAACTTTTGTATTACACATCTAGGCCTGTTTCACCGCATTTCCGTAATAGCGTTCTCAGCCTGCAGTGTCGTACAACCAGCTCTCACCGTGAAACTGCACTGTAACATTTCCTAGCCTACTGCAAACTACCTCAGTTATACAGTTCTGTGTGCGCTGTGCATAACGCAGAGTTTAGGGACACAGCGACTTCTAAAAGGAAAGTTAGAGGCTGGGGACTTCCGGCAACTGTCTCAAGAGATTTTTGTGGATGAGGATGATGAGACAAAGTTGTCTGTCAGTGAAGTAGTAGTAAGGGCAGTAAGTCCGAGGGAGGAGCGCACAGAGGATTTGGAGGAAGAGCAGCTGGACAATGAGGTGACTGACCCCACCTGGTTTGCTACGCCTACTGAGGACAGGTCTTCAGAGGGGGAGGCAAGTGCAGCAGCAGGACAGGTTGGAAGAGGAAGTAGAGTGGCCAGGGGTAGAGGCAGGGCCAGAGTGAAGAATCCCCCAACTGTTTCCTAAAGCACCACCTCGCGGCAAACCTCTGTGCAGAGGGCTAGGTCTTCAAAGGTGTTGAGGTTTTTTAGTGAGAGCGCGGACGACCGATGAACAGTGGTGTGCAACTTGTGTCGCACCAAGATCAGCCGGGGAGCCACCAATACCAGCCTGACCACCATCAGCATGCGCAGGCATATGATGGCCAAGCACCCCACAAGGTGGGACGAAGGCCATTCACCGCCTCCGGGTCACACCACTGCCTCTTCCCCTGTGCCCCAACCTGGCACACAGATCCAATCCCCCTCCCAGGACACAGGCACGAGCGCCTCCCGGCCTGCACCCACACCCTCACCTCCACCGTCCTCCACTCCATCCAGCAATGTCTCTCAGCGGAGCGTTCAGCTGTCGCTAACACAAGCGTTGGAGTGAAAGCGCAAATACCCCGCCACCGACCTGCATGCACAGCTTTAAACGTGCAAATTGCCAAATTAATCAGCCTGAAGATGCTGCCGTACAGGCTTGTGAAAACCGAGGCTTTCAAAAACATGATGGTGGTCCGCACTACTCGGGCCCCAGTCGCCACTATTTTTCCCGGTGTGCCGTCCCAGCCCTACACTAGCATGTCTCCCGCAACATAAATCGTGCCCTCACCAACGCGGTTACTGGGAAGGTCCACTTAACCACAGACATGTGGACAAGTGCTACTGGGAAGGGCCACTATATCTCCCTGACGGCACATTGGGTGAACTTAGTGGAGGCTGGGACCGAGTCAGAGCCTGGGACCGCTTACGTCCTAGCCACACCCAGAATAGTGGGTTCTACCTCGGTGCTGGTATCTGCGGCGTTTTATGCCACCTCCTCTAAACCCCCCCCCCCTCCTCCTCCGCCACGTCTACCTCTCAATTAAGAAGTGTGAGCACATCGCCAGCAGTCAGTAGCGCGCGGCGTGGCAGAATGGCGGTGGGCAAGTGTCAGCAAGCCGTGCTGAAACTAATCAGCTTAGGTGACAAGGGGCACATGGCCCCCGAGCTTCTGCAGGGTCTGACAGAGCAGAGCGACCTCTGGCTTTCGCCACTGAGCCTCCAACTGGACATGGTCGTGTGTGACAATGGCCGTAACCTGATGGCGGCCCTGCAGCTCGGCAGCCTAACACACGTGCCATGCCTGGCCCACGTCTTCAATCTGGTGGTTCAGCGGTTTCTGAAAAACTACCCACACTTGTCTGACCTGCTCGACCATTTGCGCCGCGTCTGCGCACATTTCCGCAAGGCCACCATGGACGCTGCCACCCTGAGGACCCTGCAACGTTGGTTTCAGCTGCCACAGTACTGACTGCTGTGCGACGTGCCCACGCGCTGGAATTCTATGCTGCACAAGTTGGCCAGGCTGTACGAGCAGCGTAGAGCAATAGTGGAATACCAGCTGCAACATGGGCGACGGAGTGGTAGTTAGCCTCTGCAATCCTTTACTGAGGAGTAGGCATGGATGGCCTATATCTACCGGGTCCTCAGAAACTTTGAGGAGTCTACCCAGGTGGTGAGCGGCGATGCTGCAATCATTAGCATTACCATCCTGCTGCTTTGTTGGCTGAGAAGTTCTCTGCAAAGCATAAATGCCGATGCTTTGCGGTTGGAACAGGAGATGGGGGATAACAGTATGTCGCTTGATAGCCAGACCACCCTCATGTCTATATCTCAGTGCGTTTTGGAAGAGGAGGAGGAGAGGGTGGGGGAGGAGGAGGAGGGGGAGGGGGAAGAGACAGCTGGCCACACCGCAGAGGGTACCCATGCTGCTTGCCTCTCATCTGTTCAGCGTGTATGGGCTGAAGAGGAGGAGGATCCTGAAAGTCATCTTCCTAGTGAGGACAGCCATGTGTTGCGTACTGGTACCCTGGCACACATGGCTGACTTCATGTTAGGTTGCCTTTACCGTGACCCTCATGTTAGAGGCATTCTGGCCAACACGAATTACTGAGTGTACACCCTTCTCGACCCACAGTATAAGGAGAACCTTTCCACTCTCATTCCCGAAGAGGAAAGGGGTACAAGAATGATGCAATACTACAGGGCCCTGGTGGAAAAAGTGATGCTAAAGTTCCCATATGACAGTGCTAGTGGCAGAAGACGCAGTTCCGAGGGCCAACTAGCAGGGGAGGAGCGAGGATCAGGCAGCATGTCCAGCGCAGGCAAGGGAACACACTCCAAGGCCCTTGCCAGCTTTATGGCTCCCCAGTCAAGGCTGAGTCGGAGGAAGCACTGTAAAAAGATGGTGAGGGAGTATGTAGCCGATCGTACCACTGTCCTCTGTGATGCCTCTGCTCCATACAACTATTGGGTGTCAAAGCTGGACACGTGGCACGAACTTGTGCTGTATGCCCTGGAGGTGCTGGCCTGCCCTGCCACTAGCATCTTGTCAGAGAGGGTGTTTAGTGCAGCTGGGGGAATCATCACAGATAAGCGTACCTGCCTTTCACCTGCCAGTGCCGACATGCTTACACTCATAAAGATGAACAAAGGCTGGATTTCCCCAGACTTCTCTTCTCCACCGGCTGAAAGCAGCAGAACCTAATGACTCTTTCGCTGCAACAGGAGAAAAATGCATCCTCTATCACCACAAAAGAAGGGGGAATTAGCTTGGTCAATCCCTCTCGGATATTATTACTCCTCCTCCTACTGCTCCTCCTAAGACAGCATGTCATCACGCTGAACTGCTAATTTTTCTGTGGCCCAAAAGGCTCTGTTTAAAAGTTTTCTTTACAATTTTTCAAAGTTTCAAAAGTATTTATACTTTAACAGAAACCAATTTTTTTTTCACAGGGCTGCCTCCAGGCTCTGTTACAAATTAAGCAACAGCGAGCTGTATCTTTAAAAAATGTTTATGGTTTTCGCCTGCCCTCGCGGTTGAGCAATTTTTCAGGGGTGCACTTGTAATCTTGGTACACCAATTTTTATGGCCCTTGCCTATACTGTAATCTAACTAATATTTCCGGCCTTCGCCTACACTCTTGGTAACCACATTTTTTCAGGTGTTCGGCTATACTCTTGGTACACCAATATTTCAGGGGTTCGCCTACACTCTTGCTACAGAAAAGTTACAGGGGTCTGCCTATACTTTTGCTACAGAAATGTTGCTGGGGTCCGCCTATAGTCTTGCTACAGAAATGTTATTGGGGTCTGCCTATACCTTACCTACTGAATCTTTTGAGGGGTTCGCCTATACTTTTGCTAAAGAAACGTTACTGGGGTCCGCCTATACTCTTGCTATAGAAATGTTACTGGGGTCTGCCTATACTCTTGCTACGGAAATGTTACTGGGGTCCGCCTATACTTTGGCTACAGAAATGTTACTGGGGTCCACCTATACTCTTGCTACAGAAATGTTACTAGGGTCCACCTATGCAGTTTCTACTGAATCGTTTGAGGGGTTTACTTATAATTTTGCTACAGAAATGTTACTAGGGTCCGCCTATAATCTTGCTACAGAAATGTTACTAGGGTCCGCCTATACTCTTGCTATAGAAACGTTACTGGGGTCCGCCTATACTTTTTCTACAGAAATGTTACTAGGGTCCGCCTATACTCTTGCTACAAAAATGTTACTGGGGTCCGCCTATACTCATGCTATAGAAATGTTACTGGGGTCCGCCTATACTCTGGCTACAGAAATGTTACTGGGGTCCGCCTATGGAATTTCTACTGAATGGTTTGAGCAGTTCGCCTATACTTTTGCTACAGAAATGTTACTGAGGTCTGCCTATACTCTTGCTACAGAAATATTACTGGGGTCTCCCTGTACTTTTGCTACAGAAATGTTACTGGGGTCTACCTATACTCTTGCTATAGAAATGTTACTGGGGTCCACCTATGCAGTTTCTACTGAATGGTTTGAGGGGTTCGCCTATAATTTTGCTACAGACATGTTACTGGGGTCTGCCTATACTTTTGCTACAGAAATGTTAATGGGGTCTCCCTGTACTTTTGCTACAGAAATGTTTCAGGAGTCCGCCTATACTTTTGCTACAGAAATTTTACTGGGGTCCGCCTATACTCTGGCTACAGAAATGTTACTTGGGTCGCCTATACTCTTGCTACAGAAATGTTACAGGGGTTCGGCTATACTTTTGCTACAGATATGTTACTGGGGGCCCTTCGCGGTGTTTTACCTATCTGGCACAAATACACTGACTGACTTGGGCAGAAATGTGGGCCAAGGCTGAGATCCTTGGCGGGGTGAAACTCTGCCATGTTTGGGCACTCTGATTTCTTCCTGTGTAATACCATCTTTGTGCACGCACAGCATAGGTGAGCCCAAGAAACTCAAAGACTTCCCATTGCGGTGTTGAGCTATCTGACACCTACACAGAATTACCTTTGTAATCCTCTGCTGGCTTTCTGGTGTGGCATGTGGTACAGGTAACATTTCAGAAAATTCTACTTTGAAGGTCCTTGTCCTAAGTTTACATCCTAATTCTCTAAAAAAAATCATTTTCAAATGTGCTTCCAGAATAAAGTAAACAGATGGAAATATATATCTAATCAAAAAATTGTACAGTGTGTTTGCAGATATTTGACAAATTGTAGTTGAAAATGTAAAAAAATCTAAAAAAATTCAAAATGTTCCCACTTTTGGCACTTTTAATATATATACAGAAATTTTATCTGTCTATTTTTACCACCTAAATGAAATTGGAGATAAAACAATGCCAGAATTACTCGGATGTGCAAAACCTTTATGGAGTTATTATGTTAAAGTGACACATGTTAGTTTTCCAAAATTTGGCCTGGTCATTAATGCGCAAACAGGCTTGTCCACTAAAGATTTTTTTGAAAAAAAATAACTGAGCGGATAAATAAAAAATGTTCATCCACTCTAATCCTATCTTCTGACGTAATCCTTCTCTGGAGACCTTCAACTCACTTCACACCCTCAAACAAACGTCTCCATACAATTCTTATTCCATTGTTTTGGCGTAATACCCCCCCAACTTCATTGCTCCAATGGAGAAATACGGTCTCACAGATCTATTGCTTTGAAGAGATTGCACTTGTGTATCAGGAACAAGATCCACATTTCTGGAATTATGGAAACCATGGTTAGTTTATTTAGAAAAATACCCAAATTACACAACCACCTCCAATTTATACCCATATTTCACCTCTATAATGCCCACTGGTTTTATGAGTTTAAATACATTACATATTAATATCAAGAACTTTGCTATATTTCAATCTCCTATGTACTTTGTTTGGCCTCAAACCAATAAGAGTCTTGCTCTCAATGTCTTGTAAGCTGGAGACAAGCGAGTCTTCCCTCCTAAGTTTACACTATTATACGAGTTCATCATTTTACTATTCATAATAAAAATGAGATTGTTTTAAAAAACACAATAAAGTTTGCTGCAAAAACCAGAACACAAACCATAGGAAAAAAATGTATATTTGAATCTTAGAGTGAGGTCACACTTACCACATTTTATAGTGATTTTCTATGAAAATTGAAGAAAAATAGCACAGAACAATGTGCAGCAAAAGTTATGCAAGTTATTTACCTTGTGAACACAACCTAATGGCCTTTTAACATGGGTGGATTATCAAGGGCTGAAAGTTCCTTTAAATGCTTGTTCGCCTGACAATTGTGCTGTGTTAAAGGACCAGCAGTCAATCTATGAATGAGCAAATGCTCATTCCTCAGCTGATCACTCAGTTTCAGTGGGCATAAAAATGTTTGCTAATTGGCTGTACATCTTCTTGTGTGGAAGGGGAAATATATAGCGAGCCTGAGTGAATAAAGAATCATAATTATGATCTTTTGCCACCATAAGCCCATTCTCAGAAAATTAAGTGAGCACTGATTAACATGCACTTCTATTAACACTCATTGAATTGAGCTGAGAATTTTGCCAGTCTAAAATAACCATAAGGGTGCTTTCCTATTGGGTGGAATTGTTCTGCATTCTGCACCAAAATCTGCAACTTATTCTGCCGCTGTGAATTCCTTTCCAAAACCCACAAATCTTGTTGTAGATTTTAATGCTGAATTGCAGGCTGAGTTAAGCCATTTCAATTCTATATCATAATCTATACATATACATACTGAATTGTCATATATAATTTGGTGTAGAATGTGAAAAAAACACTGAAGCCAGATGTCTGCTGTAGTTCAGTAGTAAAATATGAAAAAGCCTACAAACACAGATTTTTTGAGTTGCATTTTTTCTCACTTTTGCTGCATTTTGTATTTCGTTGGCTTTTTTGCAAATCACAGCATTACAGATACAGCATTTATTGTGGTGTTTCTCCATATGCATCTCTATAGGAAAAACAATGCTAAAGAGAAAAAAGTGAAAATCCCAGTAAAAACTACAGACATCATCCAAAAAATGCTTGTAATTTTTCAGCCATTTTTTCACTCAAAAAACACTGTATGTATCCTAAAACAGTTATTACTTCATATGCATAAAACTTGTGATTAGTATATAAAGACAAATATTCATTTGTGAACACTGTGTTCACTCATAATTTTTGACATTTTTTACACACTTTTTAATTTGTGTTCTTTATTACAGTATTTAGCCACCTCAGGGCTCCTCATAGATTATAAATCTTCAGGCAGTCCTTGTCTATCTCTACAAGAAAATTTTAAAACACCCTTGCAGAGAATCCTATAGAACCCCTACCCCACTCTGTAGAAGCTCTGTTATCTTAGTGCCCGTTAACAGCTGAGATTACAAAGCCTAAAGCCAATTTACATGCAAAGACATTCTTTCCAACTATTGAAAGGTTGACAGTTTTAGCATTCATTTTTCATAAACTGCTAATGAATACTAATGTCCATTAGCAGTTTAATACCTTCATTTGTGTGCAAATGAGCCTTCAGCAGCCATTTGCAAATGCGAGCATGTGACAGCGCTGAGCCAATCAGGGGCAAGTCTGACTCACACCCCCTTCACACCCACTGCAGGCCGGCCGCTCTGAACTCCGTCTGCCGGGACAAGGTGAGTATATATATTTTTTTTATTTTAACACTTTTCTGGATGAATTGCAGGGAAGGGCTTATATATTTAAGCCCTTCCCGACAATTCATCCTGCGCTCGCCGGCAGCCCATTGCTTTCAATGGAGCCGGCTGTATTGCCAGCTCCATTGAATTCAATGGGCAAACATCGTTCTTCTCTACCACAGCTGTAACAGAGAAGAATGATTTGTCTTCTATATGTTCTCAATGGGGTCGGCGCTGCTGCCGCCGGCCCCATTGAGCGCATATAGAGAAGAGAACAGGAATCGCAGATAGGTGCGATCTGCGATTTCTGTTCTATAATTTATCGGATGAGCGCATAAAAAGCGCTCATGTGTCCGATACCATTGCAAAGCAATGGTTTTAAAAAATCGCCGGACGCGTGCGCATGCACGAATCGCACGAAAAAAAACACCCGTCTGACTAAGGCCTGAAAGATAAAAACATTTACATGCAACAATTATCGCTCAAAAGCCATTGTTTGAATGAATTTTGAGCGATAATCATTGTGTTTAAATGGAGTTTTAGCCTGGAGAGCAATCAGAATGGTCTCCAGGAATGTGAGCGCTGTGAAAAAATTTTCCTAATTTTCTCTAAATTTTGTTTTTTTTTTAAAAAAGCTCAAAACATACCAACCATGAATATAATGTAAAATATGTCATAATTAAAAATCTCAGAATCACGTAAATAAGTAGTAGCATTCCAAAGTTATTACAACATAAAGCACAAAAAGTCAGATTTGAAATATTGGGCTAAATCACATATTAAACATAGCAAAAACCAGAGCAAATCAAGGCTGTATGGAAGCATTTTTGAAAAGGATATAAATTGATATTGATTGTAATATACAATTTACAAACTCTATTGTTTTTATCCTAAGTAAATGTAGAGGAACTGAAGTATATACTTATAGCCTCTATTATATATTCCTTCAAACTTGTTTTTAGTTTATTCTAAAGGACTAAAACATCCCTAATCCCAATAAAAACTGCTGTGCCCTTTCATTTTTAGCCTGCTTTCAGGCTTTTCTGAATATTTCTAAAGCAATTTGGCCTGAAAACATTTTCTGTCTCAATCAACAATTCGAATATTTGACTGTCTTTGAAGTATAAGCAGTTCTCTACTCATTTCCATTCAGGGCTTGTCTTGTATGTTTGTCCATTAATATTTACTAATGCACTTAGCTTTTGTTGTTTTTCATGTATTCACCCACATCCTCACAATGTCTATCTCGTGCATTATGTTCTTGCAATCTTGCTCTAGTCATATGAATTTTTAGAATTGTAGGGTCAGGCATTTTGTGTGGTTTCCACTTTTACCCAGCTTTGAAACTTATTTAACCTTTTAACTTTTAGAATGAATTGCTTGCTCCACAGCCTTCCATTACTAATTATTTTTTCACTGCCTGGATTTCATATATCTTGCTCAGCTGAGCTTCCCTCAAAATGGCTGATGACCTCTACATTGGTAAATTAAAAGGTCATTTTTGATTTGTTATACTGTTTCACTGTCCTGCAGGTTTTGACATTATTGATCAATCAGTGTTTGCTGAAATTGTTCATCCTCCTGGCTTTTGCAATATGACAGCTGCTTGGTAATCCTTATAGCTGTCAGATCTTTCATTGCCCATCAATTTCAGTGAATGGCATTTGTTCTTCATCTGCGTCCTGCACTGATGGAGTGCATCACTGTGCCATATACAGTGTTTTTTTCTATCTCCATACCTAATTTCAATTGATGATTTCAATAGATATACGAGATATACGATCTAAGCTTCAGTCATCAGAACTGTACAAATAACATATTGTGTGTATTTTCAGTAAAGCAGTCCTGAACTTTCTATTCATATACTGAAATTAAATATAAAATAGAGATCCACAACTAGATTACATTTATTATCACTGTAAACTGAACATATGCAAAATCTATTACAGTGATTTTTTCCAGCATCTAGCCTTATATATATGTAGTCCATATTGCACTTCTATAGCTGATAACCATTTAACTATCGTCTCAGTATTGCTTGTGGCTCTTCATTTCTAATTGATGCCTTACTATAACTTCTCTAGTTCACACATGATTATGGTTAATATATAATACCTAGGGCTGGTTTTAGAAAAAGTGTGGCCGTGGGCAAAATTAATAATGGCCGCGAATACTTAAATATTGCATAACAACACAGTTATATTTAAGATATTCAGCAGGCAGCATGCAGAGCTTCCCACAAAATGTTCATATACATTTCTAGATATTAAATGCCAAGACTAAATATTTCCACCATACAGTATTTAAATATCACCTTCAAAGTGTTTTTGAACAAAACGCACTGTATAATGGGTGACATTACCAATAATACCACCACACTACACTCACTACCAGTACCACTATATAATGAGTATTATTATCAGAATATAGAGGGGCAGAGATACCGAATAGATGAAAAAGAAGCTTAAGTAACCGAAATTAGAACAATTAGTACATAAATGGATGGTGATATAAGGTGTGGCTGAGAGCACACAGAAACCAGTATCCCTGGCAAACAGCGGATTTTGATTTTATATATATACTAGCTTACCTGTCGCTATTTGCTGCGAAGACAGACATACATATATACATTCGTTTTTATATATCTAGATAACAACCAATCACAGCGCAGCTTTCAAGTTACCTCAGCGGTATAATATATAACAACCAGACATCAGGAAGTAAGAGAATTAGATTCCATACGTAAAATTTGGACGCTAATTCTTTAGTGTTCAAAATTGAATAATCGAGTTGGGACCCATTAACTTTTCCTATTTATGACATAATCAATGCTCGTGCCAAATTTCAAGTTTCTATTACATTGGGAAGAGAGAGAATTAAATTCCGTACGTAAAATTTGGACGCTAATTTTTTTGCGCTTAGAATTGAATAATCGAGTTGGGACCCTTTAACTTTTCCTATTTATGACATAATCAATGCTCGTGCCAAATTACATCGGGAAGTGAGAGAATTAGATTCCATACATAAAATTTGGACACTAATTCTTTTGCGCTTAGAATTGAATAATCGAGTTGGGACCCATTACCATTTCCTATTTATGTCATAATCAATGCTCGTGCCAAATTTCAAGTTTCTATGACATTGGGAAGTGAGAAAATTAGATTCCGTACGTAAGATTTGGACGCTAATTCTTTGGCGCTTAGAATTGAATAATCAAGTTGGGACCCATTAACTTTTCCTATTTATGACATAATCAATGCTCGTGCCAAATTATCGAGTTTGGACCCATTAACTTTTCCTATTTATGACACAATCAATGCTTGTGCCAAATTTCAAGTTTCTATGACATTGGGAAGTGAGAAAATTAGATTCCGTACGTAAAATTTGGACGCAAATTCTTTTGCGCTTAGAATCGAATAATCGAGTTGGGACCCATTATCTTTTCCTAATTGTGACATAATCAATGCTCGTTCAAAAATGTCAAGTTTCTATGACATTGGGAAGTGAGAGAATTAGATTCCGTACGTAAAATTTGAACGCTAATTCTTTGGCGCTTAGAATTGAATAATCGGGTTGGTACTCATTACCTTTTCCTATTTATGACATAATCGTGGCTTGTGCCAAATTTCAAGTTTCTATGACATTGGGAAGTGAGAGAATTATATTCCGTATGTAAAATTTGGACACTAATTCTTTGGCGCTTATAATTGAATTATTGAGTTGGGACCCATTAGCTTTTCCTATTTATGGCATAATCAATGCTCGTGCCAAATTTCAAGTTTCTATGACATTGGGAAGTGAGAAAATTAGATTCCGTAAATAAAATTTGGACGCTAATTCTTTTGTGCTTAGAATTCATTAATCCAGTTGGGACCCATTAGCTTTTCCTATTTATGACATAATCAATGTTCATGCCAAATTTCAAGTTTCTATGACATTGGGAAGCGAGAAAATTAGATTCCGTATGTAAAATTTGGGTGCTAATTCTTTTGCGCTTAGAATTGAATAATTGAGTTGGGACCCATTAACTTTTCTTATTTATGACATAATCAATGCTTGTGCCAAATTTCAAGTTTCTATGACATTGGAAAGTGAGAGAATTAGATTCCGTACGAAAAATTTGGACGCTAATTCTTTGGCGCTTAGAATTGAATAATCAAGTTGGGACCCATTAACTTTTCTTATTTATGACATAATCAATGATTGTGCCAAATTTCAAGTTTCTATTTAGAGATGAGCGAGCACCAAAATGCTCGGGTGCTCGTTACTCGGGACAAAATTATCGCGATGCTCGAGGGTTCGTTTCGAGTAACGAACCCCATTGAAGTCAATGGGCGACCCGAGCATTTTTGTATTTCGCCGATGCTCGCTAAGGTTTTCATGTGTGAAAATCTGGGCAATTCAAGAAAGTGATGGGAACGACACAGCAACGGATAGGGCAGGCGAGGGGCTACATGTTGGGCTGCATCTCAAGTTCACAGGTCCCACTATTAAGCCCCCCCCCCTCCAACAACTTTTACTTCTGAAAAGCCCTCATTAGCATGGCATACCTTAGCTAAGCACCACACTACCTCCAACAAAGCACAATCACTGCCTGCATGACACTCCGCTGCCACTTCTCCTGGGTTACATCATGCTGCCCAACCCCCCCCCCCCGCACGACAGTGTCCACAGCGTACACCAAATTGTCCCTGCCCAGCCTTCAGCTGCCCTCATGCCACGCCACCCTCATGTCTATTTATAAGTGCGTCTGCCACAGGAAAAGCAGGCACACACTGCAGAGGGTTGGCATGGCTAGGCAGCGACCCCCCCATAAAAGGTGCGGGGCGATAGTCCACAATGCTGTACAGAAGCAATGAGAACTCCAATCCTGTGCCACCTCCATCTGGAGCTGCACACGTGGGCATAGCAATGGGGAACCTATGTGCCACACACTATTCATTCTGTCAAGGTGTCTGCATGCCCCAGTCAGACCGCGTTTTTTTATAAATAGTCACAGGCAGGTACAACTCCGCAATGGGAATTCCGTGTGCACCCACAGCATGGGTGGCTCCCTGGAACCCACCCGCTGTACATAAATGTATCCCATTGCAGTGCCCATCGCAGCTGAGGTAATGTTGTGCTTAATACAGGTGGGCTTCGGCCCACACTGCATGCCCCAGTCTGACTGGGGTTCTTTACAAGTGGACAGATGTAGTAACAACTCCCTGTGGACCCACAGCATGGGTGGGTGCCAGGAAGCCACCGGCGGTACATAAAAATATCCCATTGCATTGCCCATCACAGCTGAGGTAATGTCGTGGTTAATGCAGGTGGGCTTCGGCCCACACTGCATGCCCCAGTCAGACTGGGGTTCTTTACAAGTGGACAGATGTAGTAACAACTCCCTGTGGACCCACAGCATGGGTGGGTGCCAGGAAGCCACCGGCGGTACATAAAAATATCCCATTGCATTGCCCATCACAGCTGAGGTAGTAATGTCGTGCTTAATACAGGTGGGCTTCGGCCCACACTGCATGCCCCAGTCTGACTGGGGTTCTTTACAAGTGGACAGATGTAGGTTAAACTCCGTGTGCACCTACAGCATGGGTGGCTCCCTGGAACCCACCGGTAGTACATAAAAATATCCCATTGCATTGCCCAACACAGCTGAGGTAGTAATGTCGTGCTTAATGCAGGTGGGCTTCGGCCCACACTGCATGCCCCAGTCTGACTGGGGTTCTTTACAAGTGGACAGATGTAGGTTAAACTCCGTGTGCACCTACAGCATGGGTGGCTCCCTGGAACCCACCGGTGGTACATAAATAAATCCCACTGCATTGCCCATCACAGCTGAGGTAATGTCGTGGTTAATGCAGGTGGGCTTCGGCCCACACTGCATGCCCCAGTCTGACTGGGGTTCTTTACAAGTGGACAGATGTAGTAACAACTCCCTGTGGACCCACAGCATGGGTGGGTGCCAGGAAGCCACCGGCGGTACATAAAAATATCCCATTGCATTGCCCATCACAGCTGAGGTAATGTCGTGGTTAATGCAGGTGGGCTTCGGCCCACACTGCATGCCCCAGTCAGACTGGGGTTCTTTACAAGTGGACAGATGTAGTAACAACTCCCTGTCGACCCACAGCATGGGTGGGTGCCAGGAAGCCACCGGCGGTACATAAAAATATCCCATTGCATTGCCCATCACAGCTGAGGTAATGTCGTGCTTAATACAGGTGGGCTTCGGCCCACACTGCATGCCCCAGTCTGACTGGGGTTCTTTACAAGTGGACAGATGTAGGTTAAACTCCGTGTGCACCTACAGCATGGGTGGCTCCCTGGAACCCACCGGTAGTACATAAAAATATCCCATTGCATTGCCCAACACAGCTGAGGTAGTAATGTTGTGCTTAATGCAGGTGGGCTTCGGCCCACACTGCCTGCCCCAGTCTGACCGGGGTTCTTTACCAGTGGACAGATGCAGTTACAACTCTGTGTGGACCCACAGCATGGGTGGCTCCCTGGAACCCACCAGCGGTACATAAATATATCCCATTGCAGTGCCCTACTCAGCAGAGCTAACGTCAGATACAATACAGGTGGGCTTCGGCCCACACTGCATGCCCCAGTCAGACTGGTAATATGTACCTTAACAGTAACCTCGTTGGTGGTAATGTGGTGGTGACTGCGGACCTGGTAGCGCGGTTTTATGTAGTTGGTTTTCGGAATGTGGCCAGGATTAAGTGGGCCGTGGCGGGGGGATGGTGGTGGTGCTCTCTTGTTGTGTCGTTAAAGGTGAAATTCTTGGACTGCCACCAGACGGACCAATGCAAAGGTATTTGCCAAGAATGTTTTCATTGTTGGAGGAGGAGGGGGATGTTTTTGAGGCACTATGTGTCCTCTACACGTGTCCTTGGTTATATGCACCTTAACAGTAACAGCGTTGGTGGGAAATGCCCTCGCCGCCATCATGTCTTTGTGAAGCCTCTGTTTCCACACCCCAGTGACATACCATTAGCAGCGGTAGAGGCAGAGCCCAGAATTATTAACATTTCAGCTGTAGCATTAGGGACAGGCCCCACTAACATATTTCTAGCAGCAGTATAGGGGGAGCGCAGTCTTAGTTCCATTTCAGTAATAGTAGCACTCAAGACAGGCCCCAGTAACATTCCCATTGCAGCAGTTTAGCGAGATAACAGTCTCTCTTTTACATTTCAGTAGCTGCAGTATAGACAAGGCCCCAGTTACATTTATGTAGCTAAAGTGTAGGCCAACCCCACACACCTTTCTGTACCATGAGTGCAGGCGAAGAACATAGAAATTACTATGATTACACTGTAGGTGAGGGCCCAAAAAAATTGGTGTACCAACAGTACTAATGTACCTCAGAAAAAATTGGCCATGCCCAACCAAGATGGCAGGTGAAACCCATTAATCGCTTTGGTTAATGTGGCTTAAGTGGTAACTAGGCCTGGAGGCAGCCCAGTTGAACGAAAAATTGGTTCAAGTTAAAGTTTCAACGCTTTTAAGAGCATTGAAACGTATAAAAATTGATTAGAAAAATTATATGAGTGAGCCTTGTGGCCCTAAGAAAAATTGCCCGTTCGGCGTGATTACGTGAGGTTTCAGGAGGAGGAGCAGGAGGAGGAGGAGGAATATTATACACAGATTGATGAAGCAGAAATGTCCCCGTTTTGGATGCTGAGAGAGAACGATGCTTCCATCCGCGGGTGCAGCCTACTTATTGCTTAGGTATCGCTGCTGTCCGCTGGTGGAGAATGAAGTCTGGTGAAATCCAGGCTTTGTTCATCTTGATGAGTGTAAGCCTGTTGGCACTGTCGGTTGACAGGTGGGTACGCTTATCCGTGATGATTCCCCCAGCCACACTAAACACACTCTCTGACAAGACGCTAGCCGCAGGACAAGCAAGCACCTCCAGGGCATACAGCGCGAGTTCAGGCCACGTGTCCAGCTTCAACACCCAGTAGTTGTAGGGGGCAGAGGCGTCACCGAGGACGGTGCTGCAATCGGCTACGTACTCCCTCACCATCCTTTTACAGTGCTCCCGCCAACTCAGCCTTGACTGGGGACCGGTGACACAGTCTTGCTGGGGAGCCATAAAGCTGTCAAAGGCCTTAGAGAGTGTTCCCCTGCCTGCGCTGTACATGCTGCCTGATCTCTGCGCCTCCCCTGCTACCTGGGCCGCGGAAATGCGCCTTCGGCCACTAGCGCTGTCGGATGGGAAGTTTACCATCAGTTTGTCCACCAGCGCCCTGTGGTATAGCATCATTCTCAAACCCCTTTCCTCTTCGGGAATGAGAGTGCAAAGGCTCTCCTTATACCGTGGATCGAGCAGTGTGTACACCCAGTAATCCGTAGTGGCCAGAATGCGTGTAACGTGAGGGTCACGAGAAAGGCATCCTAACATGAAGTCAGCCATGTGTGCCAGGGTACCTGTACGCAACACATGGCTGTCCTCACTCGGAAGATCACTTTCAGGATCCTCCTCCTCCTCCTCTGGCCATACACGCTGAAAGGATGACAGGCAAGCTGCATCTGTACCCTCAGCAGTGGGCCAAGCTGTCTCTTCCCCCTCCTCCTCATGCTCCTCCCCCTCCTCCTCCTCCTCCTCTGGCCATACACGCTGAAAGGATGACAGGCAAGCAGCATCTGTCCCCTCAGCAGTGGGCCAAGCTGTCTCTTCCCCCTCCTCCTCATGCTCCTCCCCCTCCTCCTCAACGCGCTGAGATATAGACATGAGGTTGCTCTGACTATCCAGCGACATACTGTCTTCTCCCGCCTCCGTTTCTGATTCCAAAGCGTCTGCCTTTATGCTTTGCAGGGAACTTCTCAAGAGGCATAGCAGAGGAATGGTGACGCTAATGATTGCAGCATCCCCGCTCACCATCTGGGTAGACTCCTCAAATTTTCCAAGGACCTGGCAGATGGCTGCCAACCAGGCCCACTCTTCTGTAAATAATTGAGGAGGCTGACTCCCACTGCGCCGCGCAAGTTGGAGTTGGTATTCCACTATAGCTCTACGCTGCTCATAGAGTCTGGCCAACATGTGAAGCGTAGAGTTCCACTGTGTGGGCACGTCGCACAGCAGTCGGTGCACTGGCAGATTAAACCGATGTTGCAGGGTCCGCAGGGTGGCAGCGTGCGTGTGGGATTTGCGGAAATGTGCGCAGAGCTGGCGCACCTTTCCGAGCAGGTATGACAAGTGGGGGTAGCTTTTCAGAAAGCGCTTAACCACCAAATTAAAGACGTGGGCCAGGCATGGCACATCCGTGAGGCTGCCGAGCTGCAGAGCCGCCACCAGGTTACAGCCGTTGTCACACACGACCATGCCCGGTTGGAGGCTTAGTGGCGAAAGCCAGCGGTCGGTCTGCTCTGTCAGACCCTGCAGCAGTTCGTGGGCCGTGTGCCTCTTCTCTCCTAAGCTGAGTAGTTTCAGCACGGCCTGCTGACGCTTGGCCACCGTTGTGCTGCCACGCCGCGTGACACCGACTGCTGGCGACGTGCTGCTGCTGACACATCTTGATTGCGAGACAGAGGTTGCGTAGGAGGAGGAGGAGGGTGGTTTAGTGGAGGAAGCATACACCCCCGCAGATACCACCACCGAGCTGGGGCACGCAATTCGGGGGGTGGGTAGGACGTGAGCGGTCCCAGGCTCTGACTCTGTCCCAGCCTCCACTAAATTCACCCAATGTGCCGTCAGGGAGATATAGTGGCCCTGCCCGCCTGTGCTTGTCCACGTGTCTGTTGTTAAGTGGACCTTGGCAGTAACCGCGTTGGTGAGGGCGCGTACAATGCTGCGGGAGACGTGGTCGTGCAGGCCTGGGACGGCACATCGGGAAAAGTAGTGGCGACTGGGAACCGAGTAGCGCGTGGGCCGCCGCCGCCATCATGCTTTTGAAAGCCTCCGTTTCCACAAGCCTATACGGCAGCATCTCTAGGCTGATCAATTTTGCAATGTGCACGTTTAACGCTTGAGCGTGCGGGTGCGTGGCGTCGAACTTGCGCTTGCGCTCAAACTGTGGCGCTAGCGACGTCTGGACGCTATGCTGAGAGACATTGCTGGATGGGGCCGAGGACAGCGGAGGTGAGGGTGTGGGTGCAGGCCAGGAGACGGTACTGCCTGTGTCCTCAGAGGGGGGTTGGATCTCAGTGGCAGGTTGGGGCACAGGGGGAGAGGCAGTGGTGCAAACCGGAGGCGGTGAACAGCCTTCGTCCCACCTTGTGGGGTGCTTGGCCATCATATGCCTGCGCATGCTGGTGGTGGTGCCTCCCCAGCTGATCTTGGCGCGACAAAGGTTGCACACCACTGTTCGTCGGTCGTCAGGCGTCTCTGTGAAAAACTGCCACACCGTAGAGCACCTTGACCTCTGCAGGGTGGCATGGCGCGAGGGGGCGCTTTGGGACCCAATTGGTTGATTATTCGGTCTGGCCCTGCCTCTACCCCTGGCCACCGCACTGGCTCGGCCTGTGCCCACACCCTGACTTGGGCCTCCGCGTCCTCGCCCGCGTCCACGTCCTATAGGCCTACCCCTACCCCTCAGCATGGTGTATTACCAGTGTTTTGATTTCCCAGCCAGGAAATAAATTGGCGCAAGCCTGCAGGCCAAATAGAGATTTTTCCCTTTTTTTTTCAAGGAAAGGCCCACTGCCTATATTCAATCAATAATAAATGTGTTGTGGCCCTGCAGTGTGTCACAGAACTGCAGTCTTGCACTGTTATGAACTGCAGCAGAGCGGTGATTTCCCAGCCAGGAAATAAATTGGCGCAAGCCTGCAGGCCAAATAGAATTTTTTCCCTTTTTTTTTAAAGGAAAGGCCCACTGACTATATTCAATCAATAATAAATGTGTTGTGGCCCTGCAGTGTGTCACAGAACTGCAGTCTTGCACTGTTATGAACTGCAGCAGAGGGGTGATTTCCCAGCCAGGAAATAAATTGGCGCAAGCCTGCAGGCCAAATAGAATTTTTTCCCTTTTTTTTTTAAAGGAAAGGCCCACTGACTATATTCAATCAATAATAAATGTGTTGTGGCCCTGCATGGTGTCACAGAACTGCAGTCTTGCACTGTTATTAACTGCAGCAGAGCGGTGATTTCCCAGACAGGAAATAAATTGGCGCAAGCCTGCAGGCCAAATAGAATTTTTTCCCTTTTTTTTTAAAGGAAAGGCCCACTGACTATATTCAATCAATAATAAATGTGTTGTGGCCCTGCAGTGTGTCACAGAACTGCAGTCTTGCACTGTTATGAACTGCAGCAGAGCGGTGATTTCCCAGCCAGGAAATAAATTGGCGCAAGCCTGCAGGCCAAATAGAATTTTTTCCCTTTTTTTTTAAAGGAAAGGCCCACTGACTATATTCAATCAATAATAAATGTGTTGTGGCCCTGCAGTGTGTCACAGAACTGCAGTTTTGCACTGTTATGAACTGCAGCAGAGCGGTGATTTCCCAGCCAGGAAATAAATTGGCGCAAGCCTGCAGGCCAAATAGAATTTTTTCCCTTTTTTTTTAAAGGAAAGGCCCACTGACTATATTCAATCAATAATAAATGTGTTGTGGCCCTGCAGTGTGTCACAGAACTGCAGTCTTGCACTGTTATGAACTGCAGCAGAGCGGTGATTTCCGAGCCAGGAAATAAATTGGCGCAAGCCTGCAGGCCAAATAGAATTTTTTCCCTTTTTTTTTAAAGGAAAGGCCCACTGACTATATTCAATCAATAATAAATGTGTTGTGGCCCTGCAGTGTGTCACAGAACTGCAGTCTTGCACTGTTATGAACTGCAGCAGAGCGGTGATTTCCCAGCCAGGAAATAAATTGGCGCAAGCCTGCAGGCCAAATAGAATTTTTTCCCTTTTTTTTTAAAGGAAAGGCCCACTGACTATATTCAATCAATAATAAATGTGTTGTGGCCCTGCAGTGTGTCACAGAACTGCAGTCTTGCACTGTTATGAACTGCAGCAGAGCGGTGATTTCCCAGCCAGGAAATAAATTGGCGCAAGCCTGCAGGCCAAATAGAATTTTTTCCCTTTTTTTTAAAGGAAAGGCCCACTGACTATATTCAATCAATAATAAATGTGTTGTGGCCCTGCAGTGTGTCACAGAACTGCAGTCTTGCACTGTTATGAACTGCAGCAGAGCGGTGATTTCCAAGGCAGGAAATAAATTGGCGCAAGCTTGCTGTTAAACTTAGCTGGCTGCGTATGATTTTTTTTAAGTTCTCCACCCAGCACACACGTACCCAGAACGCTGAGGACTGTCAGAGGCATGCCAAATAGAATTTTTTCCCTTTTTTTTTTAAAGGAAAGGCCCACTGACTATATTCAATCAATAAAATATGTCTTCTGGCCCTGCCTACACAATTCTGTCCCTGTAGTATTACTGCAGGGTGCAATGCTCTGCACGGCCGATTTGGAAAAAAAAAAAAAGTGCAACACTGCTAACAGCAGCCTCCACACTACTGCACACGGTTAGATGTGGCCCTAAGAAGGACCGTTGGGGTTCTTGAAGGCTACACTAACTCCTAACACTCTCCCTGCCTAACCACCACTTCTGTCCCTGTAGTATTACTGCAGGGCGCAATGCTCTGCACGGCCGATATAGCAAAAAAAAAAAAATGTGCACCACTGCAAAAGGCAGCCTCCACAGTACTGCACACTGTTAGATGTGGCCCTAAGAAGGACCGTTGGGGTTCTTGAAGCCTACACTAACTCCTAACGCTCTCCCTACAGCAGCTCCAACACTATAGCACTGTCCCTCAGCTATCTCACAACGCATCTGAGGCGAGCCGCGTGAGGGGCCGATTTTTATACTTGGGTGACATCTGATCTCCCCAGCCACTCACAGCAGGGGGGTGGTATAGGGCTTGAACAACGCAGGGGGAAGTTGTAATGCCTTCCCTGTCTTTCAATTGGCCAGAAAAGCGCGCTAACATCTCAGAGATGAAAGTGAAAGTAACCCGAACATCGCGTGGTACTCGTTATAAGTAACGAGCATCCCGAACACCCTAATATTCGCCCGAGCATCAAGCTCGGACGAGTACGTTCGCTCATCTCTATTTCTATTACATTGGGAAGTGAGAAAATTAGATTCCGTACGTAAAATTTGGACACTAATTCTTTTGCGCTTAGAATCAAATAATTGAGTTGGGAACTATTAGCTTTTCCTATTTATGACATAATCCATGCTCGTGCCAAATTTCAAGTTTCTGTGACATTGGGAAGTGTGAAAATTAGATTCCGTATGTAAAATTTGGACGCTAATTCTTTGGCGCTTAGAATTGAATAATCGAGTTGGGACCCTTGATCTTTTCCTATTTATGACATAATCAATGCTCGTGCCAAATTTCAAGTTTCTATGACATTGGGAAGTGAGAAAATTAGATTCCGTATGTAAAATTTGGACGCTAATTCTTTTGCGCATAGAATTGAATAATCGAGTTGGGACCTATTTGCTTTTCCTGTGCATGATATAATCAATGCTCGTGCCAAATTTTAAGTTTGTATGACATTGGGAAGTGAGAAAATTAGATTCCGTACGTAAAATTTGGACACTAATTCTTTTGCGCTTAGAATCAAATAATTGAGTTGGGACCTATTAGCTTTTCCTATTTATGACATAATCCATGCTCGTGCCAAATTTCAAGTTTCTATGACATTGGGAAGTGTGAAAATTAGATTCCGTTCGTAAAATTTGGACGCTAATTCTGTGGCGCTTAGAATTGAATAATCGAGTTGGGACCCTTTAACTTTTCCTATTTATGACATGCCTTGTGAGTTAGCTGAGGGACAGTGGTATCGTGCTGGAGCTGCTGTAGGGAGAGCGTTAGGAGTTAGTGTAGGCTCAAGAACCCCAACGGTCCTTCTCAGGGCCACATCTAATAGTGTGCAGTACTGTGTTAGCACTGTATTTATTTATTTTTTTTTCAAAATTGGATCTGCAGAGCATTGCGCCCTGCAATAGGGACAGAAGTGGTGGTTAGGCAGGGAGAGTGTTAGCAGTGAGTGTAGGCTTCAAGAACCCCAACGGTCCTTTCTAGGGCCACATCTATCCGTGTGCAGTACTGTCCAGGCTGCTGTTAGCAGTGTTGCATATTTTTTTTTTCTTCTCAAAACCGGCTGTGCAGACCATTGCACCCGGCATTAATACTACAGGGATAGAATTGTGTAGGCAGGGCCAGAAGACATACATTATTCATTGAATAGACGCAGTGTGGCTTGTCCTTTGAAAAACAAGAGAAAAAATTCTATTTCGCCTGCCTCTGACAGTCCTCAGGGCTCTGGGTACGTGTGTGCTGCGTGCAGAACGTTAAAAAAAATCAGACGCAGCCAGCTACGTTTTACTGCAGGCTTGCGCCAATTTTTTTCCTGCATGGGAAATCCCTGATCTGCTGGAGCCAATAACTTTGCATCACTGCAGTTCTCTGACACATTTGCAGGGCCACAACACAGTTATTAAACTTAGTAGTATTCATTGAATAGACGCAGTGTGGCTTGTCCTTTGAAAAACAAGGGAAAAATTCTATTTCGCCTGCCTCTGACAGTCCTCAGGGCTCTGGGTACGTGTGTGCTGCGTGCAGAACGTTAAAAAAAAATCAGACGCAGCCAGCTACGTTTTACTGCAGGCTTGCGCCAATTTTTTTCCTGCAGGGGAAATCCCTGATCTGCTGGAGCCAATAACTTTGCATCACTGCAGTTCTCTGACACATTTGCAGGGCCACAACACAGTTATTAAACTTAGTAGTATTCATTGAATACACGCAGTGCGGCTTGTCCTTTGAAAAACAAGGGAAAAAATTCTATTTTGGCTGCAGGCTTGCGCCAATTTCTTTCCTAGCTTGGAAATCACTGGTAATACAGCATGCTGAGGGGTAGGGGTAGGCCAAGAGGACGTGGACGCGGCCGAGGACGCGTAGGCCCAAGTGAGGGTGTGGGCACAGGCCGAGCTCCTGATCCAGGTGTGTCGCAGCCGACTGCTGCGCGATTAGGAGAGAGGCACGTTTCTGGCGTCCCCACATTCATCGCCCAATTAATGGGTCCACGCGGGAGACCTTTATTAGAAAATGAGCAGTGTGAGCAGGTCCTGTCGTGGATGGCAGAAAATGCTTCGAGCAAGCTATCATCCACCCAGAGTTCTGCGCCGTCCAGTGCTGCAAATCCGAATCCTCTGTCTGCTGCTCCTCCTTCCTCCCAGCCTCCTCACTCCACTACAATGACACATGCTCAGGAGCGGGAAGACTCCCAGGAACTGTTCTCGGGCCCCTGCTCAGATTGGGCAGCAGTGGTTCCTCTCCCACCAGATGAGTTTATCGTCACTGATGCACAACCATTGGAAAGTTCCCGGGGTCCGGGGGATGAGGCTGGGGACTTCCGGCAACTGTCTCAAGACCTTTCAGTGGGTGAGGAGGACGATGACGATGAGACACAGTTGTCTTGCAGTGAGGTAGTAGCAAGGGCAGTAAGTCCGAGGGAGGAGCGCACAGAGCATTCGGAGGAAGAGCAGCAGGACGATGAGGTGACTGACCCCACCAGGTGTGTAACGCCTACACAGGACAGGTCTTCAGAGGGGGAGGCACGGGCAGCAGCAGGGCAGGTTGCAAGAGGCAGTGCGGTGTCCAGGGGTAGAGGCAGGGCCAGACCAAATAATCCACCAACTGTTTCCCAAAGCACACCCTCGCGCCATGCCACCCTGCAGAGGCCGAGGTGCTCTAAGGTCTGGCAGTTTTTCACCGAGACGCCTGACGACCGACGAACAGTGGTGTGCAACCTTTGTCGCGCCAAGATCAGCCGGGGAGCCACCACCAACAGCCTCACCACCACCAGCATGCGCAGACATATGATGGCCAAGCACCCCACAAGGTGGGACGAAGGCCATTCACCGCCTCCGGTTTGCACCGCTGCCTCTCCCCCTGTGCCCCAACCTGCCACTGAGATCCAACCCCCCTCTCAGGACACAGGCACTACCGTCTCATGGCCTGCACCCACACCCTCACCTCCGCTGTCCTCGGCCCCATCCACCAATGTCTCGCACCGCACAGTCCAGCCGTCGCTAGCGCAAGTGTTGGAGCGCAAGCGCAAGTACGCCGCCACGCACCCGCACGCTCAATCGTTAACCGTCCACATAGCCAAATTTATCAGCCTTGAGATGCTGCCGTATAGGGTTGTGGAAACGGAGGCTTTCAAAGCTATGATGGCGGCGGCGGCCCCGCAATACTCAGTTCCCAGTCGCCACTACTTTTCCCGATGTGCCGTCCCAGCCCTGCACGACCACGTCTCCCGCAACATTGTACGCGCCCTCACCAATGCGGTTAGTGGCAAGGTCCACTTAACTACGGACACGTGGACAAGCACAGGCGGGCAGGGCCACTACATCTCCCTGACGGCACATTGGGTGAATTTAGTGGAGGCTGGGACAGAGTCAGAGCCTGGGACCGCTCACGTCCTACCCACCCCCAGAATTGCGGGCCCCAGCTTGGTGGTGGTTTGTTCGGCGGTGTATGCTTCTTCCACTAAAGCACCCTCCTCCTCCTCCTCCTCAACCTCTGTCTCGCAATCTAGATGTGTCAGCAGCAGCAGGACGTCGCCAGCAGTCGGTGTCGCGCGGCGTGGCAGCACAGCTTTGGGCAAGCGTCAGCAGGCCGTGCTGAAACTACTCAGCTTAGGAGATAGGAGGCACACGGCCCACGAACTGCTGCAGGGTCTGACAGAGCAGACCGACCGTTGGCTTGCGCCGCTGAGCCTCCAACCGGGCATGGTCGTGTGTGACAACGGCCGTAACCTGGTGGCGGCTCTGCAGCTTGGCAGCCTCACGCACGTGCCATGCCTGGCCCACATCTTTAATTTGGTGGTTCAGCGCTTTCTGAAAAGCTACCCACGCTTGTCAGACCTGCTCGTAAAGGTGCGCCGGCTCTGCGCACATTTCCGCAAGTTCCACACGGACGCTGCCACCATGCGCACCCTGCAACATCGGTTTAATCTGCCAGTGCACCGACTGCTGTGCGACGTGCCCACACGGTGGAACTCTACGCTCCACATGTTGGCTAGGCTCTATGAGCAGCGTAGAGCTATAGTGGAATACCAACTCCAACATGGGCGGCGCAGTGGGAGTCAGCCTCCTCAATTCTTTTCAGAAGAGTGGGCCTGGTTGGCAGACATCTGCCAGGTCCTTCGAAACTTTGAGCAGTCTACCCAGGTGATGAGCGGCGATGCTGCAATCATTAGCGTCACCATTCCTCTGCTATGCATCTTGAGAAATTCCCTGCAAACCATAAAGGCAGCCGCTTTGCGCTCGGAAACAGAGCCGGGGGAAGACAGTATGTCGCTGGATAGTCAGAGCACCCTCCTGTCTATATCTCAGCGCGTTCAGGAGGAGGAGGAGGAGCATGAGGAGGATGAGGAGGAGGGGGAAGAGACAGCTTGGCCCACTGCTGACGGTACCCATGCTGCTTGCCTGTCATCATTTCAGCGTGTATGGCCTGAGGAGGAGGAGGAGGAGGAGGAGGATCCTGAAAGTGATCTTCCTTGTGCGGACAGCCATGTGTTGCGTACAGGTACCCTGGCACACATGGCTGACTTCATGTTAGGATGCCTTTCTCGTGACCCTCGCGTTACACGCATTCTGGCCACTACGGATTACTGGGTGTACACACTGCTCGACCCACGCTATAAGGAGAACCTTCCCACTCTCATTCCCGAAGAGGAAAGGGGTTCGAGAGTGTTGCTATACCACAGGACCCTGGCGGACAAGCTGATGGTAAACTTCCCATCCGACAACGCTAGTGGCAGAAGGCACAGTTCCGAGGGCCAGGTAGCAGGGGAGGTGCGGAGATCGAGCAGCATGTACAGCCCAGGCAGTGCAACAGTCTTTAAGGGCCTGGACAGCTTTATGGCTCCCCACCAAGACTGTGTCACCGCTCCCCAGTCAAGGCTGAGTCGGTGGGAGCACTGTAAAAGGATGGTGAGGGAGTACGTAGCCGATCGCACGACCGTCCTCCGTGACGACTCTGCCACCTACAACTACTGGGTGTCGAAGCTGGACACGTGGCCTGAACTAGCGCTATATGCCCTGGAGGTGCTTGCTTGTCCTGCGGCTAGCGTCTTGTCAGAAAGGGTGTTTAGTGCGGCTGGGGGAATCATCACAGATAAGCGTACCCGCCTGTCAACCGACAGTGCCGACAGGATAACACTCATCAAGATGAACAAAGCCTGGATTTCCCCAGACTTCTCTTCTACACCAGCGGACAGCAGCGATACGTAAGCAATACGTAGGCTGCACCCGCGGATGGAAGCTACGTTCTCTCTCACCATCCAAAACGGGGACATTTCTGCTTCATCAATCTGTGTCTAATATTCCTCCTCCTCCTCCTGCTCCTCCTCCTGAAACCTCACGTAATCACGCTGAACGGGCAATTTTTCTTAGGGCCACAAGGCTCACTCATCTAATTTTTCTAAACAATTTTTATATGTTTCAATGCTCTTAAAAGCGTTGAAACTTTAACTTGAACCAATTTTTCGTGAAACTGGGCTGCCTCCAGGCCTAGTTACCACTTAAGCCACATTAACCAAAGCGATTAATGGGTTTCACCTGCCATCTTGGTTGGGCATGGCCAATTTTTACTGAGGTACATTAGTACTGTTGGTACACCAACAGTGTAATCATAGCAATTTTTATGTTCTTCGCCTGCACTCATGGTACAGAAGTGTGTGTGGGGTTGGCCTACACTTTAGCTACATAAATGTAACTTGGGCCTTGGCTATACTGCAGCTACTGAAATGGAACTAAGACTGCGCTCCCACTATACTGCTGCTTCGGAATTGTTCCTGGGGCCTGTGTAGGCTGCTACTATTACTGAAATGGAACGAAGACTGCGCTCCCACTATGCTGCTGCTTCGGAATTGTTACTGGGGCCTGTGTAGGCTGCTACTATTACTGAAATGGAACTAAGACTGTGCTCCCCCTATAATGCT
This sequence comes from Eleutherodactylus coqui, assembly GCF_035609145.1. Lineage (NCBI taxonomy): Eukaryota > Metazoa > Chordata > Amphibia > Anura > Eleutherodactylidae > Eleutherodactylus > Eleutherodactylus coqui. The sequence continues at coordinate 416,244,054 of NC_089837.1, read as the reverse complement.
GCTAGTGATATGTTAGTGGGGCCTGTCGCTAATGCTACGGCTGAAATGTTACTAATTCTGGGCTCTGCCTATACCGCTGCTAATGGTATGTCTCTGGGGTTTGGAAACAGAGGTTTCCCAAAGACATGATGGTGGCGAGGCCATTTCCCACCAACGCTGTTACTGTTAAGGTGCATATAACCACGGACACATGGAGAGGACACGTAGTGCTTCAAAAACATCCCCCGCCACGGCCCACTTAATCCTGGCCACATTCCGAAAACCAACAAAATAAAACCGTGCTACTAGGTCCGCAGTCACCACCACATTACCACCAACGCGGTTACTGTTAAGGTACATATTACCAGTCTGACTGGGGCATGCAGTGTGGGCCGAAGCCCACCTGCATTAAGCACGACATTACTACCTCAGCTGTGTTGGGCAATGCAATGGGATATTTTTGTGTATCGCCGGTGGGTTCCAGGGAGCCACCCATGCTGTAGGTGCACACGGAGTTTAACCTACATGTGTCCACTTGTAAAGAACCCCAGTCTGACTGGGGCATGCAGTGTGGGCCGAAGCCCACCTGCATTAAGCACGACATTACTACCTCAGCTGTGTTGGGCAATGCAATGGGATATTTCTATGTACCGCCGGTGGCTTCCTGGCACCCACCCATGCTGTGGGTCCACAGGGAATTATAAATGCATCTGTTTCCACTTGTAAAGAACCCCAGTCTGACTGGGGCATGCAGTGTGGGCCGAAGCCCACCTGCATTAAGCACGACATTACTACCTCAGCTGTGTTGGGCAATGCAATGGGATATTTTTGTGTATCGCCGGTGGGTTCCAGGGAGCCACCCATGCTGTCGGTCGACAGGGACTTCACAATAGGGAGTTGTACCTGCCTGTGTCTATGAATTAAAAAGCCCGGTCTGACTGGGGCATGCAGAGACACCTTGACAGAATGAATAGTGTGTGGCACATAGGTTCCCCATTGCTATGCCCACGTGTGCAGCTCCTGATGGCGGTGGCACAGGATTCTATTTCTCATTGCTTCTGTACAGCATTGTGGGCTATCGCCCCACCCCTTTTAAAGAGGGTCGCTGCCTAGCCGTGCCAACCCTCGGCAGTGTGTGCCTGCGGTTCCTCCTCATGGCAGACGCACTTCTAAATAGACATGAGGGTGGTGTGGCATGAGGGCAGCTGAAGGCTGCGCAGGGACACTTTGGTGTGCGCTGTGGGGGGAAGGGGGGGCGGTTGGGCAGCATGTAACCCAGGAGAAGTGGCAGTGGAGTGTCATGCAGGCAGTGATTGTGCTTTGTTGGAGGTAGTGTGGTGCTTAGCAAAGGTATGCCATGCTAATGAGGGCTTTTCAGAAGTAAAAGTTGTTGGGAGGGGGGGGGGCCACTCTTGCCGCTATTGTGGCTTAATAGTGGGACCTGGGAACTTGAGATGCAGCCCAACATGTAGCCCCTCGCCTGCCCTATCCGTTGCTGTGTCGTTCCCATCACTTTCTTGAATTGCCCAGATTTTCACACAAGGAAACCTTAGCGAGCATCGGCGAAATACAAAAATGCTCGGGTCGCCCATTGACTTCAATGGGGTTCGTTACTCGAAACGAACCCTCGAGCATCGTGAAAAGTTCGTCCTGAGTAACGAGCACCCGAGCATTTTGGTGCTCGCTCATCTCTAGTTGGGACCCATAAGCTTTTCGTATTTATGACATAATCAATGCTCATGCCAAATTTGAAGTTTCTATGACATTGGAAAGTGAGAGAATTAGATTCCGTACGTAAAATTTGGACGATAATTCTTTGGCGCTTAGAACTGAATAATTGAGTTGGGACCTATTAACTTTTCCTATTTATGACATAATCAATGCTCATGCCAAATTTCAAGTTTCTATGGCATCGAGAAGTGAGAGAATTAGTGGCAGTGATGGAAATCAAACGATCTACGTGGGGGGGGGGGGCGCAACTGTCGACGACGCTCGCACGCGCACCATTTATTGTAGGATAGTTTTACTATGCCTATAATCTTCCCAGGAGTGTACTTAACAACTTCCCAAAGTTTCATGGCGATCGGATGAATGGTTTAGTAGCGCATAAAGGACAAACACACACACAGACAGACAGACACACAGACACGCATACATTCAATTTTATATATATAGGTATATATATCCCCAGGTATTATGATAGATAGATAGATAGATAGATAGATAGATAGATAGATAGATAGATAGATAGATAGATAGATAGATAGATTTTTTTAAATCAATTTTTATTCAAGTTTTCTAACAGACAAATCGTCTAGGATATCAAAAACAGTTAGCTTTTCACTCAATGCAAGAAACAAGCATTCATTTGGATCAAATTACAAGCTTAGGTTGAGGTATAGCTGTTTGCTTACATTCATACTAAGTACGCATTTTGCATCTCAATCATCCCGCTGCTTCGCGCTACTTAGCGCTAATCCTGAGACCAAGGCGTTGAGATAAAACATCAAACATAAAATTCTTAATAAACAATTAAAGGGGTTGTCCTGAAAAAGCAAGTGGGGGTAAGCACTTCTGTATGGCCATATTAATGCACTTTGTAATATACATCGTGCATTAAAGGGGTTGTCCCGCGGCAGCAAGTGGGTCTATACACTTCTGTATGGCCATATTAATGCACTTTGTAATGTACATTGTGCATTAATTATGAGCCATACAGAAGTTATAAGAAGTTTTTCACTTACCTGCTCCGTTGCTAGCGTCCTCGTTTCCATGGAGCCGACTAATTTTCGGCGTCTAATGGCCAAATTAGCCGCGCTTGCGCAGTCCGGGTCTTCTTCTTTTCTGAATGGGGCCGCTCGTGCAGGATGCCGCCTCCGTGTAGCTCCGCCCCGTCACATGCCGATTCCAGCCAATCAGGAGGCTGGAATCGGCAATGGACCGCACAGAAGCCCTGCGGGCCACCGAGGGAGAAGATCCCGGCAGCCATCTTCAATCGGTAAGTAAGAAGTCACCGGAGCGCGGGGATTCAGGTAAGCGCTGTGCGGTTTTTTTTTTAAGTCCCTGCATCGGGGTTGTCTCGCGCCGAACGGGGGGGGGGGGGGTTGAAAAAAAAAAACAACCCCTTTAAATATGAGCCATACAAAAGTTATTCACTTACCTGCTCCGTTGCTGGCGTCCCCGTCTCCATGGTGCCGTCTAATTTCAGCGTCTAATCTCCCGATTAGACGCGCTTGCGCAGATGGGTCTTCTTCCTTCTCTTGGGTCTCGACACGAGCGGAGTTCTGGCTCCGCCCCCTTCTACGCGTCATCACGTAGATCCACCCCGTCACGTGTCCCGATTCCAGCCAATCAGGAGGCTGGAATCGGCAATGGATCGCACAGAGCCCACGGTGCACCATGGGAGAAGACCCTCGGTGCATCGTGGGTGAAGATCCCGGCGGCCATCTTGCTAAGGTAAGGAAGAAGTCGCCGCAGCGCGGGGATTCGGGTAAGTACTAAACGTGTTTTTTTTAAACACATGCATTGGGTTTGTCTCGCGCCGAACGGGGGGCCTATTGAATAAAAAAAAAACCTGTTTCGGCGCGGGACAACCCCTTTAAGTGGAGACTGGGGGGAGTGGGGTAAATGGGGGGGGTGGTGGGAAAAGGAGGGGGGGACGAGAGGGGTTCAGGTGGTGGTGGTAGTAGGAGAGGTACCTCTATGAGAAAAGATGTCCAGGAGCCTCAAGCTGCGCCAGGGGTTCCAGATTTTGGTAAATCTGTTATGTGTGCCATTCTTCCAACTCGACAGCTCTTCTAGATTAAAGAGACTATCTACTCTTTCTTTCCATTGTTTTAGTGAGGGGGGTGCTTCGCATTGCCAATGCAGTGGTATTAATGCTTTAGCTGAGTCTATCAGGAATGCCATCAGTTTGTCCTTTCTGGGGTGGAATGTTGCGGAAGGCCTCCAGAGGAACAGTATCTCTGGTGAGAGTGTGAAGTTTGGTTTAATTTTCCTCAGGATCTCCTCAACTCCCCTCCAGTAGGATTTTAGGGGGGGGCAGTTCACCATAAGTGGAGGTATGACCCCTCCTCTCTACCGCACCTCCAACATTTATCGTGGGAGGCTAATTTATAAGCATAGAGCCACTGCGGGGTCTTATACCACCTTACAAGCAGTTTATAGTGCGCCTCCTGAGCCATAATGCAGGGGGAGATACCAAATGAAGTTGCTAATATTGAATTGATGTCTTCTTGGGATAAAGAAACGCCAAGCTCTTTCTCCCAGGAGCTAATGAAAGCTGGTTTAGTTATACTCTGAGGTGTTATGTAGCGTTTACGTAGAGGAGCAATTTTCCTTACTTTCGGGTCTTTGTTATTCAGGGTAGTCTCAAAGGGAAGCATAGGTCTAGCCCCTTTATATCTCTTAATGAATTCTCCTATTACGCTGGTCACCATTGCTTGGTGTAGAAAAGATAGCTTATGCGAGGGCAGGAGGGTTTGGAGTATCTCTGAAGGGGAAAGATGCGCTATAGAAAGCAAGTCTCCAATCCTGAGGGTTCTGAATTTTTTCCAGACTGGCTCAGTGACTGGATCAGCCCTGAGGTCTAGTAATTTGTGTATTGTATTCAGGGGAAAGGCTGGTGAGGGTGACGGAGCCAATCTCTCTCTTACCCCGTCCCATACTTCACACGGGCCTCTCAGCAAGGGATTAAAGTTTTTTGCTCTATAGCGGTTTTTTTCGGGTAGCCATAAATCCCCCTCCGAAGCCTCCCTGTTATATTGCAGGGCCATTGCTGCTAGTAACTTGTCTCCTATCGGGTTCACTAGATTCATCCAGTAACCTAGTTGTGAAGCCCTGTATTAATCACTTATGTTGGGTAAATCGATGCCTCCCTCAGGCCCCCTCCTTATCATTAGGCTGTAGGCCAGTCTCGGCCTCCGTTGTCTCCATACAAAGCCGGAGAAAATGGTGCGCAGGGTTTTAAAAAAGCTTGTAGGGAGGTGAATAGGAAGCATCCTTATTCTATAAAGCACTATTGGAAGTATATAAGACTTCAGGATGTTCTTCCTACCGAACCACAATATACATGGTATATTGTATGATCTCAGAAGGTTCCTAATTTTGTTTACCAATGGTATGAAGTTAGCTTTGAACAGGTCTTCCGCTCTTTTTGTTATAATCACTCCTAAATAGTCCAGTGACACCTCTGACCACGTAAAGGGGGAGGATGTCGAGAGGGTGTTAGAAAGGGCGCGGGGGATAGAGATATTCAGCACTGTGGATTTATGGAAGTTGATTTTAAAATTTGAAATTTCTCCGAAGAGGTTCAGCAGCCCCACCAGCCCGGGGAGACCTTCAATAGGGTTGGTGATCAAAAAGACAATATCATAGGCGAATGCTGCTGTAGACAGTACCTTGTCCCCAATAGAAAAAGGCCTTTAATGTTCAGGTTTTGTCTTACTTCCACCAGGAGAGGCTCCAGAGCCAGAACAAATAGTGTGGGGGAGAGAGGGCACCCCTGCCGTGTACCGTTATTTATTTAAAATGGAGGGGACATAGCATCGTTTACTCGCAGTCTCGCGTGGGGTTTAGCGTAGAGTGTAAAAATAGCAGATACAAAGTCTGGTGGTAGATTGTAATTAAGCAGTACACTTTTCATGTATGTCCAATTCACCCTATCAAACGCCTTTTCTGCGTCTGTGCCTACAAAGGCTAGGGGAATTTGGTGTTTTTGGGCATAACGAGCTGCGTGTAATAGTCTATGACAGTTGTCTTTGCCCTCTCTCCCCCTCACGAACCCTGCCTGTTCCCCGTCAATCAAGGAAGGGACCAGGGTCTCGAGCCTTTTTGCCAAAAGCTTCGCCCACAACTTTACGTCCAAATTAATAAGCGAAATCGGCCTATAATTTCCGCAAAGTGTGGGGTCTTTATTTTCTTTTGGGATAAGGGTAATATGAGCCTCCTGTGCCTGTGTAGGTAGTTCTTTACCCCCCAGTAGGGCGTTAAAGAGATCTGTTAGCCTTGGAACCAGCACTGCCTGAAGGGTTTTATAATAAGCTCTGGTCAATCCGTCAGGGCCTGGACTTTTGTTAGGCGGGCAGGAATCTATCAGTTTTTTACCTCCTCTTGAGAAACCGGGGTCAGCAGAGATTCCGCTTCCCGGTGATCCAGCTTAGGCATATTTACTTTCTGGAGGAACCTGTCAATTTGTTCTTGCAAACTCTGATTCCCTCCTCCCGTGTGGGATGTTTGTATGTTGTATAATTTTTTATAGAACATCTGGAATTCTTTGGCAATTTCCTCAGAGGATGTAGCCAATGTGGTTTTGATGGCTCTAATTGTGTTCTTGGCCCGGGCTTTTTTAATTAGCGATGTCATAAATTTGCTGCCCCTATTTCCTTGCGCGTACACCACCTGCTTCATAAAGAGGCTCTTTTTGTTGAACCTCGATTCAAGGCAGAGTTTCAAATCTTTTCTTAAGTCTTCTAGTCTCTCCAAGTTATCAAGAGTCTGCGAAAGTTTGACGGATTGTTCCAGCTTAGCTATTAATGCGAGTTTTGTATCTATATCTTTTTGTAATTTTTTTCTTGACCCTGGAGCCTAGTGCGATTAATAGGCCTCTCACATAGGCCTTATGGGCCTCCCAAACTGTGGGGGTGCCGACCTCTCCGTTCGCGTTCAGAAGAAAGTATTCCTCAATAGCTTTAGAGAGCTTTGTAGCCTTGTCTTCTGAGTCCAACAGTGACGGATTTAGTCTCCATCTCCATTCTTTGCAAGCTGGGTGAATGGGTCTGAGCAGGATGTGTATGGGGGCGTGGTCAGAGATGGTCAGCGGATCTATTATCGTTTTATTTAGAAACTCCACTAGTCCCTTGGATATCAACAGGTAGTCCAGTCTCTGGAAAGAGGAATGGACCGAAGAAAAAAAAGTGTAGTCCCTCACTGAGGGGTTAAGGAGACGCCACACATCGATCATTCCCAATTCCTGGAGACCTCGGTTAAGTTTTCTTAATTTGACCTGCGAGATCTGGGATCGGCCCACGGATGAGTCTAATACCGGGTTAAGGGTGACATTAAAATCGCCCCCCAATATCACGTGACCTATTGCAAAATGTTTGAGTGTGTCTAACTGTTTGAGTAACCACGTGACCTGGTCGTGTTTGGAGCGTATAAATTTGCTATAGTGATTTTAACATTATCCAAGAGACCTTTAAGAAATAACACCCTCCCCTCTCCGTCCGAGTATTGGGACTCACATACAAAATTCACAGACTTGTGAAGGAGTATGGAGACTCCTTTAGATGCCGAGGAGGGGTGGGAGTTATGATAGCATTGGGGGTACTGTCTGCCTGGCAATGCGAAGCACTTGTCCCCTCTAAAATGCGTCTCCTGCAGGAGAACAATTTTCGAGTTGTACCTTTTTAGCAGCACTGCGATGTTGTGGCGTTTCAGCGGCGAGTTGAGGCCCTTGACATTGAATGATGTGAAGCATAGATCATTCATAGTTTGCCGTATGTAGAAACGTAAAGCGATATCTGAGAAAAGAAGATAATATTAATTGACGATTATACTTTTGCAATATACCACTGGGGTCCTCACCTGAGGGGTAGGGAAAGGATGAGTAGGTTAAAAAAAACGGAAAAAAAAAAACAGAAGTCAAGTATAACAGTAATGAACTTTGGCACTCTGCGCCCTGTCAAGGAGAGGTCCGGTGTAGTTCCGGTCCTCCTCCAGGGGGGGGGGGGGGGGAGAGTTTCAATCGGTGTTGAACCAGTGACCCCTAACACCAGAGTCACTAGGGAAACTATCAACAGCCTGACCTGGCAGGCGCCCTCCAGGACTATTCGTGTCCTGCAGGGGGAAAGACATTTGTTCCCGAACTGGGAAAACCTCAGAGTCGTCACCCAAGGGAGAGAGGGGGGGTCTGGAAGTATGTGGTATAACCCCTTCTTCCTCGGCGGGCAAACTGCCAGCTGATTCCTCTCTCGCTGCCCAAGATAAGGAACTCGGGGCAATATTGGGGGCGAATCCCCTCCCGTTCTGTAAGCCAGGGTCTCTTGATGAATGTTGTGCATCACCCTGAGAAATACTATTCTCAAAATATTGTCAAAGGGGGGGGGGGGGGGTGAGAGAGGGAACAACTACTTAAAGGTACGAATTTAGTAGGGACTAGAGTCTCTTTCAGGTATCCATTTCTGCAACGTCTTCTTTTGATTTTTTCCTTCTATTCTTTGGCGATTTCGGATTGCTCACAGTCTGCCAATTCTCCTGCACAACTAGGCTGGGGAATCTTGGTAAATCGGGCAAAGGTAACCAGCCTTGAAGCTGTACGGGTTCTACCTCTAGTAGTTGCCATAGCTGTTGCAGATCTTCTGGGGTTCGTACATTGAGCCTGCGACTTTTGTAAGTAACTCCCAGCCCAAACGGGAACAACCAGGCATATTTTCTGCCGTTCTCTCTTAATATTTCCAGGAGCGGACGCAGTACCCGGTGCTTCGCCAGGGTTGAGGGCGCTAAGTCCTGGTATAGCTGTATAGGGGTGTCGGCATAGCGAAGATCTTTTTGCTGTCTCGCTGCTCTCAGTATTGCTACAGCATCTGGAAGCATGAGCAATTTGCAGACCACGTCCCTTGGAGGGTCTGATGCAGGGGGTAAAGGACGCAGGGCTCTGTTTATCCACTCAATGTTAATAGCTGCGGCTCTTTCTGCTCCTAAAAATGAGGTGAAAATCTCTGTTGCAACTTTGTGGAGACAGTCAGTAGCCCAGGATTCAACAACTTGTAAAATAGAAAAATTTCCCCCGCGCTCCTGGGTTCCAACGGAGATGAAGGACACAATGTCCATAAATAATTTTAAATGTTTTATTTTGCTACGCGTTTCTGCGGGCTTACCCGCTCTCTTCAGGCATCAAGAGAGCGGGTAAGCCCGCAGAAACGCGTAGCAAAATAAAACATTTAAAATTATTTATGGACATTGTGTCCTTCATCTCCGTTGGAACCCAGGAGCGCGGGGGAAATTTTTCTATTTTACAAGTTGTTGCATAAACAGCCGGTTGCGGCTGTCAACCCCAAAGACGCTCTCCGGTGATCTGGATTCGGGACTCCAGGGAAGCTACAAGCAAACTTGGATATAAGGTGCCGGTCAATCTCCCGAACAGGAGGTTTGGCCGTGCACCAGGTGAGTACAAAAAAAGTATCTCACATTTTCTTTGAAATCGTTTTGTGCGAGTAAGGCGCTGATTCCTGTTTTGTTTTATAGCCCAGGATTCAGGGAGCCCTTTGATGCGCACGTTGCTGACCCTGTTCCTGTTCTCCAGGTCTTCCTGCATTATCAGGCTTTTGTTGAGCTGCTCATGCTGTTCTTTTATGATTTTCTCTATCTCACACGAATGTGTGATAATGGAGGCAGAGGTGGATTTTAAGTCCTCTACACGTCGCCCCATTTGCTTCAGGTCCTCCTTGATCTCTGTGAGATCTGACTTGAGTGGGAGCAGGGCTTGGGAGAATAAGTCTCTCATAAAAGCTCTAGAAACATTCTCTCCCTCTTCTTCCTCTGATGACCCCCCCTCCTCCTCTGCCTTACTGTGAGCTGCTGCAGATGCTGCAGATTCCCGGGCCGGCACCATCTTTAGCTGGGAGCGGGAGGAGCGCACGCTCCGTTCTTTAAGGTATTTCTGCATATCTGTTTGTCTCTTTTGCGATCGGGGTGTTCCTGAGGGTTCCCCTCCTCTCTCCTTTGTAATCTTCCCCATCTGCGCTGCTTGTAGCTGCTGTATTTAGCCCTGGAAGGCACCGCTGAGAGGGAGCTCTGTACTCAGACCACCATCTAGCTCAGCAGCCAGGCTCCGCCCCAGATAGATAGATTTTTATCGGCCTTGTGCAGTTACAGGGAGACAGCAGCATGTCGTCTGTCATTTGAAAGTTCATGTTTGTGATATGGAGGCTCCTTAAGCTCTCCACAATTGCGACCCTTATTGCTACAGCACTGCTCAAGGAGGGTTTCACAACCTGTCTTTACACCTGCACATTAGCAAATCTAGTTAGAGCCTCAGATTGCTTGGGGATCCTCTTGCGGATGAGGGTCCTGGGTAATTGCCCGGTGGAATTTTTGTGCATAGATACTGACCTACACTGCAGATTTTTAAATGGAATTTTGGTCCACATGTCTTGTAATGGAGTCTCTAGATCGTGCAAACTCATAGGCTGTCAAAGTTTGCATCACAGATGGCCCCATACATGTTCTATTGGCGATAAATCTGGCAACCGCGCAAGCAACAGAAGTGTAGCAGTTATTTTAAGGCATTCCTGTGACCCCCTTGCTATGTGCCGCTGAGCATTATCCTGCTTAAAAATGCCTCTTGGAAGCCCTGCCATGAGAGGCAACACATGTGGCAACATTGAGCTGTCATTGTCTCTCATACCACTACTAGGGGTGACTGACTGTTGTATGCAATTGCCCCGCAGACCATCACACAGCAAAGCAGGATTGAGGCGCTCACCCCTAGGTCTCAAAACATGAACACAGGTGTTATCAGTGCCCAAAATAAATCTGGATTTGTCACTAAAGACAACCAAGTTCTACTTCGCAGCAGTCTAGTTTTGACGTTCCTGACACCACTGCAAATAGAGGCAATGGTGGGTGGGTGTCAAAGGCGGTACATTTAATGTGTTCTGTTTTATTAATAGTTAACATTCTGTATACTCAGTGATGTGTGAACTTTGGAAGAAATTTCCCAATTCCTCTGCTCCCTCCTCTCCCTTCTGCCACACAGCATTATGCTTTACATGGTTCGCCTTCACTCTGTGATCAGGTTAACCACTATTCGCTTCCAAGGAAGAGAGCTGTGATGCTAAGCCAGGCCACTATGCTATGGACGGCACTTTGATAGTTCCAGCCATACATACTAGCAGGATGTAACCGACTGATCTGTGGGATACTGAGAGGCGTACCCCCCACTGATTTTGTGATGGTGACTTGTCCTTGGAATAGGTTACCAATCATTGAATTCCTGAAAACCCCCCTTAAGTTTGACATATTATTATAGCGGACATATGGGCAGGAATTGTGTATACTCTACTTGACTCAAACCTATTGAGAAATCATCTATGAGCTGCCTAAAAACCTTGCCATCCCCCCCCCCACCCCACCCCCCTCAACTTAGTATTCCTTCTATTAATTTTTTTAAGCAACTAGGAGAAAGGAAAAAAGCTGTTGTATTTTGGAGGTACATTGTGGTTGGAACTGTATGGGAATACTGGTGTCCACTGTGATTGATACTACTTAGGAATAGTTGCTTAAACTGAAATGTGTCACTTTCGTGGGAACACAGAGCAATTGTGCATGGCAGTTTATCAGACACTGTGGCTAGCACTCTTTGGAAGCATTGACTAAAACTCATTTTCACAGTGACATTAGAACCTCACATGTCCTACTAGTTATTATTATAGTGCTCCAATTGACAAAAAATGGATTCAGACAATACAAATAAGTTTGGAATGTTTTTATGAAATATCTTTATAACATTTATTATGAATGGCAAATTATAATTGGGGAGATAGGTATGGCCTCCCTGGGCTTGAGGGTTCATGGTGTCCCATGGCCATCCATACTGTCCCTATTATTCTATCACTAGATTACCACTGCTGCACTACTTGCTACTACTGTAACAGTGTCCACTCTGCCCACCTTAAATTCCCTTACAGTCCCAGCTTTCTATGCAGTGCTGGACAGCCTGATTATTACTGTACTGGTGTGAGAAAAGCTCACTAACCAGGACAACATGGAGCTAGAGAGAGCAGAGATGGAGGGCCAGGGCAAATTTGGCTTGGTTTCTGGCCACCAAGTGACTGAATGAGTCACAAAAGAGGCTGGTATAGGCAGTTTGCAGCAACTCCATCATCACTAGATATATACAGAGGGAAAGAGGGCACATACATATTGGAATTAAAAGCATTTAGATAAATACCAGGGAGGTAACAGACCTGGTAAAAACTCATACATTGATTTCAAAGAATGCTGCCATCTAATAAGTGGTGCTGCAGAGGTATTGTTCCATCTTCCTTGTTTGGAGGTCTGAAAGAGAGATTTCACATTCCTTTTACATTCCTTGTCACTGGACTAATTATTTACTGTTATGGTCATCCCTCCCTGGTATTTATCTAAATACTATTAATCCGAACATATCTGTGCCCTCTTACCCTCAGTCTCTGGTATTTATCTAGTGCAAATTAAGTTCACCATGTTTGTACCCTCCCATGTGATCATATGTTATAGTAAATACATCTTTAAATTTGTTCTATTATGCCTGAGGAAGGACCCTGAGAGGTATGAACACTCACTATAACTTCATGTATTTTTGTTAGTCATTAAAAAGAATCATATCTACAGGATTACTTGATTTCTCTTGCTGAGAACAATCACGTGATTTTGAATAATGCTGCGGACTCTGAATTTGCAACCTGCCTATTTATGCAGCAGTTTTCAACCATTAAAAAAGAATAGTAAAAAACCTGCAGTAAATCCACAAGAGAAACTACAGCCAAAACAATATAATTAGAGATGAGCGAGCATACTCGACAAGGCAAACTACTCGAGCGAGTAATGCTTTATTCGAGTACAGGGGGCGGGGAGCAGTGGGGGGAGAGCCGGGAGGAACGGAGGGGAGATCTCTCCCTCTCCCCCCCCCCCCCGCTCACCACCGCAACTCACCTGTCACCCGCGTCGGTAGCCGAATCTTTAGAGACGAGCTAGCAGGTACTCGAATAAGGCACTACTCGCTCGAGTAGTTTGCCTTATCGAGTATGCTCGCTCATCTCTAAATATAATATAAAGCAAAAACTAAACTCTCCTTTTAAATGTCTCTCTTGTCCAGTGCTACCGCTTTGATCCCAGATGCTTCTTTATCATTCACAGAAGTGCTGATGTCAATCAACTTACAACTGAGAATATTTTTACCGAGGATAGACACATTGTATGCGTGGTGGGGGCCCAAATTTTGCTTACAGCCCCGGGCCTTTGTTCCCCTTAAACTACCACTGTTTATCACTGTATTGTGACAAGAAGTAACATACAGGCTGTACTGAAACTTGCATCTTTTTAACCCAAAACTAGAGATGAGCGAGCACCAAAATGCTCGAGTGCTCGTTACTCGAGTCGAACTTCCCGCGATGCTCGAGGGTTCGTTTCGAGTAATAAACCCCGTTAAAGTCAATGGGCGACTCGAGCATTTTTGTATATCACCGATGCTCGCTAAGGTTTTAATTTGTGAAAATCTGGGAAATTCACAAAAGTGATGGGAACGACACAGAAACGGATAGGGCAGGCGAGGGGCTACATGCTGGGCTGCATCTCAAGTTCCCAGGTCCCACTATTAAGCCACAATAGTGGCAAGAGCGCCCCCCCCCCCTCACTGTCAGCATAAAGATCATTCTCCCCTGCCACAGCTGTAACAGCTGTGGCAGAGAAGAACAATGTTAGCCCATTGAATTCAATGGAGCCGGGAATACAGCCGGCTCCATTGAAAGCAATGGGCTGCCAGCGAGCGCGGGAGTGAGACACCCCCCCCCCCCCCCCCGCACTGTGAGCATAAAGATCGTTCTCCTCTGCCACAGCTGTAACAGCTGTGGCAGAGAAGAACAATGTTAGCCCATTGAATTCAATGGAGCCGGCAATACAGTCGGCTCCATTGAAAGCAATGCACTGCGGACGATCGCGGGATGAATTGTCGGGAAGGGGTTAAATATATAAGCCCTTCCCTGCAATTCATCCTCAAATGTGTAAAAATAAAAAAATATATATATACTCACCTTTCCGCTGCAGCCGGAGGTCAGCTGCGGCCGCCAGCAGTTCTCCTGAACTGCTTCTCTATACTATTCAGCAGCCAGGGCTTTAAAATCCCCGCCTGCTGAATGAGCTGCCCCTAATTGGTCACAGCCTGACCAATCAGAGGCAGGTCTCACTCACACACCCATTCATGAATTCATGAATGGGTGAGTGACTGCAGCCTCTCATTGGCTCAGCGCAGGGACCAATCTGAATCTCGAGTAACGAGCATCTCGAGCACCCTAATACCCGATCAAGCTCGGACGAGTATGCTCGCTCATCTCTACCCAAAACCTGTTAATCTTCAATGTTTTATACTTAAAGATGAATTCTGCATTAAGTGTGAGCCCCTTTTCCACAGCACTTTGAGAATGTAGGTCAACCTTGTAACTATGCTTTGAGAAAAATATATAAAATCAGACAATTAGGTATTATGTTGACTCTTACTCAATGGGAATATTTATTTTACTGTATATGCTTATTATAACCTTTTTATTTTGCATGTATAAAGAAAACAAATCCTCACAGGAGACATATAGCACAATCTTTTATTCTTTTTAATGTCGACCTTTTCCTGTTTATTGGTTAAATATGTAAAGCTGGCAATCTTTTTCATGTAAAGCAAGTAATTACTTGCTGGTCATAAGCTTACTATAAATAATTGTAAAGGTTACCTACAATGTAGTTGGTTGGACATTTATGAAAATGTTTTGATTTTTCTTTTTTACTTTTTTATTCTCTTTTAATTGCTGCAGTAAAAGTATCAAATCTGCATCAGATTGTGGTTAAAATTCATTTAGTTTTCACTGAAGACTATGTAGGATTAGGGTATATAGGGCTTAGGGTGCATTCAGACGAGCGTGTTTTGGTGCGTACTTAGGTGCGTACATACGTCCGCATCTAGGTACGAGCAAAAGCACGCGTGAACACAGCTGCGTGCTTGTTGTCAATGGAGCCGCGGCTGCTGCCAGTGGCTCCATTGAAAACAATGCTCTGCCGGTCCCCTGCATTCTTTTCCAGGGAAGGGTTTTACATATAAGCCCTTCCCTGAAAAAGAAACATTTTAGTGCAAAACAAAAAAGAATTAAACAAAACTTACCTGTCCGCCGCTGCTGTGACCCCAGCGGGCATGAAGAATACATCTGCCGCATGCGCCCAATGTATCCTTCACCCTCGCTAGTTAAGAGAATTCCCTGCTGCTACATCTGCCACATCTGTGGCAGATTCAGCAAAAGGAATTCTTCAATTCTCAACCGCAGCTGTCACACATGACAGCTGCGGTAGAGAATCCTGCTGCCGGAATACTGTCAATGGCTTTTTTTAGGGAAGGGCTTCATAAGGCCTTCCCTGAAAAGCCATTTAAAATAGTGCAAAAAATTAAAAAAAAAACAATTCTCACCTCCCTTCAGCTGCCGGGGCTCCGCCGCGACTTCTAGCTCTGTCCTCGGCTCTGTAGTTCTGAGCTATCAGCAGCCGGGGACTTAAAATCCCCGCTTGCTGGTAGCTCTGATTGTGGTTGACTGAACTGCTTCAGCCATTCACAATCAGAGCTACCAGCAGGAGGGGATTTTAAATCCCCGGCTGCTGATAGCTCAGCAGCACTACAGAGCCGGGGACAGCGGCAGAAGTCCCCGCTGAGCCCCGGCAGCTGTCAGTGGCTTTGCAGGGAAGGGCTTCATAAGCCCTTCCCTGAAAAGCCTTTTAAAATAGTAAAAAAAAATTTAAAAAAAGGTACTCACCTCCCTTCAGCTGCCGGGGCACAGCCGTGTGTTCTCCTGTAGTCCCCTACACTGTGGTGCTGAACTGCTGATCTATCAGCAGTCGGGGATTTAAAATCCCCGCCTGCTGAAAGAGTTGTATGTAATTGGCTGAGGTCAGCCAATCACAGGCAACTCTCACCTGTCATTCATTCGGGGAGAGTTGCCTGTGATTGGCTGAGCACTAGATCAGCACCACAGTGCAGGGGACAGCAGGAGACCACGCGGCTGTGCCCCGGCAGCTGAAGGGAGGTGAATATCTATTTTTTTTTTAAATCACTTTTAATTGATTTCCAGGGAAGGGCTTATATGTAAAACCCTTGCCTGAAAAACAATTCAGTGTGTGCCACAGACCATTGTCTTCAATGGAGCCGCCAGCAGCAGAAGCGGCTCTATTGAAGAGAATGCCAGCATTTTTTTTTTTTTTACACTAAAACCTTTCTTTTTCAGGGAAGGGCTTATATGTATAGTCCTTCTCTGAAAAGGAATGCAGGGAGCCAGCAGGTCATTGTTTTTAATGGAGCCGCCGGCAGCAGCCGCGGATCCATTGAAAACAATGCGTGCATTCCCTATGGTGCACGCATGTCCTATCTTTGCAGGCACGCACTTGCAAAGTACGGACATGTGCACACACCATAGGGAATGCAGTGTTGTAAATACAAGTGTGTTTTTGTGCGTGCGTATGCACGCACCAAAACACGCTCGTCTGAATGCACCCTTATAGTGGAATTAAATTAGAGGGCCAAACCTCTAACTATACACAAATAATATATGTTCAGTTTAGTTTCAAATTATCATTAACTCAATCCATGCACTTGTCAGTGCTTCTTGAAGTGCTAGTTTCCTTTTGTGCTGTCCAAATGGTTAAAAAATGTATAGCTACAATAGAAATGAGAGCAGAATGTTATGTGTAGCATGATTGTACTGGTCATAGTTTTATACAAGAATGGTAGTATTAGGGCTTCTACCCACTTTTTTTTAACACTGCAATATCACAGCGTTTTTTTCCAATGGGACTTTCTAATGTTAAAATCGCATCGCACAAAAATCGCACGTTTGTGCTTGTCGCTGTGTTAAAAAAAAGCGCTAGTGGGTAGAAGCCATTACTTGTTATAAAGTATATGAGCAATGCATAAGAAATGTAGTAGACTTGTTGAAAATAAGACAATAGCACAATGTTTTTTTTAACTTTCAGTGATGCTTTTCTACTCTTATAGCCCATCTGTGCTAAGGAACGACAAGTTGTACATTCAAACATATTAGTCGCAGCACTAGCATTGTATTCGATTACAGTTTGCTTGATTGTGCATAGCCTGTTTGTCAGAATGACTCATGACATCCTCCTCTATCCCCTTTTTATTGACAAGTTGTTTCTAAACACAGGATCTTCCTTTTCCAGATGTTTTATCTTGGTATAGTCTTATTACAATAATGTGTTTTTAGACACATATATTCTTTAAATTTAGTCTTTCGAATACAAGTATTCTATCAATACTTGTATTTTGCAACTGTGTGTCATTCTGATCAAATACTGCTTTTTAAAAAATTATTGTATGGGGTTCAATTTTGCCCTTCACATTCTTGCTCCTAGCCAAGTCCTCTGATGTTGGGAGTACCTGTTGAATATTTTTTTTTCTCAGTCACATATTCTTTATATTTTCTTGGTGAAATTCCTGGACATGGATAAATAACAGTGTACCTGTCCTCATTATCAACAGAAGCTATCGAAGGAATTTGACATATGGAGGATAGTGTAGCTCTCAGAAATTCATGCATATTATTTCTAATTTGTAAGACAAGTGTTTCTCTAATTATTCATATAATCCCTATTTCTTTATTTTTGGTAGCAGTAAGCCCAGAACGAGCCCAGAGAACCTACTTATTGTTTATTCTGACCTTTGACCACAACTTGCAGATGTTAATCATGTGGTGTGGGAAATTCAAATGTTAAGTAAATTTTTGTATTAGCTTTAGTAGGTAATAATTTATCTACTTTGACACAACAACAACAGAAGAGAAGTCACTCAGTAGTCACTATTTGTTTTGTTATATGTCAGTTAAATAGAAGAGCTAGAGAGCAACTTCTTGCACAGTATAAACAGGCACTTAATTATCTTAGAATGACTGGTTTGGAGTAAATGAAGGTGGGCAGCTGGAAAAGCTCGCCAACGCACTCTGTCTCTATTCACTAAATGTGATAGTCATTGTGGTGGCTATTGGGTGCACATGCAGCAGTTATCTGGTCTAAAACCATTCTTACTGTTTTCAAAATTTCTTCCCACTTCCTTTCCTCCTGAATGCTGAGCAGTATCAGGTTACAACAGCCATCAAGATGATCAGACTGTGGTAACATTTTGCAAGAGAATGAAAAGGAGACAAGATCTGTATGGGCCAGCCAGTAAAGGAAAGTGATGGTGGATTAAGGCTGCAGACTCTATAGAAGGTCCGTGGCTAGTGTTTGGGGGTTTATCTTCCTGCTTCTATCCATAATAGAGCACTGAGAATTGTTATAGCATTAGGGAAAATGGGTTTACTAAATGATCCCATAGTAATCCTATATAAGGTGGAGAAGCAAAATTATGACGCTTAATGCAGCATATGAAACAGGAATGGAAATATCATAGAAATTGTATCTCATCATTCATTCTGCAAGGAATAAATCAGAACTAGTAACAAAACAAAAACCAATAAAACTGTGGCAACATTTTTGAAAATCCAAAGCATGTATTGACTGTCATTCCAATAATTTCATGAGGACTGCCAGAAATAGCCACGTTCAAGTATTCAAATATTTTCATCAGCAGCACTGAAATGAATGGGGAAGTGGTGAAATGAGTACACAGCTTGCTGGGGAGTTAAAGATGGCTGAGCAAGGCAATGGCAAACCACCCCACAAAAAAAAGTCTGCCAAGAGTCAGTCATGACTTTGTGCTTGCACCAGGGGACTTTACCTACCTACTAGTGCTTGGACCGTTACCAATCAATAAGATATTCCCTATCTTGTGGGTAACAAATAACTTTCAATGTTTGCACAAGCCTTTTAGCGGTGATTTGGTATAGAACAGTGTATGGCAACAGTATTGGGAGTGTAATGATGTAACTTATTTGAATTAAAGTACTTAACTTAGAAACACTGAAAGGCGCTGCATTGGCAGACACCCAGTGTTGCATATGCTTTACATTTAATCACTTATTTTCCTCACTTTTCAAGAATACAATTTTATGTTGTGTTGTTTAAATGCTTATAATTTTCTGTTAATTTTGTGCTTATGTTGTCCTTCCAATATCCCTGATACTATATTTTAATTAACATGCATTAGGTTTCACTTCCTACTGTAATACTGACATGACCTTTACTCATTTGATCTGTTAAATACACAACTGAAAAATTAGGGTTAGTTTTATGTATGTAACTTATATGTTGGTTAAACAATGTTTATCAAACTGTGGAGCTTACTTGAAATGTCAAGGCTGCATAGTAATTAGATTCCCTTTTCTCCCCTGTGTCAGCATGAAACCAATTGTGCTTCAGGTTGTGGGAGTTGTTAAGAAACATTCTTTCCAGTTCATAAGTGTATAACCTTTGTCAATACATAAAAGAACACAGAGATCTGCACATTCATTACAGTTTCTTTACATGGTAGGAGACATATTCAGCCAGAATATTGACAAGAAACACTGAAGGAACTTTAATGGCTTAAAGTATATTACAGTATATGGTATTTTCTTTCATTTAAAGCAGTAGTTATAGACTCAGAATTGTCTAAAGACATTCTCGGCATATAGTCAATGTATTCATCTAATTCTTGCCACGCTGAATCATTTTGTCAATGCTTGTAAACACAGTTCATTATTTTGTGAATTTAAAAAAATGCAAAGGTTAATGGAACTAGGTGATTTTTCTTTGCATTTTCAACCTTTCTGGACTTTTCATCTCTGGTCCTATTCATAGTATATTTTATTTCATTTAAGTGTTTCTCTTATAAAGACAAACACACTTCTGTAATACAATTTCAGACTTGAATACATAAAAGAGAACGTGATGACCATTCATTGAATTGTGTTCAAAAACATCTCTGCTGCCAAGGCTAAATGTTTTCTTATGAAATGCATGTTTTTATTCACTTTTGCAAGAAAATAAATGAAAAGACAAGAATGTTAAAAGCAACATTTGCAATGCAGAGCCTATCAAGGGCATCTAATCCCACTTTACATAGAAAAATTGTTGAATAGCAGCAACACTAAAAGTCAATCAGCATTTGTGTTACATTGCTTTCTTTGCATGCAGAAGCATATACTATGCTTATGGAATTCTATGACTAACATATTGTAGCTATGTGCATTAACTTATTATTAATTACATATCTGAATAGAAATTTTTGTTTCCCATGTTAAAAGTGATATGGCTTAAATGCAGATTAGTCAAGATATCACTAATATTATGTAGGCTAATATTAGAGAAAGTGCCTATAAAGGAAGTTTATTAACTCTCCTACTTACTATCTCAAGTTGCGCTCAAGCAATCCTATTTTTTCACATGTCAAAAGCAATGGGGATATAGGGAGAGATGCTTGTAGTTAAGCAGCTTTTCCTTGCACAGTAAAATCTTTGTTTATTGTTAAAATAACTAGAAAATACTTTTCTCAAAAATTATGTTATGATGACCATAATATATTCCATAAATCCATGCCTTTTCTAATACATGGCAGTATCCTGCTGACATTGGATACGGCTAATTAAAATTGCATGTTGTTGTTTAGTCAATAATCAGCAATAACACCCAGGCCCTCATCTATAAGTAACTCTCCCAGTTTTACTCCCCCTAATCCATATGATGTATGCAGATCATTACTACCAAGATACAAAACTTTCCTTGTATCCACATTGAACCTCATTTATAGAGTGGACGTCCAAACACTATGAGTTGCTTGTAATTTATGAACATCATTGCTATGACTGCACTAAAATACACCACTTTGTGCCATGTGCAAAAGTAGATAGAGTTCTTTTATTTGTATCTTCTGTATCACTAATATCCAAGTTGAATAGAGGGCGTGGCCTGGCCGAGCGCTGAGATGGCTGTTTAATTTCGGAGCTCCGAGAGCACAGGTTTTAAAAAGCAACTAAAAGCTTTCAGAACGGCTGTAACTCACCCGGTGAGCACCGCTACCGCTCTGCAGGGGATAGATGAATCATCGCAAGCCTCCCCGCACCTCATATAGATGCCTGGAAGACTTCTTCTTGCCGAGCGGTCTCCTGTGTACTGCGGAGCCGGCGGCCCCAACACAAGCAGCCTAAATATCAGAGGGAAGGGCTGGGATTCCGCTGTCTGGCTCCTGCATACTTCAGCTTCCGATACAACAAACAGAACAAGAAGAACATCCTGAGGTGAGCTCTATCATAAATTCTATTAACACTCTCCTGCCTCAGTCAGACTATAAAATGTCCGCCATTAAAGGGAGAGCAGCCCAAAAGAGCAGGCCAAATACAAACAAAATGGCATCAACTGATTCATATAATAAGAAAACGCAAAGCTCCCCCACTGCCAGTCCTCTAAAACAACACCTTAAAATGTCAGAAGAGCAGGTAGAGGACCCGCACAGCCCCCCCAGTGGGCGATTTCTTAGCCTCCATGCCCTCATCAGAAAAAACGGCAACGGAAGCATTTATGAAAGAAATGCTGTTAGCGCTAAAAGATTCTCTGCAGGTAAACTTTGATTCTCTAACATCTACTTTAAAAACTTCCATGGAGGAAATGGAAGAAAGAATCACTCACACAGAAAATTCGATGGGCGAGATTACACAATCTCATTATAATCTTATTGATGAGCACTATGCTTTAATATCTAAGTTAAATAATGGTGGGCCGATAATTTAACCTTGGTGTTGCGATCATATGGGCAATCTAAGCACGGGGCCCACACGATCATGATCAAAGGGAGGACTAGGGTACACACACGGGTTTCTGGCAAACTGACCCTGTGCTATACGGGCGATGACAGTGCCCTACCTAAGCAGGGACATTGCCCCAATAAGGGCAGCCCAGCAGTCTTCGGATCTGGGCCCTAGCTGATCCTAGGAGCCACGCACCAGAACAGGACGCATTCACATGCCACATGACAGGGACTGAACAACAGGACATACAGAGCCAGAATACACAGCATACAGCAGCCACAATGCAAACACTAATAGCAGATGATAAATTGAATATAAATGTGAGGTGTTAGTTCGTACATTGGCCAATGAACTTAAGCTGCAAGGCCCCTCATATCTTGCAGTCCCTACACTAGCAAGACACATCTACTAGAGGGCCCTAGGGGCCAACCTAGCGCAGACATAGCAAACAAACTGACACAAAATATACGGACATGTAGCGCAAGGCACGAGATCACACAGCAAGCTGCAAAAAAACACAGATAGCAGGTCACACAGTAAACTTCAACAGACAAGGATTCATGATTGCTCACCCTAAACACGAGGCAGAGACTGACCAGGAGCTGGGTTTATATGTGAGCACAGACTCAGGAGATTGGCTAGCAAGAAGTACCACACCCAGCCTGCTCAATCAATTAACCCTGAGAGTGCTGTGCTGCTGGAAGCACAGCAGTACAACATGTCTCAGCAGCACACGTAACGCTTGGTGTATACTACATGGAGGCTTTTCAGAGTAGGAATCATTGACCACAACTCTCTGGATATGTTCCCTGAACTATTTTTCAACATATTTACTAACTATAGTTTCTATACCAATAGACTTTATTATGCCCATGGAACATATATGATGGACACTGTCAAACATCTTTAAACAAAAAAACTATAATTACAGCCACCTCTCAGTTTATGCTTTTACTCACCTCTTCATAAAACCCGAACAGGTTAGATTGACAACATCTGTTTTTGGCTGGCTATCACCTATTTTTTGTCACATACTGTATATTGACCCGTATGAGACCATCAAGTATTTTTCCTGCAATAACTGTTAAACGTGCTGATATATAATTACTGAAGGAAAAATGAAATAGTTACTGCACAGTGAGAAAATAATAATAATAATCTCTATTTATATAGCGCCAACATATTCCACAGTGCTTACAAAAACAGGGGGATACAAAAAGATAAAAGTACAAAAATACAAAAACCACGGTTACATGTAGTAATCAGTTGATGGAAACAGTATGGGTGAGGGACCTGCTCCAACAAGCTTACATAGTACAAATAATGGGGTGATACAGAAGGTAAAGGGGCTGGAGATGTGCACGGTATGGCGAGGTGGAGAGTGAGGGATGCTATACACATAGACAATGGTCAGACTTAAGCCGTGTGGTGGCTAAATTGGTATGACTGCTGGGGTCAATTGATGGCGGCTAGCGGGGATTGCAGTCAATAGGACAGGGTGCATGTTATCAGGTGAAGTACAGAGGGGTTTGGTTTAGGAGATATGGTGCATTTTTAGGGCACACCTGCAGTTTTGCGAGTCAGGAATTGCCCAGATAGCTTGGGGTAGCACGTTCCAGAGGACTGGTATTGCTCTGGAGAAGTCTTGCAGGCGGGAACGAGAGGTTCAAATTAAAGGGGCACTCAGTCTGCTTTGTTAGTGGAGCAGAGGGCCCGGGCTGGGTGGTGGATTGAGATGAGGGAGGCAATGTAGTGTGGCATGGTGCTATGGAGAGCTTTATGGATGAAGGTAGTGAGTTTAAATGGAATTCTGTATTGTAAAGGGCAGCCAATGTAGTGAGTAGCTCAGGGCAAAGGTGTTTCAGTAGCGGCTGGGCAGGAAGATAAGCCTGGCTGCCGCATTGAGGATGGATTGAATAGGGGAGAGTCTGGTGCAGGGGAGGCCAAGGGCAACAGTGAGCATTTTTAGTGTGTCAATAGTGATAAAAATTGCGGATTTTTGCAATGTTCTTGAGGCGCAGCTGACATGTTCAGGACAGAGATTGGATGTAGGGGTTAAAGGAGAGATAAGAGTTGAATATAACCCTAGGACAGTGGGCGTGCTGTCTGGGAGTTAGAGCGAGTTAGGGCGAGCACCCACTGGCGTTTGCGTTTTCCGCGGGAAAAAAACGCAGCGTTTTCGCCGCGTTTCCCGCGATTTTTCCGTGCGTTTTTCGCGGCGTTTTCGCGGCTTTTCCATTAATTTCCATGGAGAAAAATAAGGACACATATGCAACTGACAGTTCCTATGTTAAAAACGCAAACGCAACGCAAAAAAAACGCCAGTGGACAGGAACACATGTTATCTCTATGGCTGTGCAGGAAAAACGCAAAACGCAAAACGCAGGTAAAAAAACGACAGTGGGTGCTCGCCCTTATAGTGGTGCCACACACTGAGCTAGAGATGTCAGGATGAGGTCGGTTAGTAGAGGGCGAAAACACCAGTAGGTCAGTTTTTGAGATGTTCAGTTTTAGGTAGAAAGCGGACATAGTGTTAGAGACAGCGGACAGCCAGTCGGTGATGTTTTGGACAAAAGGTGCAGAGATGTCACGAGAAGAGGTGTATAACTGGGTGTCATCAGCATAGAGGGGGTATTAGAGGCCAAATCTCCTGATGGCTTGTCCAATAGGGACTATGTAGATGGAGAAAAGGGAAGGCCAAGGACTGAGCCCTGGTTTACCCCAACAGCAAGGGAAAGAGGAGGGGAGGTAGAGCCAGCAAATGAGACACTGAATGAGTGGTCAGATAGGTAGGAGGAGAACCAGGAGAGAGCAGTATCGATGGAGCAAAGCATACTGAGGAGGAGTTTGTGGTCACCAGTGTCAAATACTGCGGAGAAGTTGAGGAGGATCAGTAGGGAGTAATTGCCCATCAATTTGGCCATCGGGAGGTCGTTTGACACCTTTATATGGGTGGTTTCTGTCGAGGGTAGAGTGTGGAAGCCGGACTGTAGGGGGTGGAGAAGAGAGTTTTCTGATATATAGCTTATAAGGCAGGAGTAAACTAGGCATTCTAGTAGTTTGGAATGCCTGGTTTACTTGACAACGTGTATGAATATGATATGATAGCCAATGTTATAACTAGCAAAAGTGTAAATCCCTCTGTTTACCTAATGTCACTTTTTGTGCTGAAAAATCCCTCTGAAATGCTGGTATTTCTAATTTACTGTCCTCTGTCTTTTGTCAAGTGAATTCAATTTCTAATAGCAGAGATAACAAGCCTAAACAAAAGAAGTGAAGAAGTATGTTGGCTTATGCTGCCCATACAGGTCTTTGGGGAGTAGATTGGAGAGGGAAGAGGGAGGGTGTAGAAGAAGACTCCCACAGACTCTGCAGAAGCTAACTGGTTAGTGATTTAAATCTACTAAAAAATCTATTATGCTCAGTACTTCTCTAGTGTCCTTTGTATTGATGGTATTCCTCTGTGTATGCTATAAACAGTTTGGGTAGAATATGTTGTTTTCTCCATGTGCAACATATATAAGAAATCACAATAGGAGATCCTCCCACTAGCTCATAGAACACTGAAAATTAGAGACGGAGCTTGCATAGAAGGAAACGTAATAAATATCATATAAAAGCAGAAATAGTGTTATTCCTCAGGCACACATAGCAGCTTCTTTTGAAATGTGATCTGAACCTTCAAATTTGCTTCAAAGCTATTTTTGAAAATGAAGAAAGACGCAAAAAAGGATCCAGTGCTCCAAAGCAAATCTCTTTAGCCCAGTTAATACAAGGCTCTTTAGACTTCAAAACATATGGATGCTTTTATTGAAAATATGTCCGACGCGTTTCGTCGCATAGCAGCGACTTTTTCAAGTGACATATAAAACACATACTGACCTTATATACCATACATAAACCAATCTTACCTATGAGACAACTGATGCTTATTCGCTGATCAATAGCCCGGACTGCCGTACCATAGCTTCCGGTACACGGAGACATCCGTGGATGTCTTCCGGTTCAGGTTAATACTTCCGGATACTTACCCCACGTTAGATTACTGGTGGTGTGACGTATCGCTGTACTGATCACGTGACAGTGTGTGTCTCGTGATCCCCCAGCGTCTTGACGTCATTACGCCCAGCGCAGGTCCTTCAAATCTATATATGAAGGATGCGTTACCATAGTAATGGAATTTCCTTGTTTCCGGACTGGAGAGAGGAGTCTCAGAAAACTTGGATTAAGCCTTTCAGGAATTATTATTCAATATATACAACGCTTACCGGGACGTGGAGGTGTTAGGTGGGGGGTCCTCCACGAGACCCACCTGCCTACGCCAGGTAAGTCCCGTTTATTTATTGTAGTTACATCGCATTGCAGTGGGTTGAGCGCCGTCTCATATTATTTTCCATTTTTGAAAATGGTGACCACATTTGCATATGCCAGTCAATGGGCACTATGCCCTCTCTAGAGAATCTCTAAATATTAACATCAGGTTTACAGAAATAACTAAACTGGGTTCTTTAATAATTCTTCGAGTCTCTTTGGTTTCATCCATCTGGTCTTGGTGGCTTGGTCACATTCTCTTTTATGTAACTTGGTTTGGACCATATCTACATTCAGCCAATTAAGTCTATTAATTGATACATTAAAGAAAATGTGTCATCAAAAATTACCTATTGTTTAATCATTTATGTTAAATATATTTTTTAAAAATGTTTGATGATTTTTTAAAATTGTCTGTATATAAAAAAAATCATATCTTGCTGATTTCACTCTAGCCATTAAGCCTAAAAATAGGCTGACACATCCTATAAACTTTTTATTTTTATCACCAGAGGTAGGATTACAATGAAAGCTAATTCCTATTCCTATATATATTACTGTTATTTTATTTTACACATTTATATAATGCACACTTATTCTGCCATGCTGTACATCACTTAATGTTCACATTAGGACTCACAATCTCATTTCACCTATTGGTATATTTCTGGAGTGGAAATCAAATCACCTAGGCAAAACCCAAGCTAACCACTGTGACACCATGTTGCCCTATAGATAGTATAGGATCCACCATTCGCAATAGAAATGGTCACTGTGATTTAGAGATATTGATAAAGTGTCTCCCAACTATCCATATCAATTTGCAGTTCAGGGCCCTGGAAAAGCTGAGTGGACTCAATATTAATTTCCCCTTCCTCCCTCGTATCTGTCCAGGTCTTCGATCTACAAGAGACCAAAAAATCCTTTGTTTTATTGGCAATAAAACTAGCTACTGACAGGGGAATATTAATTGACCCACTGCCAGTGAGATTTGACACCTGAGATATTTCCCATAGACATCCTGACATCTTTTAATAAAGATTATTGGACGTATAATGGACATTTCCAGAATCGGGCAGGCCAACTGAGCAAAACACATCTACACATGTTGCTGTATGAGCTCAGTATCACCCTTAAATGGCGCATTCATGTACCTGGTCATAATTTACGTGCCATGCTTGGTATCATTGAATAGATAAGATCATGACTAGACATATGCCTGGCCTAGATCTCTGATCGGAAGGCCCCCTGCCATGATATGGGCAAAATGGGGAATTTTGATTTTCCCTCAAGGAATGCATGACCTCACCCAAATCTCCTAAATGACATCAAAGGGGGCAGAGGAAGGTGTCTACTGAGGGATCCTTTATAATTTGGGGCTCCAAGGTCCAAATTTTCAGACTACAGAGATATGACCTCAGCGTAAGGCTGTCCTATTCACTTCAGTGACTCTGCACTTATTGGAACATTGGGCCGATATTGAAATCCGATATCTTTCTTTTAAAGGGGTTGTCCCGCGGCAGCAAGTGGGTCTATACACTTCTGTATGGCCATATTAATGCACTTTGTAATGTACATTGTGCATTAATTATGAGCCATACAGAAGTTATAAGAAGTTTTTCACTTACCTGCTCCGTTGCTAGCGTCCTCATTTCCATGGAGCCGACTAATTTTCGCCGTCTAATGGCCAAATTAGCCGCGCTTGCGCAGTCCGGGTCTTCTTCTTTTCTGAATAGGGCTCCGTGTAGCTCCGCCCCGTCACGTGCCGATTCCAGCCAATCAGGAGGCTGGAATCGGCAATGGACCGCACAGAAGCCCTGCGGTCCACCGAGTGAGAAGATCCCCGCGGCCATCTTCATCAGGTAAGTAAGAAGTCACCGGAGCGCGGGGATTCAGGTAAGCACTCTCCGGTGTTCTTTTTTAACCCCTGCATCGGGGTTGTCTCGCGCCGAACGGGGGGGGGGGGGGGTTGAGAAAAAAAAAAACCCTGTTTCGGCGCGGGACAACCCCTTTAACTTCTTTCTGTTTATTTACACAATGGGACAGTATTTTAAAAATAAACAGAAAGAAGTTTAAAGAAATATATCGGCTAGTCTTTTTCTATGATAAATCTACAACTTATTAATTAAGCCTTGTCTATTTTAAAATGAATCATAACTCTGAAGATTGTGTTCATAATTCATACTCTGGGTTCCAGCTTACAGGTGATATTGTAACAACTAGGTGGCGGCAGTATGTATTTGTGTGGGTATTGTAAAGCGCTGAGTGATTAGAACAGAGCAGGGGGGTGATCTGAGCTTTCGGTCTGCACGCATGCAGAAGCCTGGGAAAGCTAAGTACAGATCCACCTGTATTCTAACGACTCAATGCTTGCAATACTGCTAGAGTGATTGATCAAGGCTCAGCCGTGACAAATTGGTAGTGGCAAGTGTGCTCGAAGTAGTCGATCTGTGAGCCTTAGCTACAAAATGAACCAAGGGATGAAGATGTAAGAGATATGTAAATGATTGAAAAATAATTAAAACAATCTGAAATGGTATTAAAATGATTATATTATATAGGATTTCTACAGTGATTGATGGAAATAGACATATTGCATAAATGATATGCTAAAGCAATCAGAAATCTGACATTTTACAAGTGCTAATGACAGTAATCAGAGCACACTTTTATTTCCTTTGTGGTAAACACATTCATGGATAATACTTTATATAAAGTAGATATTTAAAGCCTTTGCTTTTTTAATGTCAGGCATTGACAAGTTAACATAATTGCAAAATGTTTCTGTCTTCCCTTAGGGTTTTAAATCTTTCAGACTCTGAATGTAATAAATAAATGTAATTGTTGTTTATCTATCAGAACTTTGAGCTCGGTTTGTAGATTTCTAGGCAGCATTCCTTTAACATTTACTTTTTCTTACAGCACAAAATCATGGCTGAAGACAATTATGTAAAAATCTTCTTTCAGACATAGTAAAGCTCTCACTGCGAGTGCAATTTAATAATCATGCCTCACTAATAAAATTGTTCTTTACTTCTACATAAAATGTGCTTTGTGTTTAGTCGTCACCTTGTATTTATTTTATAGCATTTTTACTGTCAAATTGAGTTTACATTTAATAACACAAATGCTTTTTCATGAATCAGTAACCTGTCTTTAATGTTATCCATTGTTAAAGTGCAGCCACATTCAGTAATGTCTTAAAAAATGTAATGTCATTGCAGAATATATGAACTAAAAGTTCCCTATGGATATATCTGGACTAGAGGTGAGCGAGCGCACTCGTCCGAGCTTGATGCTCGTTCGAGTATTAGGGTGTTCGAGATGCTCGTTACTCGAGATGAGCACCACGCGATGTTCGAGTTACTTTCACTTTCGTCTCTGAGACATTACCGCGCTTCTCTGGCCAATAGAAAGACATGGAAGGCATTACAACTTCCTCCTGTGATGTTCCAGCCCTATATCACCCCCCTGCAGTGAGTGGCTGGGGAGATCAAGTGACACCCGAGTATTTAAATCTGCCTCGCCCGCAGCTCGCCACAGATGCATTCTGACATAGATCAGGGAAAGTGCTGCTGATGCTGCTGCTGCTATAGGGAGAACGTTAGGAGTTATATTAGGCTTCAAGAACCCCAACGGTCCTTCTTAGGGCCACATCTGACCGTGTGCAGTACTGTTGAGGCTGCTGTGAGCAGTGTTGCACATTTTTTTTTTTTTGTATATCGGGCATGCAGAGCATTGCGTCTTCAGTCTGCAGTCATTGTACAGAGTACAGGGCCAGTACTGGTGAGGCAGGGGCAGTGGTACAGGGAAAGAGATATACAGGCTATATAGGCAGTGGGCTTTTTCAAAAAAATTGTGGAAAAATAGTATATTTGGGCTGCCTGTGACCGTCTTCAGTGTACTGCGTGCCTGCTGGGGGTAGTAGTCCTAATTAGAGATGAGCGAGCACCAAAATGCTCGGGTGCTCATTACTCGGGATGAAATTATCGTGATACTCGAGGGTTCGTTTCGAGTAACGAACCTCATTGAAGTCAATGGGCGACCCGAGCATTTTTGCATGGGACCTATGCTCCGCTAAGGTTTTCATTTGTGAAAATCTGGGCAATTCAAGAAAGCGATGGGACGACACAGCAATGGATAGGGCAGGCGAGGGGCTACATGTTGGGCTGCATCTCAAGTTCCCAGGTCCCACTATTAAGCCACAATAGCGGCAAGAGTGCCCCCCCCCTCCCAACAACTTTTACTTCTGAAAAGCCCTCATTAGCAATGCATACCTTAGCTAAGCACCACACTACCTCCAACAAAGCACAATCACTGCCTGCATGACACTCCGCTGCCACTTCTCCTGGGTTACATGCTGCCCAACCCTCCCCCCCCCCCCCCCCCGCACGACCCAGTGTCCACAGCGCACACCAAACTGTCCCTGCGCAGCCTTCAGCTGGCCTCATGCCACGCCACACTCATGTCTATTTATAAGTGCGTCTGCCATGAGGAGGAACCGCAGGCACACACTGCAGAGGGTTGGCACAGCTAGGCAGCGACCCTCTTTAAAAGGGGCGGGGCGATAGCCCACAATGCTGTACAGAAGCAATGAGAAATCCAATCCTGTGCCACCTCCATCAGGAGCTGCACACATGGGCATAGCAATGGGGAACCTATGGGCCACACACTATTCATTCTGTCAAGGTGTCTGCATGCCCCAGTCAGACCGCGGTTTTTTATAAATAGTCACAGCCAGGTACAACTCCGCAATGGGAATTCCGTGTGCACCCACAGCATGGGTGGCTCCCTGGAACCCACCGGCGGTACATAAATATATCCCATTGCATTGCCCATCACAGCTGAGGTAATGTCGTGCTTAATGCAGGTGGGCTTCGGCCCACACTGCATGCCCCAGTCAGACTGGGGTTCTTTAGAAGTAGACACATGCAGTTACAACTCCGTGTGGACCCACGGCATGGGTGGCTCCCTGGAACCCACCAGCGGTACATAAATATATCCCATTGCATTGCCCATCACAGCTGAGGTAATGTCGTGCTTAATGCAGGTGGGCTTCGGCCCACACTGCATGCCCCAGTCAGACTGGGGTTCTTTAGAAGTAGACACATGCAGTTACAACTCCGTGTGGACCCACGGCATGGGTGGCTCCCTGGAACCCACCGGCGGTACATAAATATATCCCATTGCATTGCCCATCACAGCTGAGGTAATGTCATGCTTAATGCAGGTGGGCTTCGGCCCACACTGCATGCCCCAGTCAGACTGGGGTTCTTTAGAAGTAGACACATGCAGTTACAACTCCGTGTGGACCCACGGCATGGGTGGCTCCCTGGAACCCACCGGCGGTACATAAATATATCCCATTGCAGTGCCCAGCACAGCTGATGTAACGTCAGCTTTAATGCAGGTGGGCAAAAAATTAATTGGATTACACTGTAGGCGAGGGCCCCAAAAAATTGGTGTACCAACAGTACTAATGTATGTCAGAAAAATTGCCCATGCCCAACCAAGAGGGCAGGTGAAACCCATTAATCGCTTTGGTTAATGTGGCTTTATTTGTAACTAGGCCTGGAGGCAGCCCAGTTAAAATAAAAATTGGTTCAGGTGAAAGTTTCAACGCTTTAATGATCATTGAAACGTATAAAAATTGTTTACAAAAATTATATGACTGAGCCTTGTGGGCCTAAGAAAAATTGCCCGTTCAGCGTGATTACGTCAGGTTTCAGGAGGAGCAGGAGGAGGAGGATGAATATTATACACAGATTGATGAAGCTAAAAGGTCCACGTTTTTGATGGTGATAGAGAACAATGCTTCCATCCGCGGGTGCAGCCTACGTATTGTTTAGGTATCGCTGCTGTCCGCTGGTGGAGAAGAGAAGTCTGGTGAAATCCAGGCTTTGTTCATCTTGATGAGTGTAAGCCTGTCGGCACTGTCGGTTGACAGGTGGGTACGCTTATCCGTGATGATTCCCCCAGCCACACTAAACACCCTCTCTGACAAGACGCTAGCCACAGGACAAGCAAGCACCTCCAGGGCATACAGCGCGAGTTCAGGCCACGTGTCCAGCTTCGACACCCAGTAGTTGTAGGGGGCAGAGGCGTCACGGAGGACGGTCGTGCGATCGGCTACGTACTCCCTCACCATCCTTTTGCAGTGCTCCCGCCGACTCAGCCTTGACTGGGGAGCGGTGACACAGTCTTGCTGGGGAGCCAGCAAGCTGTCAAAGGCCTTAGAGAGTGTTCCCCTGCCTGTGCTGTACATGCTGCCTGATCTCTGCGCCTCCCCTGCTACCTGGCCCTCGGAACTGCACCTTCGGCCACTAGCGCTGTTGGATGGGAATTTTACCATCAGTTTGTCCGCCAGGGTCCTGTGGTATAGCAACACTCTCGAACCCCTTTCCTCTTCGGGTATGAGAGTGGAAAGGTTCTCCTTATACCGTGGGTCGAGCAGTGTGTACACCCAGTAATCCGTAGTGGCCAGAATGCGTGTAATGCGAGGGTCACGAGAAAGGCATCCTAACATGAAGTCAGCCATGTGTGCCAGGGTACCTGTACGCAACACATGGCTGTCCTCACTAGGAAGATCACTTTCAGGATCCTCCTCCTCCTCCTCAGGCCATACACGCTGAAAGGATGACAGGCAAGCAGCATGGGTACCCTCAGCAGTGGGCCAAGCTGTCTCTTCCCCCTCCTCCTCATCCTCCTCATGCTCCTCGTCCACCTCCTCCTCCTCAACGCGCTCAGATATAGACAGGAGGGTGCTCTGACTATCCAGCGACATACTGTCTTCCCCCGCCTCCGTTTCCGAGCGCAAAGCGTCTGCCTTTATGCTTTGCAGGGCACTTTTCAAGAGGCATAGCAGAGGAATGGTGACACTAATGATTGCAGCATTGCCGCTCACCATCTGGGTAGACTCCTCAAAGTTTCCAAGGACCTGGCAGATGTCTGCCAACCAGGCCCACTCTTCTGTAAAGAATTGAGGAGGCTGACTCCCACTGTGCCGCCCATGTTGGAGTTGGTATTCCACTATAGCTCTACGCTGCTCATAGAGCCTGGCCAACATGTGGAGCGTAGAGTTCCACCGTGTGGGCACGTCGCACAGCAATCGGTGCACTGGCAGATGAAACCGATGTTGCAGGGTGCGCAGGGTGGCAGCGTCCGTGTGGGACTTGCGGAAATGTGCGCAGAGCAGGCACACCTTTCCGAGCAGGTCTGACAAGCGTGGGTAGCTTTTCAGAAAGCGCTGAACCACCAAATTAAAGACGTGGGCCAGGCATGGCACGTGCGTGAGGCTGCCGAGCTGCAGAGCCGCCACCAGGTTACGGCCGTTGTCACACACGACCATGCCCGGTTGGAGGCTCAGTGGTGCAAGCCAGCGGTCGGTCTGCTCTGTCAGACCCTGCAGCAGTTCGTGGGCCGTGTGCCTCTTCTCTCCTAAGCTGAGTAGTTTCAGCACGGCCTGCTGACGCTTGCCCACCGCTGTGCTGCCTCGCCTCGCGACACCGACTGCTGGCGACGTGCTGCTGCTGCTAACACATCTTGATTGCGAGACAGAGGTTGCGTTGGAGGAGGAGGAGGGTGCTTTAGTGGAGGAAGCATACATCGCCGCAGATACCACCACCGAGCTGGGGCCCGCAATTCTGGGGGTGGGTAGGACGTGAGCGGTCCCAGGCTCTGACTCGGTCCCAGCCTCCACTAAATTCACCCAATGTGCCGTCAGGGAGATATAGTGGCCCTGCCCGCCTGTGCTTGTCCACGTGTCCGTTGTTAAGTGGACCTTGGCAGTAACCGCGTTGGTGAGGGCGCGTACAATGTTGCGGGAGACGTGGTCGTGCAGGGCTGGGACGGCACATCGGGAAAAGTAGTGGCGACTGGGAACCGAGTAGCGCGGGGCCGCCGCCGCCATCATACCTTTGAAAGCCTCTGTTTCCACAACCCTATACGGCAGCATCTCCAGGCTGATAAATTTGGCAATGCGCACGTTTAACACTTGAGCGTCCGGGTGCGTGGAGGAGTACTTGCGCTTGCGCTCCAACACTTGCGCTAGCGATGGCTGGACGGTGCGCTGAGTGACATTGGTGGATGGGGCCGAGGACAGCGGAGGTGAGGGTGTGGGTGCAGGCCAGGAGACGGTAGTGCCTGTGTCCTGAGAGGGGGGTTGGATCTCAGTGGCAGGTTGGGGCACAGGGGAGAGGCAGCGGTGCAAACCGGAGGCGGCGAACGGCCTTCGTCTCACCTTGTGGGGTGCTTGGCCATCATATGTCTGCGCATGCTGGTGGTGGTGAGGCTGGTGGTGGTGACTCCCCGGCTGATCTTGGCGCGACAAAGGTTGCACACCTCTGTTCGTCGGTCGTCTGCACTCTCAGTGAAAAACTGCCAGACCTTTGAGCACCTTGGCCTCTGCAGGGTGGCATGGCGCGAGGGGGCGCTTTGGGAAACAGTTGGTGGATTATTCGGTCTGGCACTGCCTCTACCCCTGGCCATCGCACTGCCTCTTCCAACCTGCCCTGCTGCTGCACGTGCTTCCCCCTCTGAAGACCTGTCCTCAGTAGGCATAGCAAACCAGGTGGGGTCAGTCACCTCATCGTCCTGCTGCTCTTCCTCCGAATCCTCTGTATGCTCCGCCCTCGGACTTACTCCAATTACTACTACCTGAGTGATAGACAACTGTGTCTCATCGTTATCGTCCTCCTCACCCACTGAAAGCTCTTGAGACAGTTGCCAGAAGTCTTCTGCGCTGTGAATTCCACTAGCTGAGTCGTACGCACCTACGTCACAGTGCAGGCGTGCGCAAAATTGTTTGCTGGTTCTGCTGTCTCCGTTACATCACCGCCGTCATCCCGCCAGAGGGAAACAGTATACATAATGTACGTTGCCTACAGTATCTGTCTGCTGTACCAGCTCTGCATTTAAAAAAATAGAAGCTAAATACAGACTGCTTCTGCGCTGTGAATTCCACTAGCTGAGTCATACGCACCTACGTCACAGTGCAGGCGTGCGCAAAATTGTTTGCTGGCTCTGCTGTGCGTTCCGTTACATCAGCGCCGTCATCCGCCAGAGGGAAACAGTATACATAATATACGCTGCCTACAGTATCTGTCTGCTGTACCAGCTCTGCATTTAAAAAAATAGAAGCTAAATACTTAGGGCCTACTAGTGGCCTTTGGCCACTTGACTGCTTCTGCGCTGTGAATTCCACTAGCTGAGTCATACGCACCTACGTCACAGTGCAGGCGTGCGCAAAATTGTTTGTTGGCTCTGCTGTGCGTTCCGTAAGTGAAGTCAGCCTCCAACCACAGGCCAATAAGCGGCACATTTAATTACAGCGTTCTGTTTCTGCTCTACTCGTAATACACCATGCTGAGGGGTAGGGGTAGGCCTAGAGGTTGTGGAAGCGGGCGAGGACACGGAGGCCCAAGTCCGGGTGTGGGCACAGGCCGAGCTCCTGATCCAGGTGTATCGCAGCCGACTGCTGCGGGATTACGAGAGAGGCGAATTTCAGGGGTCCCCAGATTCATCTCACAATTAATGGGTCCACGTGGTAGACCTTTATTAGAAAATGAGCAGTGTGAGCAGGTCCTGTCGTGGATGGCAGAAAGTGCATCCAGCAATCTATTGACCACACAGACTTCTACGCCGTCCACTGCTGCAACTCTGAATCCTCTGGCTGCTGCTCCTCCTTCCTCCCAGCCTCCTCACTCCATTACAGTGACACATTCTGAGGAGCAGGCAGACTCCCAGGAACTGTTCTCGGGCCCCTGCCCAGAATGGGCAGCAATGGTTCCTCTCCCACCGCAGGAGTTGGTCGTGACTGATGACCAACCTTTGGAAAGTTCCCGGGGTCCGGGGGATGAGGCTGGGGACTTCCGGCAACTGTCTCAAGAGCTTTCAGTGGGTGAGGAGGACGATGACGATGAGACACAGTTGTCTATCACTCAGGTAGTAGTAATTGCAGTAAGTCCGAGGGAGGAGCGCACAGAGGATTCGGAGGAAGAGCAGCTGGACGATGAGGTGACTGACCCCACCTGGTTTGCTAAGCCTACTGAGGACAGGTCTTCAGAGGGGGAGGCAAGTGCAGCAGCAGGGCAGGTTGGAAGAGGCAGTGCGGTGGCCAGGGGTAGAGGCAGGGCCAGACCGAATAATCCACCAACTGCTTCCCAAAGCGCCCCCTCGCGCCATTCCACCCTGCAGAGGCCGAGGTGCTCAAAGGTCTGGCAGTTTTTCACTGAGAGTGCAGACGACCGACGAACTGTCGTGTGCAAGGTTTGTCGCGCCAAGATCAGCCGGGGAGCCACCACCACCAGCCTCACCACCACCAGCATGCGCAGGCATATGATGGTCAAGCACCCCACAAGGTGGGACGAAGGCCATTCACCGCCTCCGGTTTGCACTACTGCCTCTCCCCCTGTGCCCCAACCTGCCACTGAGATCCAACCCTCCTCTCAGGACACAGGCACTACCGTCTCCTGGCCTGCACCCATACCCTCACCTCCGCTGTCCTTGGCCGCATCCAGCAATGTCTCTCAGCGCAGCGTCCAGCCATCCCTAGCGCAACTGTTTGAGCGCAAGCGCAAGTACGCTACCGCGCACCCGCACCCTCAAGCGTTAAACGTCCACATAGCCAAATTGATCAGCCTGGAGATGCTGCCATATAGGCTTGTGGAAACGGAGGCTTTCAAAAACATGATGGCGGCGGCCCCGCGCTACTCGGTTCCAGTCGCCACTACTTTTCCCGATGTGCCGTCCCAGCCCTTCACGACCACGTCTCCCGCAACATTGTACGCGCCCTCACCAACGCGGTTACTGCCAAGGTCCACTTAACAACGGACACGTGGACAAGCACAGGCGGGCAGGGCCACTATATCTCCCTGACGGCACATTGGGTGAATTTAGTGGAGGCTGGGACCGAGTCAGAGCCTGGGAATGCTCACTTCCTGCCCACCCCCAGAATTGCGGGCCCCAGCTTGGTGCTGGTATCTGCAGCGGTGTATGCTTCCTCCACTAAACCACCCTCCTCCTCCTCCTCCTACGCAACCTCTGTCTCGCAATCAAGATGTGTCAGCAGCAGCACGTCGCCACCAATCGGTGTCGCGTGGGGTGGCAGCACAACGGTGGGCAAGCGCCAGCAGGCCGTGCTGAAACTACTCAGCTTAGGAGAGAAGAGGCACACGGCCCACGAACTGCTGCAGGGTCTGACAGAGCAGACCGCCCGCTGGCTTTCGCCGCTGAGCCTCCAACTGGGCATGGTCGTGTGTGACAACGGCCGTAACATGGTGGCGGCTCTGCAGCTCGGCAGCCTCCCACACGTGCCATGCCTGGCCCACGTCTTTAATTTGGTGGTTCAGCGCATTCTAAAAGCTACCCACGCTTGTCAGACCTGCTCGGAAAGGTGCGCCGACTCAGCGCACATTTCCGCAAGTCCAAGACGGCCGCTGCCACCCTGCGAACCCTGCAACATCTGTTTAATCTGCCAGTGCACCGACTGCTGTGCGACATGCCAACTCGGTGGAACTCTACGCTCCACATGTTGGCCAGGCTCTCTGAGCAGCGTAGAGCTATAGTGGAATACCAACTCCAACATGGGCGGCGTAGTGGGAGTCAGCCTCCTCAATTCTTTACAGAAGAGTGGGCCTGGTTGGCAGCCATCTGCCAGGTCCTTGGAAAATTTGAGGAGTCTACCCAGATGGTGAGCGGCGATGCTGCAATCATTAGCGTCACCATTCCTCTGCTATGCCTCTTGAGAAGTTCCCTGCAAAGCATAAAGGCAGACGCTTTGCGCTCGGAAACGGAGGCGGGGGAAGACAGTATGTCGCTGGATAGTCAGAGCACCCTCCTATCTATATCTCAGCGCGTTGAGGAGGAGGAGGAGGGGAGGAGCATGAGGAGGAGGGGGAAGAGACAGCTTGGCCCACTGCTGAGGGTACCCATGCTGCTTGCCTGTCATCCTTTCAGTGTGTATGGCCTGAGGAGGAGGAGGAGGATCCTGAAAGTGATCTTCCTAGTGAGGACAGCCATGTGTTGCGTACAGGTACCCTGGCACACATGGCGGACTTCATGTTAGGATGTCTTTCTTGTGACCCTCGCGTTACACGCATTCTGGCCACTACGGATTACTGGGTGTACACACTGCTCGACCCACGGTATAAGGAGAAACTTTCCACTCTCATACCCGAAGAGGAAAGGGGTGCGAGAGTGATGCTATACCACAGGACCCTGGCGGACAAACTGATGGTAAAATTCCCATCCGACAGCGCTAGTGGCAGAAGGCGCAGTTCCAAGGACCCGGTAGCAGGGAAGGCGCGGAGATCAGGCAGCATGTACAGCGCAGACAGGGAAACACTCTCCAAGGCCTTTGACAGCTTTAGGGCTCCCCAGCAAGACTGTGTCACCACTCCCCAGTCAAGGCTGAGTCGCCGGAGCACTGTAAAAGGATGGTGAGGGAGTACGTAGGCGATCGCACGACCGTCCTCCGTGACGCCTCTGCCCCCTACAACTACTAGGTGTCGAAGCTGGACACGTGGCCTGAACTCGCGCTGTATGCCCTGGAGGTGCTTGCTTGTCCTGCGGCTAGCGTCTTGTCAGAGAGGGTGTTTAGTGTGGCTGGGGGAATCATCACGGATAAGCGTACCCGCCTGTCAACCGACAGTGCCGACAGGCTTACACTCATAAAGATGAACAAAGCCTGGATTTCCCCAGACTTCTCTTCTCCACCAGCGGACAGCAGCGGTACCTAAACAATACGTAGGCTGCACCCGCGGATGGAAGCATCGTTCTCTATCACCATAAAAAACGGGGACCTTTTAGCTTCATCAATCTGTGTATTATATTCATCCTCCTCCTCCTGCTCCTCCTCCTTAAATTTCACGTAATCACGCCGAACGGGCAATTTTTCTTAGGCCCACAAGGCTCAGTCATATGACTTTAGTAAACAATGTTTATACGTTTCAATTCTCATTAAAGCGTTGAAACTTGCACCTGAACCAATTTTTAGTTTAACTCGGCTGCCTCAAGGCCTAGGTACAAATTAAGCCACATTAACCAAAGCGATTAATGGGTTTCACCTGCCCTCTTGGTTGGGCATGGGCAATTTTTCTGAGGTACATTAGTACTGTTGGTACACCAGTTTTTTGGGGCCCTCGCCTACAGTGTAATCCTAGTAATTTTTATGGGCTTTGCCTGCACTCATAGTACAGCAAGGTGTGTGGGGTTGGCCTACACTTTTGCTACATAAATGTAACTGGGGCCTTGTCTATACTGCAACTACTGAAATGTGCAAGAGACTGTTATCTCCTTAAACTGCTGCAACGGGAATGTTACTGTGGTCTGTCTTGACTGCTACTACTACTGAAATGGAACTAATACTGTGCTCCCCCTATACTGCTGCTAGTGATATGTTACTGGGGCCTGTCTAGACTGCTACTACTACTGAAATGGAACTAATACTGTGCTCCCCCTACACTGCTGCTTCGGAATTGTTACTGTGGCCTTTCTTGACTGCTACTACTACTGAAATGGAACTAATACTGTGCTCCCCCTATACTGCTGCTAGTGATATGTTACTGGGGCCTGTCTAGACTGCTACTACTACTGAAATGGAACTAATACTGTGCTCCCCCTATACTGCTGCTTCGGAATTGTTACTGAGGCCTGTCTGGACTGCTACTACTACTGAAATAGAACTAATACTGTGCTCCCCCTATACTGCTGCTAGTGATATGTTACTGGGGCCTGTCCCTAATGCTACCGCTGAAATGTTACTAATTCTGGGCTCTACTTATACTGCTGCTAATGCTATGTCACTGGGGTGTGGAAACGGAGGCTTCCCAAAGACATGATGGTGGCGAGGCCATTTCCCACCAACGCGGTTACTGTTAAGGTGCATATAACCACGGACACGTGGAGAGGACACGTGGTGCCTCAAAAACATCCCCCTCCTCCTCCAACAATGAAAACATTCTTGGCAAATACCTTTGCATAGGTCCGTCTGATGGCAGTCCAAGAATTTCACCTTTACCGACACAACAGGAGAGCCCCCCGACCATCCCCCTGCCACAGGGCACTGCAATGGGATATATTTATGTACCGCCGGTGGCTTCCTGGGACCCACCCATGCTGTCGGTCCACACAGAGTTGTGACTGCCTGTGTCTACTTCTAAAGAACCCCAGTCTGACTGGGGCATGCAGTGTGGGCCGAAGCCCACCTGCATTAAACCTGACGTTACCTCAGCTGTGATGGGCAATGCAATGGGATATATTTATGTACCACCGGTGGGTTCCAGAGAGCCACCCATGCCGTGGGTCCACAGGGACTTCACATTAGAGAGTTGTACCTGCCAGTGTCTATGTATTAAAAACCCCGGTCAGACTGGGGCATGCAGTGTGGGCCAAAGACCACCTGCATTTAATCGGACGTTACCTCAGCTGTGATGGGCAATGCAATGGGATATATTTATGTACCGCCGGTGGCTTCTTGGGACCCACCCATGCTGTCGGTCCACACGGAGTTGTAACTGCATGTG
The DNA here is from genome assembly GCF_035609145.1 of Eleutherodactylus coqui. Lineage (NCBI taxonomy): Eukaryota > Metazoa > Chordata > Amphibia > Anura > Eleutherodactylidae > Eleutherodactylus > Eleutherodactylus coqui. The sequence goes on along the minus strand of NC_089837.1, from coordinate 416,203,784 downwards.
TCTACTTCTAAAGAACTCCAGTCTGACTGGGGCATGCAGTGTGGGCCGAAGCCCACCTGCAATAAACCTGACGTTACCTCAGCTGTGATGGGCAATGCAATGGGATATATTTATGTACCACCGGTGGGTTCCAGGGAGCCACCCATGTCGTGGGTCCACAGGGACTTCACATTAGAGAGTTGTACCTGCCAGTGTCTATGTATTAAAAACCCCGGTCAGACTGGGGCATGCAGTGTGGGCCGAAGACCACCTGCATTTAATCGGACGTTACCTCAGCTGTGATGGGCAATGCAATGGGATATATTTATGTACCGCCGGTGGCTTCTTGGGACCCACCCATGCTGTCGGTCCACACGGAGTTGTAACTGCCTGTGTCTACTTCTAAAGAACCTCAGTCTGACTGGGGCATGCAGTGTAGGCCGAAGCCCACCTGCATTAAACCTGACGTTACCTCAGTTGTGATGGGCAATGCAATGGGATATATTTATGTACCACCGGTGGGTTCCAGAGAGCCACCCATGCCGTGGGTCCACAGGGACTTCACATTAGGGAGTTGTACCTGCCAGTGTCTATGTATTAAAAACCCCGGTCAGACTGGGGCATGCAGTGTGGGCCAAAGACCACCTGCATTTAATCGGACGTTACCTCAGCTGTGATGGGCACTGCAATGGGATATATTTATGTACCGCCGGTGGCTTCCTGGAACCCACCCATGCTGTCGGTCCACGCGGAGTTGTAGCTGCATGTGTCCACTTCTAAAGAACTCCAGTCTGACTGGGGCATGCAGTGTGGGCCGAAGCCCACCTGTATTAAACCTGACGTTACCTCAGCTGTGATGGGCAATGCAATGGGATATATTTATGTCCCGCCGGTGGGTTCCAGGGAGCCACCCATGCTGTGGGTGCACACGGAATTCCCATTGCGGAGTTGGACCTGCCTGTGACTATTTATAAAAAACCCCGGTCTGACTGGGGCATGCAGACACCTTGACAGAATGAATAGTGTGTGGCACATGGGTTCCCCATTGCTATGCCCACGTGTGCAGCTCCTGATGGAGGTGGCACAGAATTGGATTTCTCATTGCTTCTGTACAGCATTGCGGGCTATCGCCCCGCCCCTTTTAAAGAGGGTCGCTGCCTGGCTGTGCCAACCCTCTGCAGTGTGTGCCTGCGGTTCTTCCTCATGGCAGATGCACTTATAAATAGACATGAGGGTGGTGTGGCTATGAGGCCAGCGTGTGGCATGAGTGCAGCTGAAGGCTGCGCAGGGACACTTTGGTGTGCGCTGTGGACACTGGGTCGTGCGGGGGGGGGGGGGGGGTTGGGCAGCATGTTAACCCAGGAGAAGTGCAAGCGGAGTGTCATGCAGGCAGTGATTGTGCTTTGTTGGAGGTAGTGTGGTGCTTAGCTAAGGTATGCCTTGCTAATGAGGGTTTTTCAGAAGTAAAAATTGTTGGGAGGGGGGGGGGGCACTCTTGCTATTGTGGCTTAGTAGTGGGACCTGGGAACTTGAGATGCAGCCCAACATGTAGCCCCTCGTCTGCCCTATCCCTTTCTGTGTCGTTCCCATCACTTTCTTGAATTGCCCAGATTTTCACAAATGAAAACCTTAGCGAGCATCAGCGATATACAAAAATGCTCGAGTTGCCCATTGACTTCAATGGGGTTCGTTAGTGGAAACGAACCCTCGAGCATCGTGAAAAGTTTGTCTCGAGTAACGAGCACCTGAGCATTTTGGTGCTCGCTCATCTTTAATCTGGACATTACTTATAAGGACAATTACTTTTCTATTGGCAATTTTTGTACAGGATCTTTGGGGAACTTTTCTATGCAAAGGACACAACAGTTGTAACTGTATATCTGTGAGAGAAGAATTTAAAGATCATAATCACATATTCCAAAATATTCTTTTTCTCTGTTTAATAAAATGTCAGACAGCTGATAAACAAATGTCAGCAATTGTCAGTCAAAGTTCATACAGCAGATGGCTGATACATTAGCAATTTTAATTGCAAGGTGAATATGTATTTGACATCTTTTGAGAGGAACATAAATATTAATCATCTTGTTTAACTCAGTTTTTTCTTTTACTATCCTCTTTATAGGGTGTTAATTTAACTGTGTTTAGAAAATATTTCAGTTTATATCATAAAAGTAGAAAAGCTTTTAGCCTACACTGAAACACACATCTTAATAGAATTTAAACTCACATATAGTCTGAAACATAGACACAGCTAAGGGAAACTCACATTCTAATTAGTTACACTGGAGAATTCTGTGAGAAATATATCACAATCTACTGTAATATCGCAGACCTTTATACTTGAAATTATTACTAAACTGTAGATTCTTGAGTTTTAATTGGATAACCATGGCTTTAGATAAATTATGAAATATCATTGCTAATTTATGTAGTTCTAAAATAAAATACCAGAATTAAAACTCAAATATATCAAGGGCTCTGCCTAAATGTTCATGATGAATTAACTATAGCAAGTCCTGTGAAAAAGGAGAATAGTTATTTCAGAAATAATGGGAAGATATTTAATATATATGCATAGCCAGTAAATGTATAATGTAGCTTCTTCTGTAGATATTGTTCACACTAGTGATGTAGCGTTCACTGCCCTAAAGAAAGTTAACTGTAGCGAACGTACACTACATCACCGGAAGAAGAGCATCTGGTCGGCTGGAGGTGAAGTGACCTGGGTAACTGGAAGAGCCAGGAAAAGATAGGTGAGGAGAAGATGTGGTAAGAAGACTGACGGGGGAGGAATAGGTAAGTTTTGAATTTTTTATGACAAAACCCCCTTTAAGAATATCTCTGTACTTTGTACCATTCAGCTTTCCATCAACCCTGACCACCCCTAGCTGCTTAAAAACACCCCCACAGCATGATTCTGTCATCACCATGTTTAATTGTAGGGATGGTATTGGACAGGTGATGACAGAAAGTTCAATCTTGGTTTCATCAGACTAAAGCTACATATTTCTCACTGTCTGAATGCAGGTGGCCTTTCATGTGTTCTCTTTTTTAATGAGGAGAGGATTCTTTTATGTTCAAAAAGATTTTTTTGAACTTCCATATGCAAATTACATTCAGAATTTGGAAATAGGACATTAAGTATTGAACTGTTTGTAAATACAAAGACATTATCTACAGACATATTAACATTGCTAGATTTGATGTCTTCTTCCATCCCTCCTATGCATGTATATATAAAAATATATATATATATTTCAAGATTATTCTGTATCTCACCCAATGAATTTGCATCTAACGAATTTGGTCATCTGGCCATAGGGACTCCCCAGAGAGAGACAAATGAGCGCCAACCCCTCCATTCTCATCCCATTTAGTCTAGAAATATATGAAAGTTAATATAAATTTAGAGAAGAAAATCAAAGAAATTCAGAAGAAAATAAATCAGGAAGAAGGGGTCAGTAGCGGAATTTTGGGAGAGGAAGATACCCTCAAGCTATAGACCAAGATCATTTATGAAATTTCTTCGAATTTCTGTACCCAATCACCTGGAACCTCTCACAATATCGATCCACTCCTCAACCAAGGCATGAGAGAGGGTGAGTCTCATACATCCACCCAGATGGCCCAAGCAGCATAAAATTTTGAGTATTATTTTTTTTTTTCAAATCCAATTTTTATTATGGTTTACATATGGTATACAAGGAATCTGACATCATTTCTACACAGGCAGACATTCAAATGGACTGCAGCCCAATGCGTAACGACGCTCCCACAAAAAGACTCCTCTACATACATATTATTCTCCACTTGAAAAATCTAAAACAACATTAACTATTAGAATGATCGAACTGGGGAGCTTTGACGTCCGGCAACGGACTGAGCTGACATTCAACCTTTAACAGTCTGCACTAACTAAGACGAACAGGACAAGACAAACACTGACACTCACAGTAAGGGAGGGGGGAGGGACGTTGGGAGGGGAGTAGAATAGGGGGAACTACCAAAGTGGGTGGTTCAGGGGGGTTACCTCTCACACATCCCACAATGCCGCGGATCTCACCTCTCGCCAAGGAGCCCAAGTCACAATGAATTTGTCATAGGTATTATTTGACCAGCTGTGCAGTTCCTCCAAGGAGTATAAGCTGTCCACTCTCTCCCTCCAGAGACCCAGCGAGGGGGGAACCTTCTGAAGCCAAAGGCGGGGAATGAGGGATTTAGCTGTGTCTATTAGCAGGGCAACTAGTTTGTTCTTTTTTGGGTGGAAATGTTTACTCGGCCTCCACAAGAAAACCAGGTCAGGGGATAGGCAGACACCGGGCGCAACCTTTTCAATGATTTTCCCTACATCCCTCCAGAAGGGGATCAACACCGGGCAATCCCACCAGATGTGTAGATAAGAGCCCGTCTCTCTCAAACATCTCCAGCAGGAATCTTGAGGAGCGAGCTTATGTTCAAATAGCCATTGTGGCGTTCGGTACCATCTGACTAGTAACTTGTAGTGAGCCTCTTGTGCAATTACGCAGGGGGTGAGTCCGAAGGACGTATCAAGGATCGTCCCGGTCTCCTCCTCTGTGAGCCGGATGCCCAGCTCCCTCTCCCACGATGTAAGAAAAGCTGGTTTGTAGGGTAGGAAGGGGGAGATTAAGGTCTTGCGAATAAACAATATCTTTTTGTGTGAGGTTCTATTATCTGACCAGGACTTTTCAAACACAGTGAGGGGTCTGGTCGATTTGAACTTCCCGAGAAATTCTTTGAAGACACCCGCCAGTTGAGCACCCTCTAAGAAGGAGAGGGATTCCGTGGGGAATAGTTTTTGGAGGATCATCGGGGGTGTTAAGTGCGCCAGCGCTTGCAAGCTGGCTATGGAGATCGACCTGCATTTGCTCCAAACCGGTGCCCGGGGTCGATCACCTTGTGAGTTCATTAATCCAGGTATCACATCAATGGGGGAGATAGGCGAGGGAGACGGCGCCAGCTCCGTTCTGAGCTTATCCCAGACTTCGCAAGGTCCCCTAAGGAGGGGGTTAAACGTTTTGGCCCGGTATTGGGCACTTGTGGGTAGCCATAACATCTCAGATAGCGGCACGTTACTATGCTCTACTAACAGCCTTGAGAGCGGTTCGTCATACCTCAATCTAGAGATGTCCCACCAGTAGCGGAGTTGCGCTGCGCAATAATAATCGTAAAGGTTGGGGAGATCCACACACCCCTCCCTTTTCTTTCTAGTCATCAAACCCTGTGCTAATCTCGGTCTCCTCTGTCTCCATATGAACGCCGAAAAAGCCGCACGCATTAGTTTGAAAAATTTAGTGGGTAGGTGAATAGGGAGCATTCTTATTTTGTAAAGAATGAGAGGGAGGATATATGTCTTTATAATATTCTTTCTCCCCAGCCAGGAGATATAGGGAATGTCATATGACTTGAGCAATTGTTTGACCCGGGCAATGAGGGGGATGAAATTAGTAGCGTACAGGTCTTCCGCTTTTTTGGTCAATTTAATCCCAAGGTATTCCACATGGGAAGACGACCAAGTGAAAGGGGAGTTGCTTCTTAAGATTTCAAATTGCCTTTGCGGGATGGAGACATTCAGTGCTGTTGATTTCGTAAAATTAATCTTAAAATTTGAGAATGCCCCGAACTCTTCAAGCAGTTCAGAGAGTCTGGGGAGACTCTTCTGGGGCTCCGTGACCACAAAGGCGATGTCGTCGGCGAAAGCCGCCGCCGAGATCTGCTGTTCTCCCACTTGCAGGCCCTTGAATCCCGGGTCTTGTCTGACCCTCAGGAGGAGGGGCTCGAGGGATAAGATGAACAGTGATGGGGAGAGGGGGCAACCCTGCCGCGTGCCATTTTTTATAAGGAAGGGAGGGGAGAGGATCTCATTAATTTTCAGCCTTGCATTAGGGCAGCCATAGAGCGAGAAGATCGCTCGTGTAAACTGCACCGGAAGACCGAAGGCCAGCAGCACTCTCTCCATGTACAGCCAGTCCACCCTATCAAAAGCCTTTTCGGCGTCAGTACCTACTAGGGCGAGAGGAATCCTGTGATGTTGGGCGAACCTGGCTGCATGGAGGAGTTTGATGCAGTTGTCTCTCCCCTCCCTCCCTCCAACAAAGCCCGCCTGTTCTGGGTCAATCAGACCGGCCATAAACGGCTCCAGTCTTTTCGCTAGCAATTTAGCCCACAGCTTCATATCTAGATTAATCAAAGATATGGGGCGGTAGCTGGCGCATAACTCCGGGTACTTATTGTCTTTGAGGATTAAGGTGATATGGGCTTCCTGGGACTGACGCGGCAGAGACGCCCCCCCTAAAAGGTCATTAAACAAGGATGTCAGTCTTGGTTTTAATGTAGCGAGGAAGGTTTTATAATATTGTATTGGTAGGCCGTCCGGGCCCGGACTTTTATTAGGGGGACTCGAGGAGATCAGCGCCTCCACTTCCTCCTGTGTGACCTGAGTGACCAGAGTTGCGGCACCCGCAGGGTCTAGTTTCGGCATATTGAGTTGCTCCAGAAATTTGTCTACATGGGCCGCGAGATTCGCTACCGGGGGTGTATTATGGGTGTCTCGAAGATTGTACAGGTTCGAGTAAAATCTCTGGAACTCCGTTGCAATATCTCTGGAGGTGGTCAATGTTGTCCCCGTGGGGGATTTGATTGCTCTGATTTGGTTTTTTGCCCTAGCTTTTTTAATCATCGACGACATGAGCTTGCTGCCTTTATTTCCCTGGGCGTATATTTTGTGTCTAAAATGCAGCTGACTTTTGTTGAATTTAGCGTTGAGCAGGAGTTTCAGGTCTGCCCTTGCTACCGCAAGTTCAGACAGGTTCTGCTTCGCCTGGGAGAGTTTCACAGTCAACTCCAGACTGGCGATCTGTGAAAGCTTCTCATCAATGGCTTTCTGGTTTCTTTTCTTAATCCGTGAGCCCAGGGCTATAAGTAGGCCACGCATATAGGCCTTATGGGCTTCCCATACCACAGGTGAACTCGACTCTTCTGTTGAGTTGAGACAGAAATATTCTTCTAGGTATTTTGATAAGTATTCCCTATCCTCTAATTGATCTAAAAGGGAGGGGTTCAATGACCATCTCCACTCCCTGGCTAGAGGCTGGGGGAGACGCAGAGAAGTATGCACCGGGGCGTGATCAGAAATCGTCCTAGTATCAATGTTCGAGCTGATCAGGGACGGAAGAAGGGAGGAGGAGACCAGGACGTAATCCAGTCTCTGGAATGTGGAATGCACGGAGGAGAAAAATGAAAAATCTTTCGTGGTGGGGTGCAAGGTACGCCAGGTATCTACTAAGCCCAATTCTTGGAGCCGATTACCGAGTTTTTTCAGTTTTCTTTGGGATATATGTGAGCGCCCCGAGGAGGAGTCTACCGTGGGGTTGAGGGTAACATTCAGGTCGCCCGCTAAAATAATCTGGCCCTGACTGAAGTGTTTTAAGATTTCAAGGTGCTTTAGCAGCCAAGGTATTTGATCTTTATTTGGAGTGTATAAGTTGGCTAAGGTTATTTTAGAATTGTTCAGAGTGCCCCTGATGAACAGGACTCTGCCCTCGTCGTCTCTGAATTGAGCCTCCTCGACAAAATTAATTGCTGTATGAAGAAAAATGGAGACCCCCTTCGAGGCCGACGAGGGGTGAGTGCAGTGGAACGCATAGGGGAATGTCTTCCCTGGTAGGGAAAACGTTTTATTACCTTTGTAGTGGGTCTCCTGGAGGAAGAGAATTTTAGTGTCGTACCTCCTCAGTAGCAACTCGAGGCTGTGGCGTTTGGAGGGCGAGTTGAGACCTTTGGCGTTGAAGGAGGTGAAACGCAGTCCATTCATGACGAGAACACCGTACTATATATGAGAAAGAGCACAAGTGAGTAATCGATACAGAGTTAGCAGTTGTAGAGAGTGGGAACGGGCTCCGCAAGCACTCTCCTACGCGATACCCGGGTTTGGTGGCGGGGAGAGGCGCAAGGAAAGGAGGGGTAGGTGAGACAGGAGGGGGAGTAAGACACAAGTAGGTGGGGGTTCAAACAATCAAAGTCAGCAGAGTAAACAACGTACAGATAAATCTCTGCAGCCAAGCTTCCGCTGGCAGAGAAAACTTATTTAGAGTGTGCCCCGGGGGGGTCAAATGACTCCCTACTTAGGGCCCACTCTAGGGGCAGTCTACCGAGATCCCACCAAGCAACGGCTCGGCGGGAGGTCAGCGAATTAGTTTCGGCCTGGACGAAACAGACACCCACAGCCCACTATTAAATGACAGAAAAGAAAGCTTTTAACCAGCCAAACATAGGTACCGGAAGTTCTAAATACTTGCATCAATAATAGCTTATACTCGTTCTACAAAACATTCTTTCAGCATTTTACATAATCACCGGTCCGGGTAATGTGATCTGCGATATCAAGTCCCGAAAGAAGAGCGTTACTCCGCCACGAACACAAAGACCGGGACTCCATACCGGTCCGCAGATCCGCTCGACGTCGGCCCTCCGCTGTCGCCAGCCATAGGAACAAAGGTTAGCACGCAAAAAAGAGAAAGAAGCATAACCGGAACCTGAACCAGCCGACCACCGCGGGGCCATCTCCAAGTCGCTCAAGAGTTGGCCATGGAAGGAAGGGCCCGACGGCTTGTCACCGGGTCTGGGGGCAAAACAGGAGAGATCACTCTCCGGCACAAGCGAATCACGAGTCCTGCTTGGGCTTTTTCTTTCTCCCTTTCGGGGATTTCGTGCTGCCCGCCAGCAGCCAGTCTCCTGGACCCTCTAAAGGCTGGAACTGGGGGAGGTCCGGGAGAGGTTGCCAGTTGGGAAGCTCGATCGGATCCATTTCCAGTAGGTCCCACAGCTCCCGCATCTCTTCTTGGGAGCGTATGTTGACCCTCTTACCCTTGATGGTCGCACCGATGCCAAAAGGGAACAGCCACGCGTACCTGATCTCACGAGCTCTCAAGATTTCCAGCAAGGGACGCAAGGCTCGGCGCTTCGCCAGGGTGGAGGGCGCCAAGTCCTGGAAGATCGAGATCGGCGCTCCCTCGAACTTCAGATCCTTAAAGATTCTGGCCGCCCTAAGGACCGCTACTGCGTCTGAGAACGACAGAACTTTACAAATAACGTCCCTTGGCGGTTCAGAGGGGCCCGACGGTGGTCTGAGGGCCCGATGGATCCTCTCAACACAAATAGTGGACGATCTCTCCTCTCCCAATAAGGTGGCAAAAATCACTTTAGCGACTTTTTCCAGGCATTCGTTTGCATAAGATTCAGGGATGCCTTTAAAGCGCAGATTGTTCCGCCTGTTCCTGTTTTCTAAGTCCTCCTGGAGCAGGAGAGACCTATTTAATTGCTGGTGCTGTTCCTTTAAGGCTTGCTCAACCTGCAGAGAGTGAGAAGCAAAGGCTGCAGCGGAGGACTCAAGATCTTCCACCCTGTGCCCCATTAGTTTGAACTCCTCTTTTATCTCTGCTAAATCAGCACTAATGGGGCGCAGGGCTTGTGACAGCAGGTTCTTCATGAAGCCCTTGGATATGGACTCACCATCTTCTTCCTCCGAGGACTGTTCTCCTTCATCCACATGGCTGAGAGCGGGAGCGAGCGCTCGTGCCGGCGCCATCTTCGCCAGGGGCCGCGGGGAGCGAGAGGAGCGATCCTTAAAGAAACCCCTCATGTCAGCTTGCGTTCTGGACGGGTGAGAGGTGCCCTGCAGGTCAGAGCTTTTCTCCTTGCTCGTCTTGCCCATCTTTCTGTCGGCTGTGCGCTGCTGTAAGGTGCCGTGGGTGCCCGCTTGTGAGAGCGCAGCTATTAAGCAGCCATTGCTCTCGGCGTCCAGGCTCCGCCCCCAAATTTTGAGTATTTTTCCTCAATGTTGCTACATCTGAGCTCCTCCATATATTTCAAGGAGTCCATAGCCTCCAACTACACTATGCTCTGGATTCCAATACTCTGTGTCCAATATCTGGGAATAATCTGTCGCATTGCCATAATTAATTGCCTGAGCAGACCCTTTTTGAGCTGACAGATTGGATTTGGGGGGATAAACAGAAGGGTCAACCCTGGCGTTAACTGCAGTGAGGATGCACATATGGCTCGGTATAATCGTGATACATCTTGCCTTATAACGGATGCCAGATTGTGTCCATTTAAAATTGCAAATACTCACACAGTATTTGCACTCCCAACATTCATCTCTCTTGGGAATGATGGAAGAACCTCCGTCCCTTACTAATCAGGGAAAGTGGGGAACCCCTGTCTAAAAGTGGGTGATTGTACCGACAAGCACAGCCCCACTGTCTTTATCTGGGACCTGGCTATCCCTAATTAGGAACCTGGAGAGATTCACAAAACACAGGACACAACACTATTCACAAACACTAGACACAGAATAGGACTGCACATAGAGCACATGTCTGGCCACTTGCACAGACATAACACACATCGCTGTTCATACCAACATACCAGGTTGTGCATACAACACAGAACTGGAACCCCCACCCAGAGCTCACATGCATAAAGATGGAAAACCATAGCTAGTCCAAGTGTCCTCACTCCATGGGGAAAGAGAGTCAGCCACCGTGCTGAGAAACAGGGAACAGTGTCAGGCATCACCCACCTGACACACACATATGACATCAGACATTTGGAAGCCGCACCTGCCAAGGGATAAGAAGAAACCCTTTTGGCTCTTGCACCTGAGAAACCACAAATAGGGGAGGGACAGCAGGTCTTCAGACCATCTTCAGGGAAGCAGAGAGAGACACTACAGATAAGCATGCAAACACAAGCTCTGAGTGGGATTAACTCAGAGATAAACAGTGATACATAAAGTGACTAAAATGACGAGCAATCTCTCATATGAGTTGCTGGTATTTATCTGCCAAAGACGAGGGGGATTGGCTGGTGGGGAATACCATACCCAGCCAGCTCAATTAACCCAAACCTGTGAAGGTGTGCATAAGGAAACCTGTAGAACCACAGGTCCCAGATGGATAACCTTAACAACCCTTTGGGCATAAAAAAAATCTATGCAACTCCTCCAAACCATGCATGTGTACAGGATATACCTAAAAAGGCCCTGACATCGAGGCAAAGATGGCAGAAAGGAAGAAGTATATTGTCCCTGCCAACCATTTTCCCCACTTATCACTATATTCATAGCACTTGACTCTCATTTTATCTATGTGGCAGAGTGTTTTCTGATTCAAAATGTTTCTAATTTCACTTCAAGACTAGAAATCTCTGCTAGCAATGTATCAGAGGAATGTGATTTGTTGTGTCTTTAGAGCCAAGCTCTGTAAATAGTTATGATAGCTTGTACTCTCTATCTTTTTTTAACCTTGCCTTGTGGTAATTAAATATCCCTCTCAATATGCATTTTAGTGTTTCCCATTTAGTTGGTGCCAGGAAAGGGTAAGCCTGATGGTGTCCTATGAAGTTAGTGATAGCACTTTCAATGTCAGAGATACAAGCGGTGTTCTCTAATAAGTTATCATTCAAGTGCCAATTCGGGCTCCCCCTCTCACCACCTCTCACTCCCCAGTGATCCAAATACCGGTGCATGGTCAAACCACAGAAATGTGTCAATAAAACACTCTGGGTCATTATTCAGTAAGCCATCTGAAATAAATATCTGGCTCAAATGTCATATTGAAATCACCACCCAGTATTACTTTGGACCCTTTTGCAAACTCAGCCAGCTCCCAAAGAGCTCCAATCCCAAAGGGAATCAGCTCCAAATTGGCAATGAGAGGTTAGCAATGGCATAAACAGAGTTAGATTTCAGGATCTTCAGGAAGATAAATCTACCATTTTCATCTATCTTGGACTATAGAACCTCGAGGTTAAAGGGGCTATGAAAAGCCACTGAAAATCCATAGGCGATGCAGTTTGAGTGTGGAGCATGAAACCATCTGTGGTAGCACTTATTCTGACAATAAGGGATCCAGGAGACCACAAAATGGGTTTCTTGAAACATCGCTATTAGAAAATGAAACTGAAACTTTTAAAACTTTTTTTTTTACTTTACATGATCGCTGTTATACATTGAATAATTGTGATCATATGCTCTGGGACTGCATACAGCGGTCCCCGATGACATTTCCCTGCTGTCGGCTAATAATGCTAGCTGGGAGCAAGGAGATGTAAAATCTCCTGGGCCGCCAGGCCATGTGTGCATGTACCTGACATTAGCGTCTGGCACGCACGTGCAGAAGATGGCGTCAGGTCCTGGAAGCACCAGAGTGCCGTGGGATATCGCGCAGGATGGAGGTGAGTAGTTTCAGCTCCTCTCATATATTTGATCTGTTAGGGGAGCTGAAACTTTAAGTTTATTTCACTTTTGGTTTACTTTCATGCAATCTCTGTTATCCATTGGATAACAGCAATCACGTGACTGGGAGCTGCTCACTGTGGCCCCCCCATGACAGCTCCATGCCCTTGGCTACCTCTGGTAGCTGAAAACAGGGAGCTGTCACATCCACAACCAGGGTGAGCATGTTTTTACGGCCCTGGGGATTAAAGCCCACAAAACCAGGATGTAAAAACACTATGGGGCAGTTGCTAAGGGGATAATTACCACTATGTGAAAATATAGTAACAAATGAAACTCTTGATTCCCTGCATCTCTCCATCTCACCGGGAATTGTTATTACCAATTAAGTCATATATTCTCTCTTTCTGAGGAGAAATTAGTTTTTAAGAGTATTGCCGCTGAATAAACATTTTACTCATATCATCCAAACTTCTCAACAACTTCCCCAAATCCTGTATTATTCTTTTTATTCTAAGCATCTGACTATAAGGTAAAGATTCCAACATCAATCTTGGATACCTATTGCATATAAGCAGGTTATTATGATCAATCAGTTTTCTGTAAAGATCCGTTATTAAAAATGACCAGATCTGTAAACTGTTGTATCCAGAAAATTCAAAGCACCAAAAGACCATTTCATAGTAAATTTAATATGTTCAACTGAAAACAGATATACAAAAAATTATCCTAATTCCTTCTAAATACAAACACATCGTCTACATACCATCATCTTTTTCAATGGCAGCCATAAACAAATTTGCATATGTAGGTGCGACTTTGAACTCTTTTGCTGCCCTGTGAAATTGATTTTTAAATATATCCTGAAATAAAAAACATTATTATATAGAACAATTTTCAAAAGGCAATCAAAAATTCTTTATATGCATCTGACATACACAAAATATCCAATACCTCTCTAATCACCTTGATACCCAGATGTGATCAATAGAAGTATACAAATCTCAAAGTCAAATGACACCAAAACACATGCACTTAAAACTGCAACCTCCTTTAATTTTTCCAAAAAATCAACAATATCGTTTATATAAGATGGAATAGATACAACAGCTGGTAATAGAAACAAAACCTTATCCAGAACCATAGCCAATGGCAAAAATAAAGAATCACCACCTGAAACAATTGGTCGACCTGGAGTGTCAGACGATGATTTGTGGATTTTGACAAGACAATATACAATAGCAAAGATGTCACAGGATATTCAACCTGCAAAAAAATCATTCAGATACTTATCAATAATATTGGCTATATAAGCTTCTTGTACAATTTTTTCAATCTTATTTCTTATTTGAAATTTAGGATTGCCATGCAAAACTCAAAACAAAGAATGAATAACAGTGTGCAAAACCTGACTCCTTATCCAATGTGGAATGGACTGCATTTAATAAGGGACCTTTTTTTTTGCTCCACAAAAAATAAAGACTGGTTTCAACTTGAACTAGATTTTTATATATATATATATATATATATATATATATATATATATATATATATATATATATATATATATATATATATATATATATATATATATATATATATATATATATATATATATATATATATATATATATATATATATATATATATATATATATATATATCTTGTAAAGAGACCTAGTTCACTAGTTCCACTCCTGGAGATCACATCCTTATCATTAAACCACATCCATAATTTAATTCTGTATTATATATATATATAATGTTTTTTAAGTAGTTGACAAATATATCCTGCATGCGTTGCACACCTATAACCTGATGTGGTAAGTATTTAAAGGTAAGCAAGGTAACAAAAATAAATAAATACACAACTAAAATGATTTCATGTCATGGTTGCGGATGAGAGCAGCTGTGAGTTTCCAGTTGGTATTGCTGCTCAGGCTGTGACAGCTAGGAAACCTGGTCGTCAGGCTGTGACGGCAGAGTATGTCCTACTAGGTGCTCATGTTCTAGGTTAGCTATATAGGGTCTCTTTTCTCCAGGTCACTGAGACCCTACAGCTATTTTTCATGGTTAGATACCCTAAAACAGTATATCTTTCATTATGCCTGACTGTTCATAGTCAATGTAAAGAATTAGGTGCCTTTAGTATCACCATTCAAAAACCTATAGGTATGCTCATCTGATGATTGCTTATATACTTCACCCACATATTTTGAAGTGTCCATGACGACCAATGCCCCACTCTTATCCGCAGGCTTGATTGCGAGGGACACATTCAGATCTATTCAAGTTGTTATATCTAGGTATCATATCTATTTCTCAAATCCTCCAACAGTTTTTTGACTGCTATAAAAGAGCATCAATCGCTGGTACACTCACCATTGGAGTAAAAGTTCTTTTTTATATAAACCTATGTCTTGTAAAGAGACCTCACTAGTTCTACTCCTGGAGATCACATCCTTATCATTAAACTAAAGATGAGCGAACACCAAAATGTTCGGGTTCGCGTTATTCGAAACGAACTTCCCGCGATGTTCGGGTGTTCGTTTCGAATAACGAACCCCATTGAAGTCAATGGGCGACCGGAACATTTTTGTATTTCGCCGATGCTCGCTAAGGTTTTCATATGTGCAAATCTTGGCAATTCAAGAAAATGATGGGAACGACACAGCAAGTTCTCCTCTGCCACAGCTGTAACAGCTGTGACAGAGAAGAACGATGTTTGCCCATTGAATTCAATGGATCCGGCAATACAGCCGACTCCACTGAATGCAATGGGCTGCCGGCGATCGCGGGATGAATTGTCGGAAAGGGGTTAAATATATAAGCCCTTTCCTGCAATTCATCCAGAAATGTGTAAAAATAAAAAATATATATATACTCACCTGGTGCCGACAGACGGAGTTCAGCGCGGCAGGCTGCAGTTCTCCTGAACTGCTCTGAACAGCTGTGAGTACTATTCAGCAGCCGGGGATTTAAAATCCCCGCCTGCTGAATAAGATGCCTCTGAATGGTCACAGCCTGACCAATCAGAGGCCAGCCCTCACTCACACCCATTCATGAATGGGTGAGTGAGGGCTGCCTCTGATTGGCTCAGGGGCAGGAGAGCTGCCCCTGAGCCAATCAGAGGCAGCCCTCACTCACCCATTCATGAATTCATGAATGGGTGTGAGTGAGGGCTGGCCTCTGATTGGTCAGGCTGTGACCATTCAGAGGCATCTTATTCAGCAGGCGGGGATTTTAAATCCCCGGCTGCTGAATAGTACTCACAGCTGTTCAGAGCAGTTCAGGAGAACTGCAGCCTGCCGCGCTGAACTCCGTCTGTCGGCACCAGGTGAGTATATATATATTTTTTATTTTTACACATTTCTGGATGAATTGCAGGAAAGGGCTTATATATTTAACCCCTTTCCGACAATTCATCCCGCGATCGCCGGCAGCCCATTGCATTCAGTGGAGTCGGCTGTATTGCCGGATCCATTGAATTCAATGGGCAAACATCGTTCTTCTCTGTCACAGCTGTTACAGCTGTGGCAGAGAAGAAGGATTTGTCTTCTATATGTTCTCAATGGGGTTGGCGCTGCTGCCGCCGGCCCCATTGAGCGCATATAGAAAAGATTTCTCAGGGAAGAAAGTTAAAGTAACCCCGAACATCCGAACATCGTGTGGTGTTCGTTACGAATAACGAACATCCCGAACACCCTAATATTCGCCCGAGCATCAAGCTCGGACGAGTACGTTCGCTCATCTCTACATTAAACCACATCCGTAATTTAATTCTGTATTATAATTCTGTATCTTGGCTGGCGTATTCTGATACAGAATTTAAGTACATGGTAGTTCATATAACGTGTTATAAAATGCAGTCTGTGATATACTTTATACCACTGTGAAACTACACTATTTCTTAAACTTTGCATATTACATTGTGACCTAGTAAAAGAAGAACAAAACAGGCATGCTAATTTTGAAGTGAAATTACTGTATATTTTGTTCTATTGCACACAGCGTAATGTCTCGATGATAGAGTGAATTAAAAAAAGCAGTTATAAAATTAACCCCTTAAGGACCAGGGTGTTTGGGTCCTAAAGGACCAGGCACTTTTTAGTGATTTGACACATGCGGTGATTTCATGGCCCTATTTTTTCCCTTTAAGCTTCAGTCAGACAGTTGTTTTTGCGTGCGTATGTTACCTGTGTTTGCGATCCACATCTATATAGAACCACTGCTTTTCAATAGCAGCGGTCATATGCCCAATATTTACCTGTGCAAAAAAATGCGCAGCGGTAAATATACGGCAACGGATTTTAAAACGCAGGTAACTGTGGCATCCGTCATTTTTGGATGTGAAACCCCAGGATGCTATCACATCCAGGGGTTTCACCTTGTACTCAATGGGGCCGGAGGCAGCAGTGCCAACCCCATTGAGAACATACAGTGAAGATTGTGATCCTCTGTCACAGCTGTGAGAGCTGTGGCAGAGGGGCGTGATATTCTCCTATTGAATTCAATGGAGCCAGCACTACAGCCAGCTCCATTGCAAGCCATGGGCTGCCCGCAAGCCCTCCAGGGATTTTCGGGGAAGGGTTTTAAATATAAGCTCTTCCCTGAAAATTATCCCTAAGATGTGTAAAAAATATATACTCACCTCTCTGCAGCTGTCGGGCTCAGGCGCGTCCAACCTGGTCTTCTCCTGCCCTGCTCTGATGTGCTTTCAGCAGGCAGGGATTAAAATCCCAACCTGCTGAAGGGACTGCCTTTGATTGGCTGAGCACTATGACCAATCAGAGGCAACTCTCAGCTATTGAATGACAGCTGAGAACTGCCTGTGATTGATCCCTGTGCTCGGCCAATCAGAGGCAGCACTCACACCCATTTATTGAATACAAAGCCCTTCCCTGAAAATCATCCCTAAAATGTGTAAAAATATATATATACTCACTTCTCTGCAGCTGCCGGGGCTCAGGCACATCCAGCCGGGTCTTCTCCCTGCACTGCTCTGAAGTGCTTTCAGCAGGTGAGGATTTAAAATCCCCACTTGCTAAAAGGGCTGCCTCTGATTGGCTGAGCACTGTGACCAATCAGAAGCAGCACTCAACTATTGAATGACAGCTGAGAGCTGCCTCTGATTGGTCATTGAAATTAGCCATTTAGAGCCCTTCCCTGAAAATCACTGCAGGGCTTTCCGGCAGCCCATTGCTTTCAATGGAGCAGGCTGCAGCACCAGCTCCATTGAATTTAATGGGAGAACAACGTGATCCTCTGCTACAGCTGTGACAGCTGTGGCAGAGGATTTCTTCATCTCAGTGGGGAGTCCCATTGTCACTGGGCACTGTGACAATGCTGTCACAGTGTTCAGTGACAAGGGGACTCCCCACGGAGATGAAGAAATCCTCTGCCACAGCTACCACAGCTGTAGCAGAGGATCGCAATGTTCTCTGTATGTCAGTGGGGACGCCGCTGCAATGACCAAAGGTTACATGGGCAGCGCACCTGATGTGCGCAAAAATGCATCCAAATGCGTTTTTTTCTGCATGACACTTTGGTCATGCCAATTTTCTTTTGTCATGCATTTTTGCGCACATAAATTTGCATGTTAAAACGCCCATCTGACTGAGCTCTTAATTTTTTTCTGTTTTATTAGGGATAATGTGTGCAAAAAGCTTAAAAGAAGATTTTTCTCAAATGAATGGTCCTTGTTTTATTAATATATAAATGTATACCAAAATAAAGTACAGGAACAGGTTTCACATTTTGTTTTCTTTAACTTATTTTTGCAACTATTTTTTTAACATTCAAGTCCCCTATGATGTCATGTATGTCAGACCTAGGGTACATTCACACTGTTATTTTTTTGCAGTAACTGGGGCATCCATAGGACTGGAAGCAGTCTTCCACAATTACATCTCTCTTCATGGATAAAGCCTTTCAGTAAGGATTAAATAAATATAAAGTACAAGAACTCACAATCTCTGTCCCAGAACCACAGGAATTTTGCCTACTAAAATGTTTTCGCAAGCTCTCTTCTTATTAATGAGTATTCATAACATACAGGTGACAACAGCAGTGTGATACTGTAAGGAATTTTGTTACAGAGATTTTTTCTTTCATCATCTGTGAAATATAGTCTAATTTTCGGCTGTTATCAGCCAACATTGAGGAAAAATCAAAATAATAAAGCACAGAAGAAGGAAAAGTCAAAAGGGTCGGGCAGGCGAGCGAGGGAGTAGTAAACACAATCACTTCTTCGTTACCTGTGCCACATTTCCATAACAAGTATCATATAAAATCCCATGGTCTAATTGTGAGGAGGCTTAAGCAAAACACTATAGTTTAATCAAAACTGCATCTTGACTAGAGATCCCAAGTTTTCCTAAAGGTGTCATGGGTTCTATTAGCCGAACTGGTGAGTTCCTCAAATCTGAATATCTCGATAACTTTTGAACTCCATTGGTTAACTGAGGGTTCAGATGGTTGACGCCACATGAGGGGGATCAGGAACTTCGCAACCACAATCAGGTGCATGTTGAAATTTGTTTAAGAAGGGGCATAGTCTGATGAAGGTTTTGATAAGGTAACAATTTCTGGGATGAAATAAAAGGAATCACCTGATGGACTGTTCCAGCTATTGCCAACAAGGGGTGATAACCGAGCAATGCTACCATATATAGGAGAGCAAGCCCACATGGTCCCCACAGCACAAACACAGGTATGAGTCAGAAAGCTTGTATGCATACAACAACTCTGATGACTTTTACTACCTAGTTATTAGTTTGTAATGATTTACGTCTAGTCTAATGAAGTTGGAAAAACCATGTGAGCTACATAATATGGGTTTTCTGTCCCTAGCTGGCAATTTGATATTCAGTTCCATCTCTCACGATAGGATGAAAGCGGGTGTGGTGCAGTCACTTGGCATAATGAACTTATGTTTGAGCTTTTCAATTTTTTCTGCTAAAGCTGCACTTTGACTGAATGAATTTTTTCAAAGTTGGTTAGAGGCCGTGTTGAGGGAAATGTTTTTATAAACATGCCAAATAGTTTAGCCAGATGTGTAAGCTGAAGGGTGTGAAGAGGCTTCAGTGATAGTTGAGAGATGGAAATCTGAACTAACTGCAAGCCCCGTAGAGAGCAGTGCATCCAAATGTTTGAAATTTTGAACTCTTTGAAGCGGTGCCAAAGCTGCTTTGTATGAGTGTCAAGTGGTACAGCTAGGATGTGAAGAATTAAATTCAGTGGTAATAATGGTGAGGGGTGTGGTGCTAAACTACCCCCCAGAGAATACTAGATCTCTCAGGCTTCATGCAGTAAGAAATCAAAAGATGGCCCTGTATAGGTTTTGGTGGAAAGGAGCCAAATATGCCTTAAGAAAACCTGGCCAATGTGAATCCTGCTTTAAAGCACAGGTGCTGTGGTTCTTGGGGGGGGTTCTAACTCTAGCCACCTATTAAACTGTATCATTTTGTAATAGTAATACATATCTAGCAGATTTATTCGACCATTCTCCCTTTTCTAATGATTTGTGTGATGCCCGGCCCTTAAAGATTTGCAAACAAATCTGAAGAAGAGTGAGCGAATAGACAAATAATAACATTGGAACATAGATAGGGAGCATTTGTAACTTGTATAATATTTGCAGAGCCACATGTGTTTGTAGGAGGTTTTTATGCCTGAACCAAGAAAGGACTGGAAAATTGTAGGCATGAAGTAGAAATTCTACTTCTTTAAGGAGTGGAGCAAAATTTTTGTTGAACAGATTTTTTAAGTTCTTTTTAAACCCCTAGATATTCAATGTGGAAGTCAGTCCAGTGATATTGAGAAGATGCCTGAATGGTGTGTGCACTTGCAGGAGGGCATGTTATGTCTAATACCATGGTTTTGGTGACATTCACTTTAAAGTTTAATTTCTGAAGCCCTAGTTCTGAATCAGTGATGACAAAAAGTATGTAATCAGCAAAGCCTGCTGATTGTACGGTGTACTGCCCAACTCTAAGACCCTGTATGTCCTTTTCCTGCGAACCATTTAAAGCAATACTTCCAAAAGGAGTGGGAGAGAGTGGGCAACTCTGTTACTTGCTGTTTGTGATTGCAAAGGGGCAGAAACAGTGTTGTTTATTTTGATTTTGGCATGGAGGTGAAAGCATATTGAGTATATTTCCTGGACTAGTTCTGGAGGTAAGTTAAACCTGAGTAGAACTGCACAAATAAAGGCCCAGTCTTGCCTATCGAAGGCTTTCTATGTATCAATCCCCAGAAAGATATGGAGATGTTTTTTGTTCTGGGCATAACGGATAGAGTGGAGAAGGCATGTAATGTTGTTTTTCCCTTCTCTACATGCTACAAAGTCAGCCTGCTACTCATTGATTAGCTGAGGGATAATTTTGTTGATGCTTTTAGTGAGAAGCTTAGCCCAGATTTTGATATCTTGATTTAGCAAGGATATGGGTCTGTAGCTACTGCAAAATTGAGGTTCTTCTCTTTATGAATGAGTAAGATGTGGGCTTCTTGCACTTATTTAGGTAAAGGAGCATTGAGGGAAACGGCTAGGTGTGGAAAAGTGATATTTTGGAATTTTTTGGAATAGGCTAGTGAAAAAATGTCTGGTGTCAGGGCTTTTATGTAGGGGGAAACTATTAAGGACCAAGCAACGTTCTTCCATGGAGACTGGGGAGATCTGCTAAGAGCTTTGTCTTGGTCTACCCCCAGACGTTTTAGGGATGGCAGGACAGAGTTGTTAATTAAGTTATCCCTATCCATGGTTAGGTTATAAACATCAGAGTAGTATGTTTGGAAAATTTTGGCCATTTCCATTGTATGGAACCTGGGATGAGCATATTTGGCATATACAAAATCAAGATGATGCAGACAACTAGCTTAAGCGAAAAATGAGCAAGCAGGTAATATAAAACCTTAAAGAAGAACAGTGTAAATGTTGAAAGGATTTTACAGTTATTCCACCATGGGTAGAAAGTCCTCCCTTCTGGATGCAAAGATCTTCCGTGTCTTATAAATGGACAAGTAGGAGCATTGACAGGTGTCCATTCCACTGGCAGAATTGTTGAAAAGTCCTCCAAGTGAAACCTGAGTAAGAGCAAGAAAGAAATTGTTAAATAACTGAACTCAACTGTGTTGTTAAGCTTTAGGCCACCTTTGACAAGGGTCTGGCACCCCAGTCAATCAGTTTTCGAACAGATGGGCAGATCATCATGTGCATCTATGATGGAGTTTGGCATGTGTTTTTCTGTTCTTTGTAGATTTGAAACTGGGAGTCTCCAGCAATGGTGTGGGATTAGGCAATGGTGGAATTGTTTCTAGATCTAACAATGGCATTCAGGATTCAGTCTGAATCAGTAATAGATCCAGTACCTTCCACACCTCGGATTGTGATTTGTTTGCCATTCTTTATGGCTAGCCAGAAGGGGAATAAGCAGAAGTATTGCAGATTTTTTGCTCTGAGAGCCTCCAGTAAAGGCGTTAATTGTCTTCTTCTAGCGAGTGTTGAAGGAGTCATATCTTGATAGAATTGGATGTTGCGGTCTTAATATTATAGATACTCTTTACTCAATGGGTTATTTTTTGATGTGCTTTAAATGCCTCTTGAAATTGTACATTAGCGTTGGTTGAATCTATGCTATGCCAATAAATAATCATAGTAACATAGTATGTAAAGCTGAAAAAATACATATGTCCTTCCAGTTCAGCTTATTACTCCCCAATGTTGATCCAGAAAAAGGCAAAAAAAACTCAATGAGGTAGAAGCTCATTTTCCCCATTTTAGAGAAAAAAAAATTCCTCTACGACTCCAACCTGGCAATCTGAATAATTTCTGGATCAAGAACTCCTTTGAAGTTATTAATGATAATCTCATAAAATATTGTATTACTCAAGAAAGGCATCCAGGACCCTCTTTAACTCTTTTATCAAATTTGCCATGACCACTGTTAGTGTAAATATTTGTTAGTTGTTACGTTTTCAGGTGGCCAAATTAAAAGTTAATGCTCGAGCTCAAGAATGCTTACAAATCACACACAAATCTGTAGTCTGTCTTTATTAGCTCTGCATATCAATTTACAGGGTTAAGTAAAACAAAACATATTCTTGGGAAACTGGTGCTGATAATGGCAAGGTCGAGAGTCTGGATTTCTTGTACCACTTCTTCAAGGCTAGGACATTATGTATGGAATGTTCTTAGTTAATGGAAAATTACAAGATTTATGATAACAGAAGCATATATGATGGATGCAAGACACAAATTGGATACATATTTACTGCTCTTACACCACATCCTCAGGCAGAGAGTTCCATCGTCTCACTGCTCGTACAGTAAAGAACCCCTCTTCTATGTCGGTGCAGAAACCTTCTTTTCTCTAGACGCAGAGGATGCTCCTTTGTTACAGTCACACTCCTGAGTATAAATAGATGATAGGAAATATCTCTGTATTGAATCATGATATATTTATACATAGTTATTAGGTCACCCCTCTTTTTTTAAGCTAAATAACCCCCTTTTTATTTATAACCTCTCTGGTATTGTAGTCTGCCCATTCCATTTATTACTTTAGTTGCCCTACTTTGTTCCTGCTCAAACTCTGATATGTCCTTCTTGAGTACTGGTGCCCAAAACTGTGCACAATATTCCATGTGTGGTCTGACCAGTGACTTGTAAAGAGGAAGAACAATGTTCTCATCATCTGCCCCTATACCTCTTTTGATGCACCCCATGATCCTGTTTGCCTTGGCATGCAGCTGCCTGACACTGGATGTTCCAGCTAAGCTTACAGTCAACTAAAATCCCAAAGTCCTCTTTCTATGTCGGTGTTACCCAGTGGTTTCCCATTTAGTGTATACTGGTGACATGTATTTCCTCTGCCCATGTGCATAACTTTACATTTATCAGTGTTAAACCTCATTTGCCATTTTTGTGCCCAAACCTCCAACTTATCCAGATCCTCTTGCAACCGCCTTGTGTCATCTGTTGTGGTTTTTTATTTGCTTTGTATCTTCTGCAAATATTTCTATTTAACTGTTTAACCCTTTCCAATCCACTGTCTGACGTCTGAAGACATTCTGATTGAAGGCTGTACATATCCGATGTTGGAAGACATCCAGCAGGTTATTCTTACTGTATATTACTAGCCGCTCTGTTGTCGGGGGCCTCTCTAGCATGTCCCATACCGCAGTGCTGGCTCTAGCCAGCAGATGGTGCCATTGTATAATGGCAGAAAGAAAAAGCCCCTTAGGAAACCCTGAATCCAAAATTGGATTGCAAAGGGTTAATCCTTCATCTAGGTCATTAATAAATATTTTAAAAATAATAGGGGTCAAAACTGATCCCTGTGGTATCCTATTAATAACAGTGACCCAATCAGAGTATGTACAGCTTATAACCACCCTCTTCTTTCTATCATTGAGTCAGTTGCTTACTAGAGATGAGCGAGCACCAAAATGCTCGGGTGCTCGTTACTCGGGACGAACTTTTCGCGATGCTCGATGGTTCGTTTCAAGTAACGAACCCCATTGAAGTCAATGGACGACCCAAGCATTTTTGTATATCGCCGATGCTCGCTAAGGTTTTCATTTGTGAAAATCTGGGCAATTCAAGAAAGTGATGGGAACGACACAGAAATGGATAGGGCAGGCGAGGGGCTACATGTTGGGCTGCATCTCAAGTTCCCAGGTCCCACTATTAAGCCACAATAGCGGCAAGAGTGGGCCCCCCCCCTCCCAACAACTTTTACTTCTGAAAAGCCCTCATTAGCAATGCATACCTTAGCTAAGCACCACACTACCTCCAACAAAGCACAATCACTGCCTGCATGACACTCCGCTGCCACTTCTCCTGGGTTACATGCTGCCCAACCCCCCCCCCCCCCCCACGACCCAGTGTCCACAGCGCACACCAAACTGTCCCTGCCCAGCCTTCAGCTGCCCTCATGCCACGCCACCCTCATGTCTATTTATAAGTGCGTCTGCCATGAGGAGGAACCGCAGGCACACACTGCAGAGGGTTGGCACGGCTAGGCAGCGACCCTCTTTAAAAGGGGCGGGGCAATATCCCACAATGCTGTACAGAAGCAATGAGAAATCCAATCCTGTGCCACCTCCATCAGGAGCTGCACACGTGGGCATAGCAATGGGGAACCTATGTGCCACACACTATTCATTCTGTCAAGGTGTCTGCATGCCCCAGTCTGACTGCGGTTTTTTATAAATAGTCACAGGCAGGTACAACTCCGCAATGGGAATTCCGTGTGCACCCACAGCATGGGTGGCTCCCTGGAACCCACCGGCTGTACATTAATGTATCCCATTGCAGTGCCCATCACAGCTGAGGTAATGTCCGATTAAATGCAGGTGGGCTTCGGCCCACACTGCATGCCCCAGTCAGACTGGGGTTCTTTAGAAGTGGACACATGCAGTTACAACTCCCTGTGGACCGACAGCATGGGTGGGTGCCAGGAAGCCACCGGCGGTACATAAATATATCCCATTGCAGTGCCCAACACAGCTGTGGTAATGTCGTGCTTAATGCAGCTGGGCTTCGGCCCACACTGCATGCCCCAGTCAGACTGGGGTTCTTTAGAAGTGGACACATGCAGTTACAACTCCCTGTGGACCCACGGCATGGGTGGCTCCCTGGAACCCACCGGCGGTACATAAATATATCCCATTGCATTGCCCATCACAGCTGAGGTAATGTCGTGCTTAATGCAGGTGGGCTTCGGCCCACACTGCATGCCCCAGTCAGACTGGGGTTCTTTAGAAGTGGACACATGCAGTTACAACTCCCTGTGGACCGACAGCATGGGTGGGTGCCAGGAAGCCACCGGCGGTACATAAATATATCCCATTGCAGTGCCCAACACAGCTGATGTAACGTCAGCTGTAATGCAGGTGGGCTAAAAATTCATTTGATTACACTGTAGGCGAGGGCCCCCAAAAACTGGTGTACCAACAGTACTAATGTACCTAAGAAAAATTGCCCATGCCCAACCAAGAGAGCAGGTGAAATCCATTAATCGCTTTGGTTAATGTGGCTTAATTTGTAACTAGGCCTGGAGGCAGCCCAATTAAAATAAAAATTGGTTGAGGTGAAAGTTTCAACACTTTAATGAGCATTGAAACGTATAAAAATTGTTTAGAAAAATTATATGACTGAGACTTGTGGGCCTAAGAAAAATTGCCCGTTCGGCGTGATTATGTGAGGTTTCAGGAGGAGGAGCAGGAGGAGGAGGAGGAATATTATACACAGATTGATGAAGCAAAAAGGTCCCCGTTTTTGATGGTGATAGAGAACGATGCTTCCATCCGCGGGTGCAGCCTACGTATTGCTTAGGTATCACTGCTGTCCGCTGGTGCAGAAGAAAAGTCTGGGGAAATCCAGGCTTTGTTCATCTTGATGAGTGTAAGCCTGTCGGCACTGTCGGTTGACAGGTGGGTACGCTTATCCGTGATGATTCCCCCAGCAACACTAAACACACTCTCTGACAAGACGCTAGCCGCAGGACAAGCAAGCACCTCCAGGGCATACAGCGCGAGTTCAGGCCACGTGTCCAGCTTCGACACCCAGTAGTTGTAGGGGGCAGAGGCGTCACGGAGGACGGTCGTGCGATCGGCTACGTACTCCCTCACCATCCTTTTACAGTGCTCCCGCCGACTCAGCCTTGACTGGGGAGCGGTGACACAGTCTTGCTGGGGAGCCCTAAAGCTGTCAAAGGCCTTAGAGAGTGTTCCCCTGTCTGCGCTGTACATTCTGCCTGATCTCCGCGCCTTCCCTGCTACCTGGTCCTCGGAACTGCGCCTTCTGCCACTAGCGCTGTCGGATGGGAATTTTACCATCAGTTTGTCCGCAAGGGTCCTGTGGTATAGCATCACTCTCGAACCCCTTTCCTCTTCGGGTATGAGAGTGGAAAGGTTCTCCTTATACCGTGGGTCGAGCAGTGTGTACACCCAGTAATCCGTAGTGGCCAGAATGCGTATAACGCGAGGGTCACGAGAAAAACATCCTAACATGAAGTCAGCCATGTGTGCCAGGGTACCTGTACGCAACACATGGCTGTCCTCACTAGGAAGATCACTTTCAGGATCCTCCTCCTCCTCCTCCTCAGGCCATACACGTTGAAAGGAAGACAGACAAGTAGCATGGGTACCCTCAGCAGTGGGCCAAGCTGTCTCTTCCCCCTCCTCCTCATGCTCCTCCCCCTCCTCCTCCTCCTCCTCTGGCCATACACGCTGAAAGGATGACAGGCAAGCAGCATGTGTACCCTCAGCAGTGGGCCAAGCTGTCTCTTCCCCCTCCTCCTTATCCCCCTCCCCCTCCTCCTCAACGCGCTGAGATATAGACATGAGGGTGCTCTGACTATCCAGCGACATACTATCTTCCCCCGCCTCCGTTTCCGAGCGCAAAGCATCTGCCTTTATGCTTTGCAGGGAACTTCTCAAGAGGCATAGCAGAGGAATGGTGACGTTAATGATTGCAGCATCCCCGCTCAGCATCTGGGTAGACTCCTCAAAGTTTCCAAGGACCTGGCAGATGGCGGCCAACCAGGCCCACTCTTCTGTAAATAATTGAGGAGGCTGACTCCCACTACGCCGCCCATGTTGGAGTTGGTATTCCGCAATAGCTCTACGCTGCTCATAGAGCCTGGCCAACACGTGGAGCGTAGAGTTCCACTGTGTGGGCACGTCGCACAGCAATCGGTGCACTGGCAGATGAAACCGATGTTGCAGGGTCCGCAGGGTGGCAGTGTCCGTCTTGGAGTTGCGGAAATGTGCGCTGACCCGGCGCACCTTTCCGAGCAGGTATGACAAGTGTGGATAGCTTTTCAGAAAGCGCTGAACCACCAAATTAAAGACATGGGCCAGGCATGGCACATGCGTGAGGCTGCCGAGCTACAGAGCCGCCACCAGGTTACGGCCGTTGTCACACACGACCATGCCCGGTTGGAGGCTCAGCGGCGCAAGCCAGCGGTCGGTCTGCTCTGTCAGACCCTGCAGCAGTTCGTGGGCCGTCTGACTCTCCTCTCCTAAGCTGAGTAGTTTCAGCACGGCCTGCTGACGCTTGCCCACCGCTGTGCTGCCATGCCCCGCGCGACACCGACTGCTGGCGACGCGCTGCTGCTGACACATCTTGATTGCGAGACAGAGGTTGCGTAGGAGGAGGAGGGTGGTTTAGTGGAGGAAGCATACACCGCCGCAGATACCACCACCGAGCTGGGGCACGCAATTCTGGGGGTGGGTAGGACGTGAGCGGTCCCAGGCTCTGACTCTTTCCCAGCCTGCACTAAATTCACCCAATGTGCCGTCAGGGAGATATAGTGGCCCTGCCCGCCTGTGCTTGTCCACGTGTCTGTTGTTAAGTGGACCTGGGCAGTAACCGCGTTGGTGAGGGCGCGTACAATGTTGCGGGAGACGTGGTCCTGCAAGGCTGGGACGGCACATCGGGAAAAGTAGTGGCGACTGGGAACCGAGTAGCGCGGGGCCGCCGCCGCCATCATGCTTTTGAAAGCCTCCGTTTCCACAAGCCTATACGGCAGCATCTCCAGGCTGATCAATTTGGCAATGTGCACGTTTAACGCTTGAGCGTGCGGGTGCGTGGCAGCGTACTTGCGCTCGCGCTCAACCAGTGGCGCTAGCGACGTCTGGACGCTGCGCTGAGAGACATTGCAGGATGGGGCCGAGGACAGCGGAGGTGAGGGTGTGGGTGCAGGCCAGGAGACGGTAGTGCCTGTGTCCTCAGAGGGGGGTTGGATCTCAGTGGCAGGTTGGGGCACAGGGGGAGAGGCAGTGGTGCAAACCGGAGGCGGTGAACGGCCTTCGTCCCACCTTGTGGGGTGCTTGGCCATCATATGCCTGCACATGCTGGTGGTGGTGCCTCCCCAGCTGATCTTGGCGCGACAAAGGTTGCACACCACTGTTCGTCGGTCGTCAGGCGTCTCTGTGAAAAACTGCCACACCGTAGAGCACCTTGACCTCTGCAGGGTGGCATGGCGCGAGGGGGCGCTTTGGGAAACAGTTGGTGGATTATTCGGTCTGGCCCTGCCTCTACCCCGGGCCACCGCACTGGCTCGGCCTGTGCCCACACCCTGATTTGGGCCTCCGCGTCCTCGCCCGCGTCCACGTCCTCTAGGCCTACCCCTAACCCTCAGCATGGTGTATTACCAGTAGTGCAGAAACAGAACGCTGTAATTAAATGTGCCGCTTATTGGCCTGTGGTTGGAGGCTGACTTTGCTTACGGAACGCCAGGAAATAATTTTGCGCAAGCCTGCTGTAACACTTAGCTGGCTGCGTATGAATTTGGAGAACTACTACACCCAGCAGAGACCCAGAACACTGAGGACAGTCACAGGCAGCCCAAATAGATTTTTTTTCCCTAAATGTTTTTGCAAAGGCCCACTGCCTATATTCAATCAATATGTCTTCTGTCCCTGCCTAAGCGCTTCTGGCCCTGGAGTATGTCAAAGAACTGCAGAGTGTTGCACTGTGGACTGCAATACAGCGGTGATTTAGCAGCCCAGGCAGAGCCAGGAAATAATTTTGCACAAGCCTGCTGTAACACTTAGCTGGCTGCGTATGAATTTGGAGAACTACTACACCCAGCAGAGACCCAGAACACTGAGGACAGTCACAGGCAGCCCAAATAGATTTTTTTCCCCAAATGTTTTTGCAAAGGCCCACTGCCTATATTCAATCAATATGTCTTCTGTCCCTGCCTAAGCGCTTCTGGCCCTGGAGTATTACTGCAGGGCGCAATGCTCTGCACGGCCGATATACCAAAAAAAAAAATGTGCAACACTGCAAAAACCAGCCTCCACAGTACTTCACACGGTTAGATGTGGCCCTAAGAAGGACCGTTGGGGTTCTTGAAGCCTAAAATACTCCTAACACTCTCCCTATAGCAGCTCCACCAAGATAGCACTTTCCCTAAAGTATGTCAGAACGCATCTGTGGCGAGCCGCGGGAGGGGCCGATTTATATACTCAGGTGACACCTGATCTTGCCAGCCACTCACTGCAGGGGGGTGGTATAGGGCTTGAACGTCACAGGGGGAGGTTGTAATGCCTTCCCTGTCTTTCTATCGGCCAGAAAAGCGCGCTAACGTCTCAGAGATGAAAGTGAAAGTAACCCGAACATCGCGTGGTACTCGTCACGAGTAACGAGCATCTCGAACATGCTAATACTCGAACGAGTATCAAGCTCGAACGAGTACGTTCGCTCATCTCTATTGCTTACCCAATTACATACACTCTCGCCCGGACCAAACATTCTTATTTTATATACCAACACATTGTGCAGCACAGTATCAAATGCTTTGGGAAAGTGCACATACACAAGATTCAATAACACTCCCTGGTCCAATCTAGAACTTACCTCCTCATAGAAGCTGATCAGATGAGATTGACAGGAGTGATCTCTCATAAATCCATGTTAAAATGGAGTTATACAGCTATTTTCTTTGAGGTACTGCAGGATAGCATCTCTTACAAACCCTTAAAACATTTTACCCACAATGGAAGTAAAACTTACCAGCCTGTAGTTTACAGGTTCACTTTTTGAACACTTTTGGAATATCAGCACCACATTGGCTATGCACCAATCCAGTGTAACAGAACCTGTCACTATTGAGTCCTTAACCCTTTGCAATCCAATTTTGGATTCAGGGTTTCCTAGGGGGCTTTCACTTTCTGACATTATACAATGGCGCCATCTGCTGGCTAGAGCCAGTACTGCGGTATGGGACATGATGAAGAGGCCCCCGACAACAGAGCAGTCAGTATTATACAGTAAGAATACCCTGCTGGATGTTTTCCGACATCGGAGCTGTACAGCCTTCAATCAGAATGTCTTTAGACGTCAGACAGTGGATTGGAAAGGGTTAAATATAAGAAACAAAGATCTGTCTATCACATCACTTAATTCTCTTAAACCTGGGGGTGTATGCTATTGGAACCCCATAGTATGCCTATTTTAATCTTCTGAACTTGTTTCTGGTGACATTTAGTGGTGAGTTTACATTATCACTCTTCATCTCATCTGACATTTCATTTTCCTCTATGAATACACAGGAAAAAGCTATTTAATAGATTTACATTCTCCTCATCAGCCTCTACAATTTTTCCTAAATTATTTATTAAAAGGCCAACTCTTTTAGTACTAATCTTTTTACTATTTATATAGTTGTAGAACAGTTCTACAACTATATAACAATTCTCTCTGTCTCCATCTTTGCAGCTTTTTTAATTGCCTTCTTGTTTTAGCAGTTTACACGCTTTCATTAGCTGATTATTGCCCCCTTTAAACCTTTATTTAGCCACACTGGTTTTCTCCTATTTATAACCTTTTTATTCCTGTATTGTATGAACCGTTCACAGTGAATATTTAAGATGTTTTTTCAACATTTCCAATTTTTTGTCTGTACTATTATTTTTGAGGACTTTGTCCCAGTCAATATGCTTTAGGGCATCTCTGAGCTAGCTAAACATTGCCTTCCTAAAGTTTAGTATTTTTGTGTCTCCCCTATAAAACTCCCTATTGAAAGGCAAGCTGAAATATATTATGGTCACTATTTCCCAGGGTTTCCCGCAACCCTTGTTATTCTGTCAGGTCTCTTGGTAAATATTAAGTTAAAAAATGCCACCCCTCTTGTAAGGGTTCTCTACAAGTTGGGCAAGGTAATTATATTTAGTAATTGACAGAAACTTGTTACCGTCAATTAGTTTTTGGCTCCCCAGTTTATATCTGGATAGTTGGAAGTCCCCCATAATAATTACCTCATTGTGACTTGCTGCTTCATCTATTTGCTTCAGTAATACCTTTTTAGTAGCTTCTGTTATATTTGGTGTTCTATTTAAAACCCCTATAAGCATATTATTGTTGTTTCTCCCTCCATGTATTTCTGCCCACAGAGACTCTACGTGTTCATCTTCCATATATCTTCCCGAAGTGTGGGCTTACATAAAGAAAAACTCTTCCCCCTTTCTGTTTTCTGCAATCCCTTCTGAAAAGACTTTAACCTTGTAAGTTCACAGCCCAGTCAAAGCTTTCATCCAACCAGTTCTCCATTACTCCTGCTTTGTCGTAGTCTTCATCTGATATTATTACTTCCAG
Source organism: Eleutherodactylus coqui (assembly GCF_035609145.1). Taxonomy (NCBI): domain Eukaryota; kingdom Metazoa; phylum Chordata; class Amphibia; order Anura; family Eleutherodactylidae; genus Eleutherodactylus; species Eleutherodactylus coqui. The sequence goes on along the minus strand of NC_089837.1, from coordinate 416,172,435 downwards.
TTCATCTACTTTATTGGTCAGACTTCTAGCATTAGTCACCATACATTTTAGAAGGTTTTGGTTATTTATTATGTTACATGTATCCATACTAACTATTCTGCCACTTCTAACTGTTTTAACCCCTCCCACGGCTCCATGCCCAATTCCATTACTTAGTCCCAGGTCATTGTCTACACTATCTGCCCCTCTATCTCTCTGGTTACCCTCCCCACCAGTCTCTAGTTTAATTAAAGACCCCTGCATACTTCTAGCCATCTTCTCCCCCAGCACAGCTGCACCCTCCCCATTGAGGTGCAGCCCATCCATACAGTAAAGTCATCCCAGTTCTCCAGGAACCCAAATCCCCCCTTCCAACATCAACTTTGGAGCTACTTGTTTCCCTCTCTAATCTCCTGCTGCCTTTCTGGTGTGACACAGGCAGTATTTAAAAAAAATATTACTTTGGAGGTCCTTGCCCTAAGCTTACTTCCTAGAACCCTGAAATCATTTTAAGGACCTTCCACCTACCTCTAACTTTGATGCCATTGTGTACCATGACTGCTGGATCCTCACCAGCACCTCCCAGTAATCTGTCAAGCCAATCTGCAATTTGCCGAACTTGATCACCAAGAAGGCAACAGTCTGTTCGATGATCCTGGTCTTTGATGCAGATTGCCCTGTCTGTTCCCCTAATAATTGATCCTACCACTAAAAGGACCTGTTAAGTGTGTCTTCTGCTCCTATTGCCCTTCTTACTGGAGAAGATTTTCCCCTGGCGGTCAGAAGCTATGCCATGATTATTTGCACACTCTATCCAGTAAGTAACCAGGGTGTTGAAGTGTCATTCACTAACACTGACCAGATCACTGCCAGAGAATGACACCCCCCACTTGCGGTCAATAATGAGCTGTGCTATAGTAATTTATTGACGATGATGTGATTTTTTAATGTGTTGCTTAGCCTAGGTTAATTAGAAACTAAATGTGAAAAAGTAGTAGCCTTGGCCTATTTAGGATACAAGAAGAATGAAAATGGTAATGAGGGAAATTTTTAATGGCGTCCTTAGAGCACTAAGCCTACTGAAGCAGAAGGTGGCAAGCCAGAAAAGCAAAAGTCCAGATCGTATCAGCAGTTTAGATAATTGAAATATTTAGCTGCTATCATTGAATTTGTATGCCATGTGGGTTGACAATAAACAAGGCAAGCAAGTGATTTGGAATTTCAAAGGGTACTTAGGTCAACAAGTTAAATGGAAAGAGCCCAGAAACCAGATATATGGGTCTTCCTCTGGTGCACTCAAAGATAAATAAAAGTACTTGATGAATATATACCTTGAAAAGTCAAAGTTGGCTTTCCAGCGCACTTCAGCAAAGTCAAGGACACTGTGCAAGACATTGTAAAAGATTGTAAAATCCTTTCACAGGCAACCGACCAATGGGACTCAAAACTCACCCAGTATCATCTTGGAAAAATAGACAGATAATGACAATGGCAAACCATTCAGGTAAGCCTATTAGTTTCAAATTCTTCAAAATTGTGGAGCAATAAGGCAAATATTTTCCAGGAGTTGTTACTGGAAAGGCAGAAGATGAGGTTGAGGTCAGCACAATGACAAAGACCATTCCATATAATTGGAAATGGACAAAATGGAAAACAAAATTTAGTACAATGAAAATGCTATAAAAACAATATATGCTCTTTTGCTAGCAAACAAGTTTAGTCATTATATTGGCCCTGAAAAAGAAACCTACTGAGAGTGGTAGACTAAGCAAGTGGAAAAATCTTACAGACTATGTCATAGAGGTTTTATGTAAGGCTAAATTGATAAATCATAGGGAGTCATTAACTGGACTTAAGCTGTTCATTCAATGGGTGATAGAGGCCCTTTATCAACCTGACATTCAAAAAAAATAAACTATTTAGCATTTTGCAGTTTTTCTCTAGACAGTCTACTACTGAGCATCAAATGCTATGCATTCAAATTATTTGATTTATAGTATGAGAACATAAAACCTTTCAATCACATTATTAAAATAACAATCTCTTGAAATGGATATTCACTGATTTGATCACCCTACCACTACTTTCTGATCCTTGGAGAGCTGACTGCTAAGGCCCCCAATGATCCTGAAAATGAAAATAATCCAGCCTTGGTTTAGTTCTGTAACTCCTGATTGAAATACAGTTTCTTCATTCTCTGGATAGAGGGAGTCCCTGCAGTAGTTCCATCACCAAACAGAAATCAATAGCCTATACTTCATATTTGATCTTTCTATGCCTCCAGCTTATTTACATAATCTCACCCTTCTAACAAAATTCTAGCATTTGTATATTGACTACAAAGTGCATTGATCACCGCGCATTATATTAGCTCCTAAACAGCATACAGTAGTTTAAAATTCACTCTTATGGAAATTATTATTCTTATTATTTCAATATTTGTAGCCCAAATTGCTGCAGTTTGAAAAACAAAATATGTTCATAAAATTTGTAATCAAAGGCAAATCATATGATCAGATAAACTAAAGTACTTTTAAAATTAATTAAAAATGCTAAAGTTGAAATTTTTTTTTAAGTTTAAATGTCTTTTTCTTTATGTAATTAACATAGTAACATAGTAACATAGTTCGTAAGGCTGAATGAAGACAATGTCCATCTAGTCCAGCCTGTCTAGAATCCTGTTTTGTTGATCCAGAGGAAGGCAAAAAACCCCAAGAGCAGAAGCCAATAGCCCTTTTGGGGAAAAAAATTATTTCCTGACTCCCTAATGGCAATCAGACTGTTCCCTGGATCAACCCCTAATAGTTCCTACCTGCTTGTATACCCGGATTAACAAATAAATAGAGATGAGCGAGCACCAAAATGCTCGGGTGCTCGTTACTCGAGACGAACTTTTCGCGATGCTCGATGGTTCGTTTCGAGTAACGAACCCCATTGAAGTCAATGGGCGACTCGAGCATTTTTGTATATCGCCGATGCTCACTAAGGTTTTCATTTGTGAAAATCTGGGCAATTCAAGAAAGTGATGGGAACGACACAGCAACAGATAGGGCAGGCGAGGGGCTACATGTTGGGCTGCATCTCAAGTTCCCAGGTCCCACTATTAAGCCACAATAGCGGCAAGAGTGGGCCCCCCCCCCTCCCAACAATTTTTACTTCTGAAAAACCCTCATTAGCAATGCATACCTTAGCTAAGCACCACACTACCTCCAACAAAGCACAATCACTGCCTGCATGACACTCCACTGCCACTTCTCTTGGGTTACATGCTGCCCAACCCCCCGCACGACTCAGTGTCCACAGCGCACACCAAAGTGTCCCTGTGCAGCCTTCAGCTGCCCTCATGCCACACGCTGGCCTCATAGCCACACCACCCTCATGTCTATTTATAAGTGCGTCTGCCATGAGGAGGAACCGCAGGCACACACTGCAGAGGGTTGGCACGGCCAGGCAGCAACCCTCTTTAAAAGGGGCGGGGCGATAGCCCATAATGCTGTACAGAAGCAATGAAAAATACAATCCTGTACCACCTCCATCAGGAGCTGCACATGTGGGCATAGCAATGGGGAACCCATGTGCCACACACTATTCATTCTGTCAAGGTGTCTGCATGCCCCAGTCAGACCGGGGTTTTTTATAAATAGTCACAGGCAGGTACAACTCCGCAATGGGAATTCCGTGTGCGCCCACAGCATGGGTGGCTCCCTGGAACCCACCGGCTGTACATAAATGTATCCCATTGCAGTGCCCATCACAGCTGAGGTAACGTCCGATTAAATGCCGGTGCTCTTCGGCCTACACTGCATGCCCCAGTCAGACTGGGGTTCTTTAGAAGTGGACACATGGAGTTACAACTCCGTGTGGACCGACAGCATGGGTGGGTCCTAGGAAGCCACCGTCGGAACATAAATATATCCCATTGCAGTGCCCATCACAGCTGAGGTAACGTCAGGTTTAATGCAGGTGGGCTTCGGCCCACACTGCCTGCCCCAGTCTGACCGGGGTTCTTTAGAAGTAGACACATGGAGCTACAACTCCGTGTGGACCGACAGCATGGGTGGCTCCCAGGAAGTCACCGGCGGTACATAAATATATCCCATTGCAGTGCCCATCACAGCTGAGGTAACGTCCGATTAAATGCAGGTGGGCTTCGGCCCACACTGCATGCCCCAGTCTGACCGGGGTTCTTTAGAAGTGGACACATGGAGCTACAACTCCGTGTGGACCGACAACATGGGTGGGTCCCAGGAAGCCACCGGCGGTACATAAATATATCCCATTGCATTGCCCATGACAGCTGAGGTAACGTCAGCTTTAATGCAGGTGGGCTTCGGCCCACACTGCATGCCCCAGTCAGACTGGGGTTCTTTAGAAGTGGACACATGGAGTTACAACTCCGTGTGGACCGACAGCATGGGTGGCTCCCTGGAACCCACCGGCGGTACATAAATATATCCCATTGCAGTGCCCATGACAGCTGAGGTAACGTCAGCTTTAATGCAGGTGGGCTTCGGCCCACACTGCATGCCCCAGTCAGACTGGGGTTCTTTAGAAGTGGACACATGGAGATACAACTCCGTGTGGACCGACAGCATGGGTGGGTCCCAGGAAGCCACCGGCGGTACATAAATATATCCCATTGCAGTGCTCATCACAGCTAAGGTAACGTCAGTTTTAATGCAGGTGGGCTAAAAATTAGTAGGATTACACTGTAGGCGAGGGCCCAAAAAATTGGTGTACCAACAGTACAAATGTACTTCAGAAAAATTGCCCATGCCCAACCAAGAGGGCGGGTGAATCCCATTAATCGCTTTGGTTAATGTGGCTTAATTTGTAACTAGGCCTGTAGGCAGCCCAGTTCAAATAAAGTTGGTTAATGTGCAAGTTTCAACGCTTTATTGAATGGAGAATTGAAACGTATAAACATTGTTTACAAAAGTTATATGACTGAGCCTTGTGGGCCTAAGAAAAATTGCCCGTTCGGCGTTATTACGTGAGGTTTCAGGAGGAGGAGCAGGAGGAGGAGGATGAATATAATACACAGATTCATAAAGCTAAAAGGTCCCCGTTTTTGATGGTGATAGAGAACGATGCTTCCATCCGCGGGTGCAGCCTATGTATTGTTTAGGGTGCAGTCTATGTATCGCTGCTGTCTGCTGGTGGAGAAGAGAACTCTGGGGAAATCCAGGCTTTGTTCATCTTTATGATTGTAAGCCTGTCGGCACTGTCGGTTGACAGGCGGGTACGCTTATCCGTGATGATTCCCCCAGCCGCACTAAACACCCTCTCTGACAAGACGCTAGCCACAGGACAAGCAAGCACCTCCAGGGCATACAGCGCAAGTTCAGGCCACGTGTCCAGCTTCGACACCCAGTAGTTGTAGGGGGCAGAGGCGTCATGGAGGATGGTCGCGCGATCGGCTACGTACTCCCTCACCATCCTTTTACAGTGCTCCCGCCGACTCAGCCTTGACTGGGGAGCGGTGAGACAGTCTTGCTGGGGCCTTGGACAGTGTTCCCCTGCCTGTGCTGTACATGCTGCCAGATCTCCGCACCTCCCCTGCTACCTGGCCCTCGGAACTGCGCCTTCTGCCACTAGCGCTGTCGGATGGGAATTTTACCATCTGTTTGTCAGCCAGGGTCCTGTGGTATAGCATCACTCTCGAACCCCTTTCCTCTTCGGGTATGAGAGTGGATAGGTTCTCCTTATAACGCGGGTCGAGCAGTGTGTACACCCAGTAATCCGTAGTGGCCAGAATGCGTGTAACGCAAGGGTCACAAGAAAGGCATCCTAACATGAAGTCAGCCATGTGTGCCAGGGTACCTGTACGCAACACATGGCTGTCCTCACTCGGAAGATCACTTTCAGGATCCTCCTCCTCCTCCTCCTCAGGCCATACACGCTGAAAGCATGATAGGCAAGCAGCATGGGTACCCTCAGCAGTGGGCCAAGCTGTCTCTTCCCCCTCCTCCTCATGCTCCTCCCCCTCCTCTTCCTCCTCCTCAACGCGCTGAGATACAGACAGGAGGGTGCTCTGACTATCCAGCGACATACTGTCTTCCCCCACCTCCGTTTCCGAGCGCAAAGCGTCTGCCTTTATGCTTTGCAGGGAACTTCTCAAGAGGCATAGCAGAGGAATGGTGACGCTAATGATTGCAGCATCGCCGCTCACCATCTGGGTAGACTCCTCAAAGTTTCCAAGGACCTGGCAGATGTCTGCCAACCAGGCCCACTGTTCTGTAAAGAATTGAGGAGGCTGACTCCCTCTACGCCGCCCATGTTGGAGTTGGTATTCCACTATAGCTCTACGCTGCTCATAGAGCGTGGCCAACATGTGGAGCGTAGAGTTCCACCGTGTGGGCACGTCGCACAGCAGTCGGTGCACTGGCAGATTAAACCGATGTTGCAGTGTCCGCAGGGTGGCAGCGTCCGTCTTGGACTTGCGGAAATGTGCGCTGAGCCGGCGCACCTTTCCGAGCAGGTCTGACAAGCGTGGGTAGCTTTTCAGAAAGCGCTGAACCACCAAATTAAAGTTGTGGGCCAGGCATGGCACGTGCGTGAGGCTGCCAAGCTGCAGAGCCGCCACCAGGTTACGGCCGTTGTCACACACGACCATGCCCGGTTGGAGGCTCAGTGGCGAAAGCCAGCGGTCAGTCTGCTCTGTCAGACCCTGCAGCAGTTCGTGGGCCGTGTGCCTCTTCTCTCCTAAGCTGAGTAGTTTCAGCACGGCCTGCTGACGCTTGCCCACCGCTGTGCTGCCACGCCGCGCGACACCGACTGCTGGCGACGTGCTGCTGCTGACACATCTTGATTGCGAGACAGAGGTTGCGTAGGAGGAGGAGGGTGGTTTAGTGGAGGAAGCATACACCGCCGCAGATGCCAGCACCGAGCTGGGGCCCGCAATTCTGGGGGTGGGTAGGACGTGAGCGGTCCCAGGCTCTGACTCGGTCCCAGCCTCCACTAAATTCACCCAATGTGCCGTCAGGGAGATATAGTGGCCCTGCCGCCTGTGCTTGTCCACGTGTCCGTTGTTAAGTGGACCTTGGCAGTAACCGCGTTGGTGAGGGCGCGTACAATGTTGCGGGAGACATGGTCGTGCAGGGCTGGGACGGCACATCGGGAAAAGTAGTGGCGACTGGGAACCGAGTAGCGTGGGGCCGCCGCCGCCATCATGTTTTTGAAAGCCTCTGTTTCCACAAGCCTATACAGCAGCATCTCTAGGCTGATCAATTTGGCTATGTGCACATTTAACGCTTGAGCGTGCGGGTGCGTAGCTGCGTAGTTGCGCTTGCGCTCAAAGACTTGCGCTAGCGACGGCTGGACGGTGCGCTGAGAGACATTGCTGGATGGGGCCGAGGACAGCGGAGGTGAGGGTGTGGGTGCAGGCCGGGAGACGGTAGTGCCTGTGTCCTGAGAGGGGGGTTGGATCTCAGTGGCAGGTTGGGGCACAGGGGGAGAGGCAGTGGTGCAAACCGGAGGCAGTGAACGGCCTTCGTCCCACCTTGTGGGGTGCTTGGCCATCATATGTCTGCGCATGCTGGTGGTGGTGAGGCTGGTGGTGGTGGCTCCACGGCTGATCTTGGCGCGACAAACCTTGCACACCACAGTTCGTCGGTCGTCTGCACTCTCAGTGAAAAACTGCCAGACCTTTGAGCACCTCGGCCTCTGCAGGGTGGCATGGCGCGAGGGGGCGCTTTGGGAAACAGTTGGTGGATTATTTGGTCTGGCCCTGCCTCTACCCCTGGCCTTCGCACTGCCTCTTCCAACCTGCCCTGCTGCTGCACTTGCCTCCCCCTCTGAAGACCTGTCCTCAGTAGGCTTAGCAAACCAGGTGCGGTCAGTCACCTCATCGTCCTGCTGCTCTTCCTCCGAATCCTCTGTGTGCTCCTCCCTCGGACTTACTGCAATTACTACTACCTGAGTGATAGACAACTGTGTCTCATCGTCGTCATCCTCCTCACCCACTGAAAGCTCTTGAGACAGTTGCCGGAAGTCCCCAACCTCATCCCCCGGACCCCAGGAACTTTCCAAAGGTTGGGCATCGGTCACAACAAACTCCTCCTGAGAAAGTACAGGCTCATAAAATGGAAGAATCTGTCTCAAAATGGCCGCTAGATACAAAATGGAGCATTATAAGATGTAAATAAGCTTGTGCGTAGTGAAACAATAATTAAAGCAGAAATAACTTTACAGCAGGGTATTCGGTGCAATGTCTAATGATTTGTTTTTTGTTTTTTTTCTTTCTATTCATTCGAGAACATTTGCCTGGTACAGCCGCTATCAGAAAAGACTCCCCCATGTCCTGAGCTTTGGGAAAAGAGCAAATCGTGCTGATAAGACGCTGCGATCATCCAAACTCACAAGAGAGAATAATCATTTGAAGGACATTTCACATATTTATTCTCACTGCGCTGATTGTTCAACAAAGCACAATTCTTGATGTTTTTCTAACCCAATAAGATTAACCTCGTGACTAATGACGTATTACTTTCCTGTATTAGAACTATACTCAGTCAATAAAGATTCAGTGTACGCGCCTTAAGCAGAGTGGGCTGTATACTTGCCGCGGCTCATCTCTACGTATTTGTGAGAGCTAATTACTATAAATCATATAGTTTTTGGCCTCTCTGATGCATCCAAGTACGAACTAATTTGGAACCCATGGCTTGAAAGGTTAATGTGACCTGTCATGTGTAACGGTCCTTAACAGTTGGCGTAGTCGGCAGGATTTACTCTTGACTCTTGTGTCACTCATCGGACGACGACATCGGACTGGGAGGACATATATCCACTGTGCCAAACCAGAGGACTGATCAACCTCACACACAGCCCGGTAAGTGTCATATTTATCATATGATGTCTGCCGTTGGTCTGTTTTGGCTCAGTTGATTGACAGACTCCTAGGTCAGTCGGATGTTTGATGTTTGACATCATAGTTGTCATCGGTAAAGAAGTTTACCTCAGGTCTTGGGTGGTCTATGACACCAGGGGACAGAGTCTTTTAGGACATTATAAATTGTATTATCGAGCATACTTCTCAGGGACTTCAGATCCTGGTTGAGAGACGGCTTCGAGGGTTTAGTTTATCGAGCATACTTCTCAGGGACATCAGATCCCGGTTGAGAGATGGCTTCGAGGTTTAGTTTATTGAGCATACTTCTCACGGAGTGATTGAGCAGACAGCATCGGACGTGACAAGTACGATCACGTGATTGAGCATACGGCTTAGGACTCCCGGTTGAGAGACGGCTCAGAGTTTAGTTTCGGAACATGTTTAAATTAAGGTACCTGACAGTGGTCTGTTTGATCCTGTCCACTTGGTGTCATGTAGAGGAGGGAAGGAGTATGTGAAGAAAGTCAAGAAGTTATGTGAAACTGTTGGTATAGTCACTGAGCAAAAGGTACAGGCACTTAGAGATATACTTCCCAATGTGTCATTGAGCATAGGGCTAGGCATACCCAGTTGGTAGTATGTAGAGTCAATAAGTAATGTAAAGTTGAAGTAAGATAATTGCAGTTTCAAGATGGCGATTATTCATATGCTTTGAGTTGAAGACAAAGGAAGGCAGCCCTTCTTCACCATCTGAGGGCACCGCCCCGGCCGTGTCATGGATGATGTTTTTCTCCCTTTGCCCTGCCCCTAGATGGCCGTGTTGTTATTGGGGCCAATACCAGTCGATATATCTTGATATGTGTCTAGTATGTAGTATTCCTGGACCCTCCTGTCACCATCGCCCAGTCAGGCCACACCTTCGGTGGCCATTTCAGTGCCAGCCATGGCCCAGCGGCCATTTTAGCATCTGTTGCAACAATACCTTCAGTTACCCCTCAGATGTCATCTTAGCTCCGCAGCAGAAATGAGCTGGCCTCTGAACTCCCATCTATGTATGTTTTTACCCAGCATACCAATTCTTTGAACTGCAATGACGAGTGCCTTTCCTGAATTTTGCATAGAAACATTCAAGTCCCCTCATCGCGCCTGCAAACAGCCTCCTCCCGATTATCTGTTCTGCAGTCTGTGTTTAGCACCCCCATCCCAAGTAGGTTTGTGCTCAAAATTGCCCACAAATGTAGTTGTTGCTGGAAAATCTTTTCCACTTTGCAAGGAGGAACCTGGGGGCGAGTTCAGGCAGAATCTGTGATCTATGTGACAATTTGTATGTCTTAAGGTCCCAACATTGTGTCATTGCTGTACGTGTTGTCCATTCCTCATAAGTCAGATACTGCTGAGAAGAAAGGTCACTATAGGTGCTAGGATCACAGACGGCAGTAGAAAAGCTTACAGAACGAAGGAGAGGGTTAATGCTTGATCTATGAGAAGCCGCAGCTAGTCCGGAGCAGGTCCTCCCCCTTGTCTCCAATTCCCCCCCCCCCCTTCTGCATATGCAGACTGTAAATTTTCAATGTGGATAGATGTTTGTAGAATATTCATGTCTCTATTATTGGCACTGATATCTTACAGGCCTTATCTGCATCCATCAAATTCCCACCGGATGGATCAGTACGGGTTGAGACCTTAGGTGACAGTTCAGAAGAGTCTTGTAAACTAACTGCTCCAACAAACACCCCTCTTTTTCCAGTCCAGAAAAGACGCTGAAGGGTTAGCCAGGCACCTACCGCATGTAGGTGCTGTGTGCTGTCGGCGCTGTGTGATGTAGGCACTGTGTGCTGATGAGGTGTCAGTCAGCCACCTACCGCATGTAGGCGCTGTGTGCTGTAGGTGCTGTGTGCTGATGATCTGGAAGCCTGCCAACAGGCCACAATTTCACTGTTAATTTTTCTTGCAGAAAATGTCTGTAAAGCCTCTAAAGACAAACTCCAGTTCTGCAAAACTAAGGTTGTTCTCCTGGGTCATTGTTTAGGCCAAGGAACTGGACATCTGACATAGGAACAAAAGGCTGCTGTCCCGACCATACCTGTACCTATATGCGTTGCCAAACCCCGCACCTTTCTGGGCCTTGTTTCATACTGCCGACCATGAATGCACTCGGTTTCCCTTCTTATGCAACCACTCTATGACTGTCTTTCAATTATTCTTTTCTCTCTCACCTCTGAAGCAGCTCCCTCATGTGTTTGTGCGGTGGAAGCAGTACAGGCAATGGTTAACAAATCTTCGGAGTTGGTATTGAACTAACCCCCCCTAGTGGTCCTCACCCCCCCCCCCCATGACATCCGGAGCATATACACGCAAGTGCAACCCAAGCACTTATCTCTGGCCTATCAGATCCGGCTACAATGTGCTCTTTTGAACCTGGCTACTCTTCTTTCAATTGAGTATCCCGGTTCACAGGGGTGAGGAGAAGATATAGGTGATCTAGGTATTGCAGGTCAGCTATTTTTAAATTTTTTAACATTTTTCTTTTTCCTTCTTGCAACAAGGTTATGATCTATTTGAAATAGAATACCAGCCTGATTGTCTAGCGGTAATCGGTGCAAGGGGTTTCAGAAGTGCCAATTCAGCTGGCAGAAACTGAACCGCTTGAGGTAATGTTTAAAGGGTCACGATGCCTCACGCGCTTCCTTGTGCTGGAAGGTCCTGAAAGCATATTGAGAACTGACGTGATGGGACCCTTGGGATGTTGTATCAAACTTCACCCGTCCGGTGAGGCTCGTATACACCCCGGGTCTGAAAGTCACCCGACCTTCTGTCGGATGGCAGCAGACCAAGTGACACCTCTCCCTGTCCTCACTCTTATGCACGCAGAGGAACAAGCTCTTAGCCCCCTTGGTCCGTCAGTACCCCCTGGCACATGTCCAGGAAGATGCAATTGCAGACACTGTCTCTTCTTTATGTTAACTTAAAGCCCTTAAGGAATGTGTCTTCCCAGCCAATACCCCTTTTGTTCCCCGTTAAAGAGAAAGAGTTTAAAGGGCCAGCCAGACTGTCAGTATTTGTTTGCATTTATTTTCAGAGGAAAGCAGCACTGTTGGACAGTGCTGCCATAAGGGGCACAGAATAGCCCAAAACCAGTTCACCAGATGCATGAAGCTGGTATTAGACGCCTGGCCAATTCCCGAGGGCACCACTCTCTTGTAATATGTTGATGATTTACTTTTTTATGTACTCCTGACCCAAATAGTTACCTCAATGCATCACTAAGCCTTTTGTGTTTCCTCCATCAAGAATAGAAAAGCTGTAAGTTTACTAATGGAAGCCATCATGTTGCCAGAACAGGTGGCCATAATAAAGGTTACTGAAGTCCCTTGCTAACAATGCATATTTTGAGTTGTTTTTTATAGATGGTACCAAGGTGATGGACAACTCAACACTGGATATGCAGTGGTCACACAACAAGATGTCCTAAAAAGCAGAAGCTCTGCCTCCGCATGTTTCAGGACAAGAAGCGGTACTGAAGGCCCTCACTGGGGCGTGTAGAGTGGTAGAAGGTAAGATGGCAACCTTTTACACTGACTCCCGGTATGCATTTGGCATAGCTCATGACTACGGCCCAACATGGAAGGCCAGACAGCTTGTTACCTCAGCAGGACAGCCAATTAAGAATGTTGCAGCGGTGCAGAGTCTCATGGAGACCCTACTTACTTCTACCTGACAAAGTGGAGAGCTCACGCCAATTCCTACACCGGAGAAGCAAGAGGCAACACCATCACAGACCACACAGCAAAGGCAGCGGCCCTGAAGCCGTGGAAGAAAAGAAGAAAAGAAGAAGAATTTAACAATAACTTTGGACTTTGACTAAACTTTGGACTTTGATATAAACCTTGGACTTTGATACAAACTTTGGACTTTGATATGCTAAAGACTTTACAGTTACAAGGCAGCAATGAAGAAAAAGACAAATGGACTAAGTATGGGAGCAACAGAACAGGGCGGCGTATGGTGAACAGTCAACAGCACTTACCTACCACGGTCCCTGTGCCCCATGATGGCCCAGGTTATGCACGGAAAGACACACCTACCGGGGGTCTAGATGTCCGCCTTGAGGTCGTGTCCTCTGGCCTGCTCCGTCGCCTCCGGTGCCGTCCGACATGGCGTGCCCACAAAGGTCTTTCTGACTTTATTCCTGGTGATGTTGCCTCCTGTGGCTAGAAACGCGCTGACGCCAAAATCTGCGATCTGCACTGAGCCGTCTTCACCCAGGGGAATGTTTCCAGCCTTAACATCCCTGTGGATCTGGCCGTTCTTATGCAGGTACTCCAGGCCTTCCAGCACCTCCTTCAGCATGGTGGCGATGCTCGCCTCATCCAACACCCCGTTCAAAGCAGCAATGATGTCAACGCTTGAGTAAGGACGGGTGGCTCCTGGGTTTTCTGTAGCTGCTGTATCATTTGTCCAATTTTGCATGATCTTTGCCGTAAGCAACAGGGCAGAAGTAAATTTGCCACATAATGCTTGCCTAGACCACTCTACCCATTTCAGGGATTGCAAATTGGCTACATTCAGCTCCCACTTGTTGGGAAGTATGAATATGTGCTTGTTGTTGATTTCTTTTCAGGTTGGAGACCTACCCTGTTACCAAAGTAAATAAGCAGGTAACTGTACAGAAGCTCATGAATGAGGTAATCCGCAGATATGGGGTACCGGAAGTGATTGAGTCAAACAAAGGTACACACTTCACAGGTGAAATAATGCAATACATCATGTCTGCTTTGGGTATATTCCAGGCTTTTCACACACCCTACCGTCCACGGAGTAGTGGGAAAGTAGATCCATGGGCAATGAAGGAAACGGGCAAATCTTGAATTGAGTGTCTTCCATTAGTTTTTCTTTTTCTCCGGAGGATACATGCCACAGTAGCCAAGTTTGGGAAATGATTCTCTTGTTAATTTTGTCATAGGTCTCTCCAAGGAATTGTCAATAACGCATTCTGTGGTCTCTGCTTCTCTCTCAGGTCCTACAGACGAGCGTCACAATCTGAAACCAGGTGACAGGTTTGATCCACATGTGTATATATATAGATGCAATCAGAGTGCCAAGGGGGGGTGCCAGATGAGTTTAAAGCCAGGGATCAAGTTAAGGCCGGATTTGAGTCCCTGTTTGGAATAGTAACCATCAATAAGAATGTTTGTATATATATATTACAACCAGCAGGGGTTCGTGAGCTATACAAGAGATGCACTTTAGGGGCTTGCTGATCAGTTGGGCCCCACAGCCACCATGACTTTCCAGAACCGAATGGCTCTGGATATGATACTAGCCGAGAAAGGTGGTGTTTGTAAAATGATTGGTGAAACTTGCTGTACGAATATTCCAGATAATACAGGCCCACAGGTAAGGTGACTATTGCAATAAAGAAATTGGCCACATTGTCAGAAGAGCTGAAGCGTAATTCTGGGATAACTAACTCCTGGGATGAGTGGTTTGCATAGACCGGACAATGGAAACAATTCTTGATGCAGATAGGAATAGGGATTCTGGTTACTCCTATCATACTCCTGCTACTTTCTGTCTGTATTGTGCCCTGCATAAAACGCTCCTGTGCTAAGCTTACAGATCAGATGGTACCTGTCGCCCCCGTATACGTAAATGTAGAGACCCTAGGCTATATGCCTATGATACAACAGAGCGATTTGTCCCCTTGTGGGTCTGTCTCAGCAGAAACAGGGGTGACCACTCTAGTTTCCCAGCCATTAGAATAGAATAGCATGTGTGTTGTAGATCCCTTCTGTGTCTATTAGGTCTTCGCGTTTAGTTAGTTAGGATTAGTTGTCGGGGAAGGGATTAGCCCTTGGACAGCTGACCAACAATGATAGGTAGGGCATAGATCATAAGCTAGAGAAAAGTATCGTTTATTTTGAGAAAGTTTCTAGGGGGAATTGAGAAAGTACAGGCTCATAAAATGGAAGAATCTGTCTCAAAATGTCCGCTAGATACAAAATGGAGCATTATAAGATGTAAATAAGCTTGTGCGTAGTGAAACAATAATTAAAGCAGAAATAACTTTACAGCAGGGTATTCGGTGCAATGTCTAATGATTTGTTTTTTGTTTTTTTTCTTTCTATTCATCCGAGAACATTTGCCTGGTACAGCCGCTATCAGAAAAGACTCCCCCATGTCCTGAGCTTTGGGAAAAGAGCAAATCGTGCTGATAAGACGCTGCGATCATCCAAACTCACAAGAGAGAATAATCATTTGAAGGACATTTCACATATTTATTCTCACTGCGCTGATTGTTCAACAAAGCACAATTCTTGATGTTTTTCTAACCCAATAAGATTAACCTCGTGACTAATGACGTATTACTTTCCTGTATTAGAACTATACTCAGTCAATAAAGATTCAGTGTACGCGCCTTAAGCAGAGTGGGCTGTATACTTGCCGCGGCTCATCTCTACGTACCTGTGAGAGCTAATTACTATAAATCATATAGTTTTTGGCCTCTCTGATGCATCCAAGTACGAACTAATTTGGAACCCAAGGCTTGAAAGGTTAATGTGACCGGTCATGTGTAACGGTCCTTAACACTCCGGTGGGAGAGGAACCATTGCTGCCCATTCTGGGCAGGGGCCTGAGAACAGTTCCTGGGAGTCTGCCTGCTCCTCAGAATGTGTCATTTTCATGGAGTGAGGAGGCTGGGAGGAAGGAGGAGCAGCAGCCAGAGGATTCAGAGTTGCAGCAGTGGACAGCGTAGAACTCTGGGTGGTCGATAGATTGCTGGATGCACTTTCTGCCATCCACGACAGGACCTGCTCACACTGCTCATTTTCTAATAAAGGTCCACCGCGTGGACACATTAATTGTGAGATTAATCTGGGGACGCCAGAAACGTGCCTCTTTTCTAATCCCGCAGCAGTCGGCTGCGAAACACCTGGATCAGGAGCTCGGCCTGTGCCCACACCCTGACTTGGGCCTCCTCGCCCGCGTCCACGTCCTCTAGGCCTACCCCTACCCCTCAGCATGGTGTATTACCAGTAGTGCAGAAACAGAACGCTGTAATTAAATGTGCCGCTTATTGGCCTGTGGTTGGAGGCTGACTTCGCTTACGGAACGCACAGCAGAGCCAGGAAAGAATTTTGCGCAAGCCTGTAGTGAGACGTAGGTGCGTATGACTGAGCTAGTGGAATTCACAGCGCAGAAGCAGTCAAGTGTCCAAAGGCCACTAGTAGGCCTTAAGTATTTTGCTTCTATTTTTTTAAAGGCTGAGCTGAGACAGCAGACAGATACTGTAGGCAGCGTATATATGTATACTGTTTCCCTCTGGACGGGATGACGGCGGTGATGTAACGGGCAACGCAGAGCCAGGAAAGAATTTTGCGCAAGCCTGCTGTAACACTTAGCTGCATAATAATTAGGACTACTACCCCCAGCAGAGACGCAGTACACTCAAGACGATCACAGGCAGCCCAAAGATAGTATTTTTCCCAAATTTGTTTGAAAAGCCCACTGCCTATATAGACAGTATATCTCTTTCCCTGCCTCACCAGTACTGGCCCTATACTATGTACAAGGACTGCAGACTGAGGACGCAATGCTCTGCACGCCCGATATACAAAAAAAAAAATGTGCAACACTGCTCACAGCAGCCTTAACAGTACTGCACATGGTAAGATGTGGCCCTACGAAGGACCATTGGGGTTCTTCAAGACTAAAATAACTCCTAACGCTCTCCCTATAGCAGCAGCACCAGCAGCAGCACTGTCCCTGATCTATGTCAGAATGCATCTGTGGCGAGCCGCGGGCGGGGCAGATTTAAATACTCGGGTGACACCTGATCTCGCCAGCCACTCACTGCAGGGGGGTGGTATAGGGCTTGAACGTCGCAGGGGGAAGTTGTAATGCCTTCCCTGTCTTTCTATTGGCCACAAAAGCGCGCTAATGTCTCAGAGATGAAAGTGAAAGTAACTCGAACATCGCGTGGTGCTCGTCTCGAGTAACGAGCATCTTGAACACCCTGATACTCGAACGAGCATCAAGCTCGGACGAGTACGTTCACTCATCTCTACAAATAATCTTAGATTTATAGCTTATAATATCCTTTCTCTCCAGAAAGACATCAAGTCCCCTTTTAAACTCCTCTAAGGATTTTTCCATCACTACGTCCCCAGGCAGAGAGTTCCACAGTCTAGCTGCTCTAACAGTAAAGAATCCCTTTCTATGTTGGTGATGAAACCTGCTTTCCTCTAAGCGTAGCGGATGCCCTCGTGTTACCGTTGCAGTCCTGGGTATAAACAGATCCTGGGAGAGATCCTTGTATTGTCCCCTCATGTACATATACATGGTTATTTGGTCGCCTCTTAACCTTCTTTTTTCTAGAGTAAATAGTCCCAATTTGGATAGCCTCTCTGGGTATGCCAGTCCTGTCATTCCATGTATTAGTTTAGTTGCCCTTCTTTGAACCCCCTCCAATACCGTAACATCTTTCCTGAGCACCGGTGACCAGAACTGTACGCAGTATTCCATGTGAGGCCTGACAAGTGCCTTATATAATGGAAGGATAATGTTCTCGTCCTTCGCCCCTATACCTCTTTTAATGCATCCCAAAACTTTATTTGCCTTTGCAGCAGCTGATTGACATTGGTTACTCCAGTTTAGTCTATAGTTTAGTCTATTTTTTAATTAAATGTTAATTAAAAATAAACATCTACCAATTTCACTTTCACTTTTTGCCTTATCTTTCACAAATGCAGCTTTTAAGAATTAAATGGGTAGTTGCTTCCTATGTCATAACATTCTATTTTGTGGGGTCTAACTTCTGGGACACTTGATGGTCCTGAAAAGGCAGGGACAGAGGCGAAACTAGAAGCTCTTGGGCTGCGATGCAAAATCTGTATTAGGGCCCCCCACCTACCCTGTGCAGTTAATAATAGGGCCCAGTAGCGACTGCTATCCCTGCACCCTCTATAGCTACGCCCCTGAACAGAGGCACAGCAAATGATCGGGTATGCAACTGCACAGAAAACTGCAGCAGAGTCCGATTTAAGTGTAGTTTCCTGCTGGGAGTGATGATATGCAGGAAAGCTTAGTGAAGCAGCTGCAGCAATTAAAAAAAAGAATGTTGTGGCTCATTGATTCTAAGGATTGGTTGGGTCCTGTCAGTTAGACTCCCAAATGTCAGTAGATGATGAGACATCTTAGCAAAATGGTATCAGTTCCTTTAACCCATAGTGACCAGCCCATAGTGTTTTTACGTCCTGCCCAAGTGGGCTTTATTCCCTGAGGACGTAAAAACATGTCCTGCAGGGAATATAGCCACGTGGGATATGGACATGACAGCTGTCATCCTGGGCTGCGGGCAGTCCCCCCTGGCAATGTGATCGCAATAAAGTGAAAGAAAAATTAAAGATTCAGCTGCCCTGATGGATCGGATCCATCAGGGCAGCTGAAATTACTCACCCGCCTTCTCCGAGGTGTCCCCCGCTGATTTGGTCCTCTCGGACCCACCGCCGCTCTTCTGCGCATGCTCGCCAGATGAATGATGTCACGTGCATGCGCAGAAGGCCGGGAGCCCTGGCAAATTTAAAATCTCCTGGCTCATGGCTCCTGAAGGTAGCCGGGAACCATGAGATGTTACCGGGGACCGCGACTAGCCGTCCCTGGGTCTGTGATCGCCGCTATCCATAGCAGCGATCTCGAAAAAGTTTCAAAAAGTTTTTAAAAATGTGCAAGTTTCACCTCCCCTCATGGATCGGATCCATGAGGGGAGGTGAAAATACTTACCTCAGGTACTCTGCGATGTCCCGGTGTTCCGGGACCTGAAGTCACCTTCTGCGCATGTGTGCCCGAGGTCAATCATCGGGTGCGTGCACAGAGGGGCTCAGGCCCCGGGAAATTCAAAATCCCTCTGCTCCTGGCTACCAAGTGTAGGCAGGAGCAGAGAGATGTCACTAGGGACATGATCACTGTTATCCAATGGAGTAAAAAAAGAGTGTAAAAAAGTTTAAAAAAAAGTTTAAAAAAGTTTAAAAAGCTTACGTTTCATCTCCCCTTACGGATCATATCCATGAGGGAGAATGAAAGTACGTACATAAAGCCCCCGGATTTATCCGCAGACCTTACCATAGCTTCTGTGCATACACCCATCGCCAAAATGGCAGACGCATGCGCAAAAGCTGTGGATTGACAGGATAATTTAAATTCTCCCTGCTCCTGGCTATAAAATTGAGCCAAGAGCCTGGAGATTTTACAGGGGGCCACGGTGAGCGGTCCGTGGTCACGTGTTCGCCGTTATCCAATGGATAATGGCGATCACGTAAAAGTTAAAAAAAAATGCGATCGGTGAGAAGAACTGGAACTTTTTACCGGAGGCCTCTGTATTTGAACCCCAACACGATCCTCCTCCGTGAACCTTCCTGGATATTGCACATGCGAGCGCCGGCAAAATGCCGGACACATGCGCAGGAGTCGAGGAGCCCAGGAAACTTAAAATTTCCTTGCTCCCAGTGACCAACAGTCGCCGTGAGCCTGGAGCAGTGACCTCGTTGAGCAGTCCCTGGGCACGTAATAAAAAGGTAGCGATCTACCTTAGGCCGGTCTCACATGACCGAATAGAAATTAAAGATTCTGCATGCGTCTGATTCGCGGTAATACGCAGATCAATCGCATTGGATTACACAATTCCACTCACATTAGTGGGTCAGAATTGCGTAATCCACTTGCAGAAAAGAGAACGCAGCAGGTTCTATTTTACTGTGGATATCCGCAACATAGAGCCCATTGTGCTCCATGGTCGTGGATATACCCGCAGCCCATACGCAACTGCATCGTGTACGGGCTGCGGGTACCCGTGTCATTGCTAAGTGACGGTGTGGGAAATACAAACAAAAAAAAGGTGTACTGCGCATGACCGCCTGTGTGAGTAGGCCGTTATGCGCAGTACATTATGCGGCCATAAGCAGGGCTCACAGCTGGGATCCCCTGCAGGCCTCTGCAAGCGAATTCCACCTACGGCTGCGTGAGCCTGGCGTTATTCAGACCACTACCTGTAATACGTCATTTACAAGAAGCCCCGGGAATGTTCGCCTTCCTGCAGTTCCAGGAGCAGCTTGTTGTGTGCCTTCTGTGTGAGACCGCCGCACCTCAGCAAGCTCACGGAGCACCACTTTTTATACCCCATACCCGCCACTGAGGTCAAAAAATACCCCCCAAAAAGGATGAGAGGACGGAGGATACCAGGTTTTATTGCCCCATGTTCTCCCAATCAGACTCTGTAATAATCCCTGTCTTCGGAAATACCACACAGTTCACATTATTACTTTTATCTAAGATTTGGGAAACATCGAAAAGAGCGCAGGGGGGGGGGGGTATTTTTAGGGAGTCCATTTTTATTCCATACAAGTGAGCAATGGGGCCTGGAATCCAACGGGTGTTCCCTTCGTTATAGGCCTTGCCATGGGACCGGTAAGTAGATTAAGGCCACAATAGGTATGTTTCTGAACATGGGACAAATGGGGGTATCCATTTTGGGGTGACTGTCTTCATTCCTATGTACACTGTACAAAAAAAACTGTTTTTAAATTGACAAAATTGCCAAAAAAAATGAAAATCGTAATTTTTTTCTTCTGCTTTGCTTAGATTCATTCAAATACTGTGGGGTAAAAATATGCAGTACACCACTAGAGCAATTCATTAGGGGGGCTGGTTTTCAAAATGGGGTCATTTGTGGGGGTTCTCCATCGTTTTGGCCGCTCAATGGCTCTATAAGTGGGCAATGGGGCCTAGAATTTATTCAGTTGTACCCTGAAATCCAACGGGTGCTCCTTCCATTATAGGCCTTACGATGTGTCCTGTAAGTAGATTAGGGCCACAATGTGTATGTTTCTGAACACAGGACAAACAGGAGGATCCATTTTGGGGTGAAAGTCTTCATTTATATGAGTGCTGTACGAAAAAACCTGTTTTTCAATTGACACAATTGCCCAAAAAATGAAAATCGTAATTTTTTCCTACTGCTTTGCTTAGATCTATTCAAAAATTGTACGGTTAAAATATACAGTACACCTGTAGATGAATTTGTTAAGGGGTTTAGTTTTCAAAATTAGTCTTTTGTGAGGGTTTTCTATAGTTTTGGCGGCTCAAGAACTCTACAAGTGTGGTATGGTGCATAAAAGGCCTTCAAGCTAAATTTATGCTCTAAAAGCCACCGACTACTCCTTTCATTTTGGGCCCCGTTGTGCATTCAGACATAACATTAGGGCCACAATGGGTATATTTCTGAAAACAGGACAAACAGGGGTATCCATTTTTGGATGCAAGTCTTCATTCATATGTGTGCTGTACAAATAAAGCTGTTTTTAATATGACGGAAGTGCGAAAAAAATGAAAATCACAATTTTTTTCCTTTTGCTTTGCTTGAATTCATTCAACAAACTGTGGGATCAAAATACGCAGTACACCCCTAGATAAATTCGTTATGGAGTCTAGTTTTCAAAATAGGGCCATTTGTGGGGGTTCTCTATGGTTTTGGGCGCTCAAGAACTCTAGAAGTGTGCTATGGGACCTAAAACGCCTCCAAGCACAATTTCTGATCTGAAAGCCACTGACTACTCCTTTCATTTTGGGCCCCGTTGTGCATCCAGATATAAGATTAGGGCCAAAATGGGTATATTTCTGAAAACAGGACAAACAGGGAGATCCATTTTGGGGTGTTAATCCTCATTTTCATGTAAACTATAGGAAAAAAATATGTCTTTAAAATGACGTATTTGCAAAAATATGAAATTTTACTTTTTCTCCTCTAAATTTAATTAAAGGAGATGTCCCGAGGCAGCAAGTGGGGTTATACACTTCTGTATGGCCATAATAATGCACTTTGTAATATACATTGTGCATTAATTATGAGCCATACAGAAGTTATAAAAAGTTTTTTACTTACCTGCTCCGTTGCTAGCGTCCTGGTCTCCATGGTGCCGACTAATTTTCGCCCTCCGATGGCCAAATTAGCCGCGCTTGCGCAGTCCGGGTCTTCTCCTCTTCTCTATGGGGCTCCGTGTAGCTCCGTGTAGCTCCGCCCCGTCACGTGCCGATTCCAGCCAATCAGGAGGCTGGAATCGGCAGTGGACCGCACAGAAGAGCTGCGGTCCACGAAGATAGAGGATCCCGGCGGCCATCTTCAGCGGTAAGTATTGAAGTCACCGGACCGCCGGGATTCAGGTAAGCGCTGTGCGGGTGGTTTTTTTAACCCCTGCATCGGGGTTGTCTCGCGCCGAACGGGGGAGGGGTTTAAAAAAAAAAAAACCCGTTTCGGCGCGGGACATCTCCTTTAATTCCTAAAAAGAAATGGTGGGGTCAAAATACTCATGACACCCCTCAGTAAATACATTAAGCGGTGTAGTTTTTAAAATAGGATCATTTGTAGGAGTATCTATCATTCTGACACCTATGAGTCTTTGCAATCTTGGCTTGGTGTAGGAAAACAAAGTGTTCCTCAAAATGCTGAAAAGTAATGTTAAATTTGTACGTCTCCTAAATGGTTAAAAAACGTAAAAGTTTTTCAAATGTGCATTCAGAATAAAGTAAATAGATGGAAATATTATTCTTAGCAAAAGTTTGTGCAGTATGTTTGCACATATTTGATATATTACAATTGAAAATGTAAAAATTTTCAAACTTTTTCCAATATTGCTACTTGTAATAAATATACACAAATTATATCGGTCTATTTTCACCACCTAAATGAAGTACAACATGTGGCGAAAAAACAATGTCAGAATCACTTGCATATGCGAAACATTTACGGAGCTATTCTATGTTAGGCTTCGGTCAGACGGGCGTTTTTTTGTCGCGATTTGCGGATCGCATGACAGATGCGCATCTATATAGGTTATGTTGAATCAGCACTCCAAGGGTTTTTTCAGAAAGTAAAAAGTGGTTTATTCCTCAATGGTAAAACATAGCTGCAACGTTTCGATCCTTACAGACACTGGATCTTTCTCAAGCTAGATAGCTTTGTCAGAGCTGCCCCTGATTGGTCCCTGCACTGAGCCAATCAGAGGCAGCACTCGCTCACCCATTCATGAATTCATGAATGGGTGAGTGAGAGCTGCCTCTGATTGGTGAGGGCTGTGACCAATCAGATGCAGCCCATTCAGCAGGCAGGGATTTTAAATCCCCGGCTGCTGAATACTACTCAGAGCAGTTCAGGAGAACTGCCGGCCAGCCGCGGCTGAACTCCGTCTGCGGGGACAAGGTGAGTATATATATTTTTTTACTTTTTACACATTTTAGGATGATTTTCAGGGAAGGGCTTATATTTTTAAGCCCTTCCCGAAAATTCATCCTGTGCTTGCCGGCAGCCCATTGATTTCAATGGAGCCAGCTGTATTGCCGACTCCATTGAATTCAATGGGCGAACATTGTTCTTCTCTGCCACAGCTGTTACAGCTGTGGCAGAGGAGAATGATCTTTGTAGTATATGTTCTCAATGGGGTCGGCGCTGCTGCCGCCAGCCCCATTAAGCGCATATACAGAACACAAGGAATCGCAGATCGCAGATAGACGCGATCTGCGATTTCTGTTCTACAATTTATCGGACAAGCGCATAAAAAGCGCCCATGTGTCCGATACCATTGCAAAGCAATGGTTCTATAAAATCGCCGGACACATGCGCATGCGCAAATCGCACGAAAAATCGCCCGTGTGACCGAGGCCTTAAAGTGACACATGTCAGATTTCCAAAATTTGGCCTGGTCATTAAGGCGCAAACAGGGGTTAACAGAGAAAAACCTTTAAGACCATATTACTGCATGTGTTTTTTAGCAGTAAGTAAATTACTATTACTGATTTGTGAGTAAATTCACAACCCACTCATCACTGAGAAATATTAAGTTAAATTAATTTGCTGTTAGAGATGAAAGAATCACTCCTCCACTTATGAATAATCACTTCTCCACTTTTTGAAAGATCAGGCAGTTTGCTCTGTTCAACTGGCTTAAATACGTTATGCCATTATTGAAAGTGCACCGTTTTGGATCCACTGAAATGAATGCTGTAGCAGTGTGCATTTGTTTGTCTGCAGTTGCCCTCCCTTCAGAACATGAATCAGGGGCCTGTGATCAACCCCAGTGGTCAGATCACTAGCCATCCCAAAGTAATCTCCTATTCTGTGGGTAGTATTGCTATACTCAGATAGCTATCTCAGGGGTAGCCATGGTATAGAGCCACTTCGATATATATTGTGTTGATGGAATTAACAGATGGTGTGGGAATTTGCGGTTATTCACACTGTACAAACATTTGTACATGTGTTTGTGCGTCTATTGATTTGGAGATTACCATATTAGAAATTTGTGTGATTTTATGTGGCTTTTATACTTATTGATTGGATAGATACCTTATATACATAGTGATTTTCTGCATTTAAGTTTGATATTGTTTTTGTGTATACTCTATTTATATCTGAATGGGGATTGTGGTGCCCCCTGGCACCCCCCGAATCTTTTCACCCGAGTACGTAAGTACTCGAAAATCGCAGTGCTCGATCGAGTAATTACTCAAAACGAGTAGGTTCGCTCATCTCTAATCGCTATATATTGATTTAATTGAAAATCCCTACATAATATAAAGATATCGGTATTGATCTAATTACTATTTATATGGACTCTGTAGGGTTTTATAGCTATTTGTATTTTTGCTCCATAATGCCCTTGTGTATGTCCCTGAACATCTAACGGGAAATGTTTCCTGACATGTATTTGCCAAGCCTCTTTCAAGCTCTCTATGTCCCTTCCACCAGTTAACCCTGATGAAGCTATCTTAGTATTCATGTGGAGTTTATAGATCTGTGCAATCTTTCTTTTTTTTCTTATTTTGGCTATATCCATTATTTTTTTGCCCTGATACCATCCCTAGCCCTTATCATGGGGTTTGGTAATGGTTTATATATCTTTATAAAGGATGTCATATTTTGTTGCTAATATCATGTACTTTTTTGTAATGTATGCATTTGTTTTCATTTGTACTTTACTTTTTACCTTAATGATTTATTGCATCTTGTGCCTCATTTATAACATATGTGTTGATTCTCTCAGGATTCTGATTCTGTATTGGTTTGCTTATTTCACAGACACTCATTTATTCATTTCATGGGGTATATGCTGTTTTACATTTGGTGGGATTAGCCTTTATGTTTACTATTTTTTTGCTGATTGTTTGTTATATTATTTTTAATTGCACAGGTCTATCTACCCAATATTGTGTGGGCAGCTTTGGTCTTGTCTTTTGTTTTTAAATGTGTTTATGCTTGCTTCATAGTGTAATTGTTAATAAATATATATTTGTTTTTTCATTTTGGGTGTGTGCTCTCTATATATGGCATCGCTTTCTCTTTTTCTTCTTTGATGATGATGATCTGTTCATTCGCATTCGACCTTCGGTCACTCTATAGATCAATGTTCTCCATGCGTTTCTGTCTTTCACTGCTTCTTTCAGTTCTGCGATTAACATGTTCGTGGTAGCCTTGATTGTATCTAGCCATCTTGTTCTTTGTTATCCTGATCTTTTTTTTTTTTCTTCTTCCTTACATATTGCCTTTTTGACACGATAGCAGCACCTCATTTTGTTTATTGTGGTGCCCACTCTCCTCTATTTGGTTTACTCATTCTCTACATAATCTCTTCTGGTGAGTGGAGAGGATAACTAATTGAAGTAGTGTGTTTTCCTGGCAAAAAGAGAATACACTGCGAAAAGTTTCTAGTTAAGTAAATAAATAAATTATTTTAAAATAGATAATTTCTTTCCTGTCATACCCAATAACAAAAAAGGGTTAAAAACAATGCAACAAATTTATATGATGTACAGGAAAAACCTTTTTGATTCTGGATGAAATACAGCTATGTAATACTTTTTTCAGTCCACTAGAGGTCATGCAAAACCAAAGCATAAAACATTTCCAACATAGCTGAAAGGTATATTCACATTTTTTGTATGTTGTATGTTTTAGTTGAGACAGTTGACTATGCAACTTATCAATAAACACAAAGACAAATGCATCAGTTGTAAATGTTGAAACACATGCTGTAAAAGAAATTGATAATTTGGAAAAGTAAAACTGAAGGCAAAACTGTCCTAAGATTGCAGAATCATATGTTTTGTTTTACTAACATAAAATGGAGGTATATACATAATTAAACCAGAACTATAGCACACACAGACGACATATACCAGAACATTGCTACACATAGTGGAAACATACACAACATGAATTATCCCTAGCAGTTATATTATATCTATATAATATATGTATTTACAGAGTATATATTTGTCCTCGCCTGTTGTAAACAGAGTGTTATATATTAACCCTTTCTAATCCAATTTGTATCCTGGTTTTCCTGAGGGGCTTACTCTTTTTCTGCCGTTATACAATGGCGCTATCTGCTGCCTAAAGCCAGTACTGCATGAGGTGACACATTGGATAGGCTTTGACAGCAGAGAGGCTGGCAATATACAGTAAGAGTACCCTGACGGATGTCTTCCAACATCAGAGCTGTACAGCCTTAAATCATAATGTCTTCAGAGGTCAGACAGTGGATTAGAAAGGGTTAAACATGAACGTTAATATCTGTGTTGGTCAAGCCCATCATTCATCTCTGTCATAAAATCAGAAAAACAAAAGAGATGGAATGCTGAATCTGTCACATGACAGACACCAACAGTGCCTGATGAAGCCATAAGCTTACAAAGGGGTACATCATTTTACCAGTAAAATATGGGAATCTATGATTAAGTCTCGTGACAGAGGTTTCGACAGAAGCTGTGAACTAAGCTTTTGTGAGGGGAAATATTCTAGCAAATATTCTCCAGAGCAAATGTTTTAGTGCCACATTGAGACTCTACCCCCAGACCTGGTGCAGGTTCCTGCAGGTGCGAGAGGGAGGATGGCGATGAGAGGGAAAGACTCACTGAGGATTTTGTTGTGACTGGCTGATTGAAGAGGCAGCTGAGTGACTGTGCAGGCTGGATGATGCTGCCTACGCTAACCCTGTGTGAGGAAGGACAACTGAGAGAGAGTTCTGCTGCAGAGGTTTGTATTGCAGATTCCCACATACATTACATTGGGTTGGCAATACTTTTTCATTTAGCATTGACTAATCAAGTTGTGACCCCTCTACTTTTCCTATTTACAACCTAAAACATGGTCGTGCCAAATTTCATGTTTGTACGACACCGGGAAGTTAGAGAATTAGATTAGGTACATTACACAGGGGTTCCAATTCTTTTGCATTTAGGATTGAAAAATCGAGTTGTGACCCTTTGACTTTTCCTATTTAGGACCTAAAGAATGCTCATGCCAAATTTCACTCTTATACAGCACTGGGAAGTTAGAGAATTGGTGGCGAGTCAGTTAGCAAGTCAAACAATGAGTCAGTCAGTGAGGACTTTCGCTAGATAGATAGATAAATAGATATAGATGACCACTTTTCTGTCATGATCTGCAGCTTCAAAAAGTGTCCAGCTTGCCCAAGTCTTGTGGGCAGACCTAGCTGTGGGTGCTGCTGTTCTAACTAGTAGCAGCTGATGATTGTGGTATGGCCCTTGTGTTTTTTCGCTACACCTTACTGCCTTGGCAGGGTGCTGCCCTGCAACGACTGCCTCTTTCTCCTTTCCGCGCAAGCTTCTATGGTGACTTTCCTTACCTTTACTTATTGGGTCATGTACCTCATTATCTTCCACCTTCTCTTCCTTTTCGATGTCTTTCTCCTCGACAGTCAACTCAATGTTACAGTGAGCACCGGGTGCTGGTAGCTCTGTTTCTGCATCTGTCTCAGTACATATTGCTTGTGAAGGGCTGACTGCATGCGCTGACCCACCCTCATCTTCCTCTTTGGAGGTATAAGAGTTGGTCATCAGTACATACAATGTCTTGGTCTTTTCTCTCTGGTTGTCTGGACTGCACCTTTGACATTAATGATACAGAATGATCAAACAGCTCCTCCATATGTACTGTTTCAGAGTGTGAGAGGGATTTGGCACAGGCTAAAGTAGAGGGGTGATGCTCATAGCCAACTGTTGCAGACTGAGAGCTGTGTACCTGTCACTGGGAGGAAGAGGAGGTGATGATAGCTGAGGCATGCTTTGTCATCCACTCTACGACTTGTTCTACATGCACATGTAATGCACAGGGATAACCACTTCTAAGGAATGGTAGCGCTCTTGCTTTGCCTCCTGCAGAATATAGAGCTGTTGCGTCAGTGGGAAACACTTGAAGTCCTAAATTAGCCAGTCCTCTGCCACCTCCACCACCACCACTACCAACACATTACCTACCCTTTGCTTAAGTCACCTCCTATGTTATGTAACTTCCCTGTGTTGTACAAATGTGAAATTTGATTCAACCATTCTTTAATTCCTACATACGAAAAGTAAATGGGTCGCAACTTGATTATTCATTTCTATGTGCAATTCTATGTGCAAAAGTAAGTAACTTCCACCCCCATTTAGGTCATAAATAGGAAAAGTAAAGGGGTCGCAACTGGATTATTCAATTGTAAGTGTGAAAGTAAGCGCTCCATAAGTAGCGTAACTAATAACACATATATGAACTGCACAAACATGAAATTTGCCACGGCCATTCTTTGAATCCTAATAGGAAAAGTAAAGAGGTTGCAACTTTAATATTCAATTCTAAGTATGAAAAACTGAAAATCCACAATACCTAACATAGTTCTTTTCTCAGAAACCATAAAGCCTAGGGAAATGATTTGCATACTGAGGAGAATCTAACGCTGCTCTATGTGTATTTACTGAGGAGAATCTACCCCACCTCTATGTGTATATACTGAGCAGAATCTACGGACCTCTATGTGTATATACTGAGGAGAATCTACCTCCCCTTTATGTGTATATACGGAGGAGAATCTATCTCACCTCTATGTGTATATACTGAAGAGACTCTAACTGACCTCTGTGTGTATATACTGAGGAGACTCTAATGCTCTTCAATGTGTTTATACTTAGGAGACTCTATAATGCTCCTCTGTGTATATATACTGAGGGGAATCTTACTGAACTGCGTGCATATACTGAAAGGTTGTAAAGTACATAAGGAAGTTGCCATGGACTGCAGTGATGGATCATGCCTTTAATGCTAAGTTACCTTTAAGGGTAAAAAGTGAGAAGAGTGGGAGAGGTGGCACATTCTGCAAAGGGACATCAGTACATGCAGTCTGAGGAGAATCTAATGCTCTTCTATGTGTATACATATTTCATTCCTCAGTTCCTTGAAGTAACCGTGACTTCATAAAATTTTCTGTGCGAACAACAGGTAAATACTAGAGATGAGCGAGCACTAGAGATGAGCGAGCATACTCGTCCGAGCTTGATACTCGTTCGAGTATTAGGGTGTTCGAGATGCTCGTTACTCGAGACGAGCACCACATGATGTTCGAGTTAATTTCACTTTCATCTCTGAGAAATTTGCGCGCTTTTCTGGCCAATAGAAAGACATGGAAGGCATTACAACTTCCTCCTGTGACGTTCCAGCCCTATACCACCCCCCTGCAGTGAGTGGCTGGGGAGATCAGGTGACACCCGAGTATTAAAATCTCCCCTACCACGGCTCGCCACAGATGCATGCTGACAGAGATCAGGGAAAGTGCTGGTGATGCTGCTGCTGCTATAGGGAGAGTGTTAGGTGTTATATTCATCTTCAAGAACCCCAACGGTCCTTCTTAGGGCCACATCTGACCGTGTGCAGTACTGTTGAGGCTGCTTTTAGCAGTGATGCACAATTTTTTTTTTTTTGTATATCGGGTGTGCAGACCATAGCGTCCTCAGTCTGCAGTCATTTTACTCAGTATAAGGGCAGTACTGGTGAGGCAGGGAAAGAGGTATACTGGCTATATAGGCAGTGGGCTTTTTCCCAAAAAGTTCAAAAATACAATATTAGACCTGCCTGTCACTGCCTTCAGTTTACTGCGTCTCTGCTGGGGGCAGTAGTTGTTGAAATAATACCCAGCCTTGCGCATTATTGTTGCCTCCTCTGCAGTGCGTTACGTACGCCAAGTCAGCCTCCAACAGGGAAATCGAAATACAGACTATATCACAGGCAGTGGGCTTTTTCCCAAAAAGTTCAAAAATACAATATTAGACCTGCCTGTCACTGCCTTCAGTTTACTGCGTCTCTGCTGGGGGCAGTAGTTGTTGAAATAATACCCAGCCTTGCGCATAATTGTTGCCTCCTCTGCAGTGCGTTACGTACGCCAAGTCAGCCTCCAACAGGGAAATCGAAATACAGACTATATCACAGGCAGTGGGCTTTTTCCCAAAAAGTTCAAAAATACAATATTAGGCCTGCCTGTCACTGCCTTCAGTTTACTGCGTCTCTGCTGGGGGTAGTAGTTGTTGAATTAATACCCAGCCTTGCGCATAATTGTTGCCTGCCTCTGCAGTGCGTTACGTACGCGAAGTCAGCCTCCAGCCACACGCCAATAAGCGGCACATTTAATTACAGCCTTCTGTTTCTGCTAATCTCGTAATACACCATGCTAAGGGGTAGGGGTAGGCCTAGAGGACGTGGATGGGGGCGAGGACGCGGAGGCCCAAGTCAGGGTGTGGGCACAGGCCGAGCTCCTGGTCCAGGTGTATCGCAGCCGACTGCTGCGGGATTAGGAGAGAGGCACGTTTCTGGGGTCCCAAGATTAATCTCACAATTAATGGGTCCACGCGGTAGACCTTTATTAGAAAATGAGCAGTGTGAGCAGGTCCTGTCGTGGATGGCAGAAAGTGCATCCAGCAATCTATCGACCACACAGTCTTCTAGGCCGTCCACAGCTGCAACTCTGAATCCTCTGGCTGCTGCTCCGCCTTCCTCCCAGCCTCCTCACTCCATGAAAATTACACATTCTGAGGAGCAGGCAGACTCCCAGGAACTGTTCTCGGGCCCCTGCCCAGATTGGGCAGCAATCGTTCCTCTCTAACCAGAGGAGTTTATCGTGACCGATGCCCAACCTTTGGAAAGTTCCCGGGGTCCGGG
This sequence comes from Eleutherodactylus coqui, assembly GCF_035609145.1. NCBI lineage: Eukaryota > Metazoa > Chordata > Amphibia > Anura > Eleutherodactylidae > Eleutherodactylus > Eleutherodactylus coqui. Next base: position 416,141,590 of record NC_089837.1, on the reverse strand, counting down.
GGATGAGGCTGGGGACTTTCGGCAACTGTCTCAAGAGCTTTCAGTGGGTGAGGAGGACGATGACGATGAGACACAGTTGTCTATCAGTGAGGTAGTAGTAAGGGCAGTAAGTCCCAGGGAGGAGCGCACAGAGGATTCGGAGGAAGAGCCGCTGGACGATGAGGTGACTGATCCCACCTGGTGTGATAAACCCACTGAGGACAGGTCTTCAGAGGGGGAGGCAATTGCAGTCATTGTCGCGCGGGGTGGCAGCACAGCGGTGGACAAGCACCAGCAGGCCGTGCTGAAACTACTCAGCTTAGGAGAAAAGAGGCACACGGCCCACGAACTGCTGCAGGGTCTGACAGAGCAGACCGACCGCTGGCTTTCGCCGCTGAGCCTCCAACCGGGCATGGTCGTGTGTGACAACGGCCGTAACCTGGTGGCGGCTCTGCAGCTCAGCAGCCTCACGCACGTGCCCGTGCCATGCCTGGCCCACGTCTTTAATTTGGTGGCTCAGCGGTTTCTGAAAAGCTACCCACGCTTGTCAGACCTGCTCGGAAAGGTGCGCCGGCTCAGCGCACATTTACGCAAGTCCAACACGTACGCTGCCACCGTGCGGACCCTGCAACATCGGTTTAATCTGCCAGTGCACCGACTGCTGTGCAACGTGCCCACACGGTGGAACTCTACGCTCCACATGTTGGCCAGGCTCTATGAGCAGCGTAGAGCTATAGTGGAATACCAACTCCAACATGGGCGGCGTAGTCAGCCTCCTCAATTCTTTACAGAAGAGTGGGCCTGGTTGGCAGACATCTGCCAGGTCCTTGGAAACTTTGAGGAGTCTACCCAGATGGTGAGCGGCGATGCTGCAATCATTAGCGTCACCATTCCTCTGCTATGCCTCTTGAGAAGTTCCCTGCAAAGCATAAAGGCAGACGCTTTGCACTCGGAAACGGAGGCGTGGGAAGACAGTATGTCGCTGGATAGTCAGAGCACCCTCATGTCTATATCTCAGCGCGTTGAGGAGGAGGAGGAGGGGGAGGAGAATGAGGAGGAGGGGGAAGAGACAGCTTGGCCCACTGCTGAGGGTACCCATGCTGCTTGCCTGTCATCCTTTCAGCGTGTATGGCCCGAGGAGGAGGAGGATCCTGAAAGTGATCTTCCTAGTGAGGACAGCCATGTGTTGTGTACAGGTACCCTGGCACTTCATGTTAGGATGCCTTTCTCGTGACCCTCGCGTTACACGCATTCTGGCCACTACGGATTAATGGGTGTACACACTGCTCGACCCACGGTATAAGGAGAACCTTTCCACTCTCATACCCGAAGAGGAAAGGGGTTCGAGAGTGATGCTATACCACAGGACCCTGGCGGACAAACTGATGGTAAAATTCCCATCTGACAGCACTAGTGGCAGAAGGCGCAGTTCCGAGGGCCAGGTAGCAGGGGAGGCGCGGAGATCAGGCAGCATGTACAGCGCAGGCAGGGGAACACTCTCCAAGGCCTTTGCCAGCTTTATGGCTCCCCAGCAAGACTTTGTCACCGCTCCCCAGTCAAGGCTGAGTCGGCGGGAGCATTGTAAAAGGATGGTGAGGGAGTACGTAGCCGATCGCACGACCGTCCTCCGTGACGCCTCTGCTCCCTACAACTACTGGGTGTCGAAGCTGGACACGTGGCCTGAACTCGCGCTGTGTGCCCTGGAGGTGCTTGCTTGTCCTGCGGCTAGCGTCTTGTCAGAGAGGGTGTTTAGTGCGGCTGGGGGAATCATCATGGATAAGCGTACCCGCCTGTCAACTGACAGTGCCGACACGCTTACACTCATAAAGATGAACAAAGCTTGGATTTCCCCAGACTTCTCTTCTCTACCAGCGGACAGCAGCGGTACCTAAACAATACGTAGGCTGCACCCGCGGATGGAAGCATCATTCTCTATCACCATAAAACACGGGGACCTTTTAGCTTCATCAATCTGTGTATTATATTCATCCTCCTCCTCCTGCTCCTCCTCCTTAAATTTCACGTAATCACGCCGAACAGGCAATTTTTCTTAGGCCCACAAGGCTCAGTCATATTACTTTTGTAAACAATGTTTATACGTTTCAATTCTCATTAAAGCGTTGAAACTTGCACCTGAACCAATTTTTATTTTAACTGGGCTGCCTCCAGGCCTACTTACAAATTAAGCCACACTAACCAAAGCGATTAATGGGTTTCACCTGCCCTCTTGGTTGGGCATGGGCAATTTTTCTGAGGTACATTAGTACTGTTGGTACACCAATTTTGTTGGGCCATTGCCTACAGTGTAATCCTAGTAATTTTTATGGGCTTCGTCTGCACTCATGCTACAGCAAGGTGTGTGGGGTTGGCCTACACTTTTGCTACATAAATGTAACTGGGGCCTTGTCTATACTGCAACTACTGAAATGTGCAAGAGACTGTTATCTCCCTAAACTGCTGCAACGGGAATGTTACTGTGGCCTGTCTTGACTGCTACTACTACTGAAATGGAACTAGTACTGTGCTCCCCTATACTGCTGCTTCGGAATTGTTACTGTGGCCTGTCTTGACTGCTACTACTACTGAAATGGAACTAATACTGTGCTCCCCCTATACTGCTGCTTCGGAATTGTTACTGTGGCCTGTCTTGACTGCTACTACTACTGAAATGGAACTAAGACTGTGCTCGCCCTATACTGCTGCTTCGGGAATTGTTACTGGGGCCTGTCTTGACTGCTACTACTACTAAAATGGAACTAAGACTGTGCTCCCCCTATACTGCTGCTTCGGAATTGTTACTGGGGCCTGTCTGGACTGCTACTACTACTGAAATGGAACTAATACTGTGCTCCCCCTATAATGCTGCTAGTGATATGTTACTGGGGCCTGTCCCTAATGCTACCGCTGAAATGTTACTAATTCTGGGCTCTGCCTTTACCGCTGCTAATGCTATGTCACTGGGGTGTGGAAATGGAGGCTTCCCAAAGACATGATGGTGGCGAGGCCATTTCCCACCAACGCGGTTACTGTTAAGGTGCATATAACCACGGACACGTGGAGAGGACACGTAGTGCCTCAAAAACATCCCCCTCCTCCTCCAACAATGAAAACATTCTTGGTAAATACCTTTGCATTGGTCCGTCTGGTGGCAGTCCAAGAATTTCACCTTTACCGACACAACAAGAGAGCCCCCCCACCATCCCCCCGCCACGGCCCACTTAATCCTGGGCACATTCCGAAAACCAACTAAATAAAACAGCGCTACTAGGTCCGCAGTCGCCACCACATTCCCACCAACGCGGTTACTGTTAAGGTACATATTACCAGTCTGACTGGGGCATGCACTGTGGGCCGAAACACACCTGTCTTGTATGTGACGTTAGCTCTGCTGAACAGGGCACTGCAATGGGATTTATTTATGTACCGCCGGTGGGTTCCAGGGAGCCACCCTTGTTGTGGGTCCACATGGACTTCACATTAGGGATTTGTACCTGCCAGTGTCTATGTATTAAAAACCCCGGTCAGACTGGGGCATGCAGTGTGGGCCGAAGCCCACTTGCATTTCATCGGACGTAACCTCAGCTGTGCTGGGCAATGCAATGGGATATATTTATGTACCGCCGGTGGCTTCCTGGGACCCACCTATGCTGTCGGTCCACACGGAGTTGTAACTGCATGTGTCTACTTATAAAGAACCCAATCTGACTGGGGCATGCAGTGTGGGCCGAAGCCCACCTGCATTAAACCTCATGTCACCTCAGCTGTGCTGGGGACTGCAATGGTATTTATCTATGTACCGCCGGTGGGTTCCAGGGAGCCACCTATGCTGTGGGTCCACAGGGACTTCACATTAGGGATTTGTACCTGCCAGTGTCTATGTATTAAAAACCTCGGTCAGACTGGGGCATGCAGTGTGGGCCGAAGACCACCTGCATTTCATCGGACGTAACCTCAGCTGTGCTGGGCAATGCAATGGGATATGTTTATGTACCGCCGGTGGGATTCCTGGGACCCACCTATGCTGTCGGTCCACACGGAGTTGTAACTGCATGTGTCTACTTATAAAGAACCCCAGTCTGACTGGGGCATGCAGTGTGGGCCGAAGCCCACCTGTATTTAATCTGACGTTAGCTCTACTATCCAGGGCACTGCATTGGGACAAACTACAGGAGCAATACAGCGCTTATGAGACGTGCACAGCTACGCTAGCATAGGAGTCTGCTGTAGGCACGCGATTGCTGAGGGTTTGTGCAGAGGCCTATGTCCTTGGTGCAGTGAAAGTCCGCTTCCTGCCTAGGATTGCTGAAGCTGTGGGCCGAGGCCTATGTCATGAGCGCGGTGCAAGTCTGCCATGTTTGACCGCTCAGATCAATTTTTGGTTCATGTCTTGGGCTTCCTAGGACCCCCCTATGCTGTTGGTGCAAACTTAGTTCCCATCGCGGTGTTTGACCTGTCTGGCACAAAGGCACTGACTGACTTAGGTAGAGGGCAGAGCACTGACGGATTTCCCCTTGCAGTGTGGATTGAGCTATGCGACACCTTGACAGAATGAATACTGTGTGGCACATGGATTCCCTATTGCTATGCCCACGTTTACAGCTCCTGATGGAGGTGGCACAGGATTGGAGTTCTCATTGCTTCTGTACAGCATTGTGGGCTATCGCCCCACCCTTTTTAAAGAGGGTCGCTGCCTGGCCCTGCCAACCCTCTGCAGTGTGTGCCTGCGGTTCCTCCTCATGGCAGACGCACTTATAAATAGACATGAGGGTGGTGTGGCTGTGAGGCCAGTGTGTGGCATGAGGGCAGCTGAAGGCTGCGCAGGGACACTTTGGTGTGCGCTGTGGACACTTGGTCGTGCGGGGGGGGTGGTGGGGTTGGCCAGCATGTAACGCAAGAGAAGAGGCAGGGGTGTGTCCCGCAGGCAGTGCTTGTGCTTTGTTGGAGGTAGTGTGGTGCTTAGCTAAGGTGTGCCTTGCTAATGAGGGTTTGTCAGAAGTAAAAATTGGTAGGGGGGGGGGCCCACTCTTGCCGCCATTGTGGCTGAATAGTGGGACCTGGGAACCTGAAATGCAGCCCAGCATGTTGCCCCTCGCCTGCCCTATCCGTTTCTGTGTCGTTTCCAGCACTTTCTTGGGTTTTGCAGATTTTCACAAATGAAAACCTTAGCGAGCATCGGCGATATACCAAAATGCTCAGGTCGCCCATTGAGTTCAATGGGGATCGTTACTCGAAACAAACCCTCGAGCATCGCGAAAAGTTCGACTCGAGTAACGAGCACCCGCGCATTTTGGTGCTCGCTCATCTCTAGCGAGCACCCAAATGCTCGAGTTCGTGTTATTCGAGTCGAGCTTTTCGCAAAATTCGAGAGCGCTACTCGAGTAACGAACCTCATTGACTACAATGGGAGACTCGAGCATTTTTGTATGTGGGACGCCGGGTGCCGAGCTTTTTCTTTTTTATATCCTAGGTCTCTCTCCCTCTCTCTCTCTTTCTCTCTCTCTCCAGACAAAAAATTTGCCAATGACGTGCGCTGCGGCAAGGAGGGACCAAAACAGGCACGTCACAGTGGGGAGGAGCCAAAAATTGGGGCGGGGTCGAATACGGCTTGATGCTCGTTCGAGTAATGAGCACGATCGAATACGCTAATACTCGAGCGAGCATCAAGCTCGGCAGAGTATGTTCGCCTAACTCTAGTAAACACCTGTACCAAATAAACTCAGGCAAAACCGGGTATATATTTTAGCTTTATCTTAGCTATTCATGAATGAATAGCTAAGAGCTATGTGTAATTGGCTGAGCACTCAGCTAATAGCTAAGCAGTAGCTGCTATTGGCTGAGCCCTCAGCCAATCTGCACAGCCCTTTCAGGAGGCGGGGATTTTTAAATCCCTGACTACTGAAAGAGCTCAGTAGCAGTGCCATAGAGCCAGCAGGAGGACGCGGCTGAGAGCAGGAGAGGTGAGTATAATTTTTTTACATTTTTTTTCACACTTATTGATGATTATCGGGGAAGGGCTTATATTTCAAGCCCTTCCCCGATAATCATTCCACGGGGCTTGCTGAAACCATTGATTTCAAGGGGATCGGCAGCAGTGTCGATCCCATTGAAAGCAATAGAATAGAATGCCGCGGACTTCTGCCACAGCTGTGACAGCTGTGGCAGAGGATTCCTTCATCTCCGCGGTCCCCACGGGGATGAAGGAAACTCCTGTCACAGCTGTGGCAGAAGTCCGCGGCATTCTCCCTATGCTTTCAATGGGGCTAGCGCTGCTGTCGCTAGCCCCATTGAAACCATTTGCGATATGCCGATTCTATACCGATTCTTGTGCTGCGATGCGAGATTTTTCTCGTGCTCTCGCAGCGCAAGAAAGAAAATATTGCCAGTGGGTGGGAGCCCTAACATTGTTATGATGTTGCAATATTTTATGAAGGATGCTTTTGTCCTCCTCTTTCCCAAATATAGGAAAGACTCTCTAAATGTCAAAGTGTGCCATATTTCAAGGGCAACAGAGGAAGGAGAAAACTGCCTTGATCTTTGTTACTACTTAAACTTGTATGCACATATACCAAGCATCGTATAGTTACCAGATGACTGTTAGAATGTAAGATACTGAGTAGTTTACAAAAAAACAAAGGGGGGTACAGTCTTTCCTTTTGTGGATATTAGTACATTTGGCAGTGCATATGGAACTACACACAAGTCAGTCATCAAAGATGCTGAATTCTGCTATGTTGCTATTGGACTTAGTGTTAAATAATGTATATATCTTATTATTATAATTGTTATAATCTGTGCATTAAATTTAAATATTGATGCAATGGTTTCAGATAAAAAAGACAATAATGATAATACAATATGTATGTACTGTAACTACAGTATGTTAATAAAATGAGACTATAGTACCTTCATAAACCCACAAGATGTCACACTACACCAACTCTTTAGAATAATTGGCTTTTGCTTACAATTTTTGTCAAAATCAAAACAGGTAATGAAAATATAAAAAATATACATCTTATTTCCTGTCCTTTTCCTAGGGAATACATGTATTTCTAGCCTTTACAGCATTAATATTAGGCAGAGGCTAAACACGGACACAAAGACTTTTCGTAGTTTAACAGATGTGATAGCATAGAAAATTATTGGCTAAGAAAACTATGGAGTAAAAAAAATGAGCACTGATCGCATTCAAATCACTTGGTATTGTCGTATTGGTGACTGAGATTGCAGTTGTAAAGCTTCAATAGCAAAAAAATTTTATGTGTGGACCCAGCCTTTAGCCATGACGTGGTAAGCTGTCTCTTTAGTTTTTGCTTTTTTTTCTCTGGTCAATAGAAGCTGATTTAAGTGGAGAAGAGCTATAGAAACTGCTTCCAGTTTCCTAGCACCTCTCAAGAGTCCAGACACCCTTAGTTGTAGTTTCTAAGACATGCACACCTCATCTTCTGATATATGCATTGGTAGTTAGGACATAGATCAGTGGGGGAGTCATGCCTTTGCTGTGTTTTAGACGTACACACCAAAGAAGAGAGTTTCTGGTTTGCTGATACAACATGAAAGTCTGATCAAGGATGTAATTCTGCTGGTCCCATCTCTCTGTCTGAGATGCCACTTGGCCTATGAGATTGCAGACATGAGGCCACCCTAGAGATGATGGGAAGTACCGTATATACCGGCGTATAAGACGACTTTTGAACCCCGAAAAATCTGCTCTGCAGTCGGGGGTCGTCTTATGCGCCGGTAATACAAAAAAAAAAAAAGTGTAAAAAAAAAAAATTTTATTACTCACCTCCCATGGCGTTCTGTCGCGCTCCGGCAGGATGTCGCTCGCTCCGGCAGGCTGTCGCTCGCTCCTCGTCCCAGCCGCAGCATAGCTTTCTGAATGCGGGGCTTGAAATCCCCGCTTCCAGAAAGCTAATACACACGCCGGCAGCCATGACAGCATTGAATGGCTGTGATTGGCTAAAGCACACGTGGCTTCAGCCAATCACACTATTCAATGACATCATTGAATGGCTGTGATTGGCTGAAGGCGCACGTGTTAGCAATCACACCCATTCAATGATGTCATTGAATAGTGTGATTGGCTGAAGCCACGTGTGCTTTAGCCAATCACAGCCATTCAATGATGTCATGGCTGCCGGCGTGTGTATTAGCTTTCTGGAAGCGGGGATTTCAAGCCCCACATTCAGAAAGCTATGCTGCGGCGGGGACGAGGAGCGAGCGACAGCCTGCCGGAGCGAGCGACATCCTGCCGGAGCGCGACAGAACGCCGTGGGAGGTGAGTAATAAAATTTTTTTTTTTTTCTCCACTGAATACCGGCGTATAAGGTGACAGTTGGGGGGTCGTCTTATACGCCCCGTCGCCTTATACGCCGGTATATACGGTATATCATCCATTTCATGTGGAAGCAAAGTTCTGGATGAATAAGTGCTTCTCATGGCAGAATCAGGGAGTGCTATTGATTAACTCCTTGGAGACACAGACATTGTTCTTTTTTTTCATTTTTGTTCTTTTGTCCCCACTTTCAAAAAATTATAACTCTTTTTATTTTTACATAGACCTAGTTGTATGAGGACTTTTTTTGTAGGATGAGTTGTAGTTTTTAAAGGTAACATTTAAAACTAAAATAATTTTTTTAATTTGGTTTAGGAATTTCAGATGTTTAACAAGCATTACATAACAATATATCCCATATATTGCAACAAGGACATTAAGGCTGGCTTCACACAGGTCGATTCTTACTTTACTGTAAGAGCAGTGAGACTTTGGAACTCTTTGCCTAAGGACATGTGATGGCAAAATTGAGTTTAAGAGGGGATTAGATGTCTTTTTAGAGCACTATAACATTACAGGTTATAAGCATTAAGTAGCTAGAAGGGTTGTCGAACTGATTTTTTGACTGCCGGACTTGGAGTCAGGTAGGAACTTTTCAAATGTTAATGCAGGGATTATACTGACTGCTATTATGGAGAAACTAGTCACAGAGACGGAATAAGTCTATAAATTGTAGTATAGGGCCCGAATCACAGTTATAGACTAAAAAATACAAACTTTATTGGAAAATATCTTAAAAAACATGGGCTGACACACACACGTTACATATAGACAAACAAAACATCCAAAATTATCACAAAAGAACGCCTCATCCTTAAAAAAAGGAAATAGATAGAGGCTGAAGGTAATCGGTATTGCCAGAGGACAAATAGCGTTAAGACCTCTGTTTTATCAATCACAGGGGGGTTGAGGGAAGTGACTCAAACTGCTGTAAGGGCATAAAAAATATAGTGCCCACAGTAGAATGATAATTTTCGTAGAAGGTCACTTCCTACCAGAATTAGCCCCTATATTATAGAGAATAGAGCGCACAGCGTTCCATAAAATGGTCTAGGTATCATACACTACAAGAACAACAGTTCTCGCTTGCGCGAGATATATAGCGCAATACGTGGTCATTCAATTGTAGTAGACTTGGCTCACAAAATGGTTTAAGTATCATAGACTACAAGAACAACAGTTCTCGCTTGCGCAAGGTATATGGCGCAAAGCGTGGTCGTTCAGTTGTAGTAGACTCGGCTCGACGCGTTTCTCCACACGAATGTGGTTCATCAGGAGCACTTGGATTATTTTAGGAGGACAAAAACCGATCTGACTTTTTGCTGTCAGTGTTTGTGATAAACTAGAGTTCGGTAAATATTAGAATAATGAGGAGCAATGTTTTGGGAACAACAGGCAAACTAAGTACTCTGCCAAAACGTATCTATATCCCAAAGCCATCTACCACCGGACGAATCCAAAATCACCTGGCTAGGATCGAATCGTCCAAAAGGCACTTTTCCCTGTCACTCCTGTGCTGCTTGCCCCTTCATCCAGAAATCAAGTTCCTTCACCTGTGCTGTTTCACATCGCACATACAAATGTCACGATTTTATTAATTGTAAGACCAGAAATGTGATATACATGGCCACATGTCCATGCCCAAAAAACTACATTGGCAAGACAATCCAGGAATTTCGCCGGAGGATTCTTGGGCATGTGGGGAACATCGAAAGACACGAATCCACCCCCCTGGCGGACCACATGTGGTTGGTACATAACGGCGATGCGCATTTATTAAAATTTCAGGGCATTGAACTTTTGCGCACGCACGGGAGACGAGGGAACATAGACCAACGCCTTTTTGCAAAAAGAAGCCTCCTGGATCTTTCGTTTTAATAGCCTTAGTCCATCAGGCCTAAACGAAAGCTTATGTTTTAATTGCTTTTTGTAATCATAAATATATAAAAAAGTCCTTATTGTCACTGACATATTTCTGATGTGCTCAACCGCCTCTGCTTTTTGACAGCCACTCTATTCTCCATTGTGAGAACTTATATTTGTCTGTTTATTATACACAGATATATTTTACGATATGAAGTCTCAGAATTTTTCTAATTTGACTCCCACTTATCAATGTATCCACGAAGATATCCCCAACTTTTTTGGATTATATTACCTTAATCTATAAGCTAAATAAGTAGGTTTACATATTCTGCATCAAATATAACAAAAAAAATCTGTTTGCTCTTTCTCGTCGTTCTCTAGCACTGACGGCTGTACTAGCTGCCAGTGCTCTAAGCTCCTTTGCCCTCAACAGTAATGGGACTTTCTTCCCATACATGTGACCAACTCTGGGATCACATGACCGGCGTATTGACGTCACCGGCGACCGACGCATGCGTGATGACGTCACGCGCATGCGCGAACTCCCGGTCTGCCGCTCGGAGCTACACCGGAGACTACACAACAATCGGGACTCCAGGTAAGCGATCAGAGACGCTTCTTAGCTCTCTGCACTGATTCGCTACCTATCTACTCATAGTAGGAATCTCCTAGGTGCTTAACTTCTGAGTTGGAGCACTTAATGACCCTAGTCCGGCCCCTTTACTCCCCGGACCTCATTGATTGGGCTATGTCTGAATTCCCCTCCCAGGGGATGGTCCAGTCGAGCAATATATGGGCACACTGTTATTCAGCCTCACATTACTCCTGTGGCTCACCATCAGGGCCACAGGCTTTATATCTTTTTGCTTTATTTGCTTTATATTTTTGGGGGCTTTGGGAAATCTTTGTCAGGCTAACTATTTACAGGCTTAGATAGCACTCTTCTTATGCCTATCGGGCACTTAGTAGAATTACTGTCCTCTGTCTCTGTCTATGACCCTCCGGATTGTCTGCATCATCCCAGACATATTGGAAAAAGAAGGGCTACTAGACTCTACTACCTATTATTCAGGGGGATTGTCTTAATTCTTTTAGTAACCTTTTGTTACCCACTCTAACCTTTATCTATCCTCTGGCAGAGAAATAATTTTCTCCTAAGATAGAATTTTTGAGGCTATCTAGCTTACTGCATTACTCTTGCCACTGTCCTCAGTTAAGGGACAAAACTACACTAAGATATCCTGGCTGTTCTGGATCCTAACATAAACCATTTGCTGGGATATAGATACGTTTTGGCAGAGTACTTAGTTTGCCTGTTGTTCCCAAAACATTGCTCCTCATTATTCTAATATTTACCGAACTCTAGTTTATCACAAACACTGACAGCAAAAAGTCAGATCGGTTTTTGTCCTCCTAAAATAATCCAAGTGCTCCTGATGAACCACATTCGTGTGGAGAAACGCGTCGAGCCGAGTCTACTACAACTGAACGACCACGCTTTGCGCCATATACCTTGCGCAAGCGAGAACTGTTGTTCTTGTAGTCTATGATACTTAAACCATTTTGTGAGCCAAGTCTACTACAATTGAATGACCACGTATTGCGCTATATATCTCGCGCAAGCGAGAACTGTTGTTCTTGTAGTGTATGATACCTAGACCATTTTATGGAACGCTGTGCGCTCTATTCTCTATAATGTAGGGGCTAATTCTGGTAGGAAGTGACCTTCTACGAAAATTATCATTCTACTGTGGGCACTATATTTTTTATGCCCTTACAGCAGTTTGAGTCACTTCCCTCAACCCCCCTGTGATTGATAAAACAGAGGTCTTAACGCTATTTGTCCTCTGGCAATACCGATTACCTTCAGCCTCTATCTATTTCCTTTTTTTAAGGATGAGGCGTTCTTTTGTGATAATTTTGGATGTTTTGTTTGTCTATATGTAACGTGTGTGTGTCAGCCCATGTTTTTTAAGATATTTTCCAATAAAGTTTGTATTTTTTAGTCTATAACTGTGATTCTGACTGCTATTATGGAATCAGGAAGGAATTTCTTCCCCAAAATGGGGTAAATTGGCTTTTGCCTCATTGAGTTTTTTTGCCCTCCTCTGGATCAACAAGAGGGAGTGGAGACAGGCTGAACTCGGGAGGCTATTTGTCTTTTTTTTCAGCCTAGCATACTCTGTTACTATGATTCCAATTGCAGAATCCATGATCGGGATCCATACGGAGGATCCGGGGCAAAACGCAGGCATTGTAAACCACATAAAATCACTTTTTTGCTCACGGTCACGGAAACAAAAAGTCGGAGCATGCTCTATTTTGCAACAGATTCTGCGTTGACAACCTCCATTGAAGTTATTGGTGGCCGTCCAACCCGCAGCCTATACGCAAAGAATATTGTATATGGTACATCATCGCTTAGGGATGGCACGGGAAATACAAACAGTAAAAAAGAAACCTGTAATGTGCATGACCGCAGTCATACACAATACAGAAAATTCAGGTACGCGAAATCCGCTGCGGGCCTGCGTGAAGCAGGCTTAACACTGCACACAACATTAACTTTGTGACTTGGAAAGACCAAATAAAGCAGACCAAAGGGATATAAATTCCAATAGTAGTATATCCAATGAACATGGATCGATCTTCCATATAGACATATTTAATTAATTCAGACAGCTTTTAGTTGACAGTTGGCCAGGGTCTAAAGGATGCACACCAAAAAAACAAAATTTTTCAAACTTTTGAGAACATTAACTGTTGCGATATACTACTTTTTTCATAAAGGAGTATGTTATTAAAGGGGTTGTCCCGCGGCAGCAAGTGGGTCTATACACTTCTGTATGGCCATATTAATGCACTTTGTAATATACATTGTGCATTAATTATGAGCCATACAGAAGTTATAAAAAGTTTTATACTTACCTGCTCCGTTGCTAGCGTCCTCGTCTCCATGGTGCCGACTAATTTTCGCCCTCCGATGGCCAAATTAGCCGCGCTTGCGCAGTCCAGGTCTTCTCCTGTTCTCTATGGGGCTCCGTGTAGCTCCGTGTAGCTCCGCCCCGTCACGTGCCGATTCCAGCCAATCAGGAGGCTGGAATCGGCAGTGGACCGCACAGAAGAGCTGCGGTCCACGGAGGCAGAGGATCCCGGCGGCCATCTTCACAGGTAAGTATAGAAGTCACCGGAGCGCGGGGATTAAGGTAAGCGCTCCGGTGAGCTTTCTGTACGTCCCTGCATCGGGGTTGTCTCGCGCCGAACGGGGGGGGGGGGGTTGAAAAAAAAAAAAACCCGTTTCGGCGCGGGACAACCCCTTTAATCATAGATAGCCAGTGAGTAATAATAGGAGGGGCATTAGACATCTATTGATAATCAGACCATAATACCAAATAAGCACAACAAATGGTCCACTGGAAGAAACACACTAAGTTGGTAATTCAAGTATTCAGTTACCTCCTGCCAAAATTGTTAAATGGGGTCCAAACCCAAATGAGTTGCCAGAAATCAGCACTATCCTGATGACATTTGGGGCATTCAGTTCTTGGCATTAGTTCCTCTATATGAAGTCTCACAGGGGTTAAGTAAGCAAAATGGGTAATATACAGTTGTGTAAGTATATTAGTGGATGCTGTGAAGATACTGTAATATGTAAACCCAGAATATCTGACAAGTTTTCTTTTATTAACTGAGAGACATGTTCCACCCAGTGCTTTTTGGCCCCAGGGGGGTGTTACATTGCATAACCAATTGAGCATAACATTATAGAGTTTGGACACCAGTCAAGTTAGATCAGGAGAGGACATTAGCTCAATAACCAAAGGGGCCTGAAGTAAGTGAGAAAGGTACACTGGAAACTGGGTCTGTAAGGCATGTTGTAGTTGTAAAAGAAGATAAAAAGCATGTTGAGGTATCTCTTAAACATTTTTAAGTTGATCAAAGATGAGCCAAGTGTCCCTTTCGACCAGATGTTTGATTTGCTTAATTCTAAAAGATTTCCACTGCATCCATCCTTGTAGTTCTACTAATTCAACCGGCAGTGAGTTACCCCATAGAAACCAGCAAGTTAAAATCCCATGTATGTCAAGTAGTCGTTTAACCTTGCGTCAGATTTGTTTAGCAAGAAGATGTAGGGAAGTGGGCCGGTTCACATTAGCAAAGGAGCCCACTCCAAGTCTCTCTCTGCAGCATGCATTTATCCTCCAAATACCTAGTAAACCATGGGCCTAGATATTTCAAATAATAATAGAAAAAGTGGGACAAAGTCAGGGCTCCTTGGTCTTTAGGGCATTTTTTAAAATGTTCAGACAAAGTTTAATGTGTTTACCTGCCCATAGATTGACACCATGAGACTATTTAAAAGGATCCACATATAGGAATCCAAATATGTTGAAAGTCATAAAGAAGTTTGTGTGTTTTCAGGATGACCTGTAGATTTTATTGGTAACCATTTTGGGTTCTATAAGACTTTCTGATCACTTTTTGTTAATTTTTTTTCTTGAAGAAAAAGTTACCAAAGGAGTTCAATTCTAGCATTATTTATTTTTTTTTAATGTTTTCATCGTATGGAATAATTAATGCATTATTTTAATGAATTGGACTTTTACGGATGCAATAATACCAATGTGCATATTTTTTGGTTTTGACTTCTTTATGTTAAAATGCCTTAAAGATTTTCTTGAAAACTTTCATAGATTTTGTAATAGTTAAAAAATCTATATTCAACTTATTTTTTTAGTTCCCATAGGGAACTTGACCTTGTGATTGTTTGATCACTTATTTAATATACTGCAGTATTTCAGTATTGCACTATATTTTATATGTATAAGCATTCATCTAAGCCCTGCCACAGGGAGGGCTTACTAGAAAGCAATTCATGGTAGGCCTGGAGGCCTTCAGAAGGCCCCAGGCTGCCATGGTGACTGAAGGACACAAAATAATTTAGTTGTGAGGGAGTCCAAGAGATAGAGAAAGCCCCTCCCCTCTGTCAAGCCATTTAAATACTCAATGCGAGATCTAAACAGTTAATGCGTAGGATTGGAATTATCTCCCTGTTGCTACAATTGAGTGTCAGCCGTGAAAATGTAGCCTACACTCACCATGTATTTAGCCGGCTCCACTCGGAAGCACGTGCCATACACACTCCATACAGATCTGACATACATGTCTTATTATCAAACTCCCATATCCACTTGATAAGCCATAAAAGTCTGAATGTAGGGGTATGACTGCAGTAATTGCAGGAACTGTCTTGGTGGAACTGTGGAAGCACAGACATGATCATTCTCCATGAAAGATATGGGAAAAGCTGCATGTATGATCTAGTTATTACCATGTCTCACATAGACTTTAATGGAGAATGGTCACAATTGGGAGGGGGCATTTAAAGGTTCTCTACAGGGCTCAGCCTTTTGTAGGTATGCCCTAGATTCATGTGTGACAACAGATCATTGTTTGTTTTTCAGTAAGTACTCTGCTTTCCTTCAAAACTCCAAAAGCATACATATTTCTTAAGAAATTGGTCCAAGTGTGTACATGTGTGTATTTGTGCATCTTGAAGATGGAACATGGCGCGGCAGTAAACAGGCAGGGACAAGGTTCTTTGCAGCACACACAAGCTTTCACTGTACAAAGTATACATTTGTTCATATCATAAGAAGGCAATAAAACATCAAATGTTGCAAACACAATGTCTGAAATAACACAGTCTCATGCCCACAAGGATAACGGTCTCTGACACGGTCTTTAATCACCTCCAGTATATTCTCAATGAGTGCTTCTTAATGCAGGAACACTGTTTTCTTGGTTACAAATACTAACTTTGATTGTAGCATTTCATCCTAGGTTCACTTGGGCCTGTACTGTCAGCTTGTTCTGCAGCTTACTACTCAGGCGCTTGTGGTTCGTTTTCCCCAAGCATATCTTCAGTGGTGGAAACCCCACACACTTGCCCTTTGACCTGCTCAAATGACTGGTACTCTTATGTGGCATCTTCTACATAGCTCATTGGCAAAATTGTTAGTTTTTTTCCCCCAATTATAAATTATATGTTAATATATACTTTCACCATTAGATGACAGTGTTGTTCTACTGTAAAATATGTGCCTTGAACAAGTATATTATGTCAGATCAGACATATGTTATATTGTTTAATACTGTATCCAATGCAGGTTAATAATAAATATTTAAAGCCTGCCTGCCCACAACCCATAACCATATTACTTAACCGATATAACAAAGCAGAAAACACTTACTAATGATACTATAGTAAAACACTGTGCCAGCTACTCCACAAGTTTTCATTTTAATTCTAAATAGATATAAAGTGTAGGTCCAACTGTGAAAATATCAGTTGTTGCATGTCGAAGATATGGGGTACTATTTGTCTTATTTTGTGCTTGCTAAATCTCTGTCAAGGTTGTTCTGAATATGTTTAACTTCCTATTGTGAACAGTATTATATAAATTTGCAGTTTCACGGTGAGAGCTGGTTGTACGGCACTGCAGGCTGAGAACGCTATAACTGCAAGGCTGGGAACAGGCCTAGGTGTGTAATACAAAAGTTTGTGCACTACTGCTTCCAGACAGCCACAACTATAATGCACATGGTGAGATGTAGCCCTGAGAGGGACCGTTGGGGTTCTTGCACAGAGGATCAGGAGTCCTGTAAAACTTTCCCTATATAGGCAGCTCTGTCCCTAAACTGAGTAATACACTACAGACTGAGAATGCTATAGTTGAAATGGCCTGCACAGCCCAGGATGCTTAAAAAAATAATTGGTTCACTACTGCTCCCAGATAGCAACAACAGTAATGCACACTATGTGGAGTAGCCCTATGAAGGACCGTTGGGGTTCTTGACGACAGGATCCTACTCTAACACTGTCCCTATATCAGCAGCAGCACTATCCCTACCCTCTGCCAGCATGCGTCTGAGGTGAGCCACGGGCAGGACCAGTTTAGGTACTCGGCAGTGACCTGATCGGCCCAGCTACTCACTACTGTGGGGGGGGGGGGGGCTGGCATGTCACAGCAGGAAGTGGTAATGCCTTCCCCGCATGCTTATTGGCTAGAAAATGGCTCTACACATACCGGGAAGGGAAATGCAATTGACTCGAGTACCGCTTGGTGTTCGTCTCGAGTAACGAGTATCTCAAGTACCCTAATACTCGAACGAGCATCAAGCTTGGACGAGTGTGCTCGCTCATCTCTACAGGTCACATTTAAGGTAGAAATAAATCTGAAATGATTCATCTTTGTCAGATTGTTTAACATGACAAAAACATGGCCTTTTAAAAGGGTTGAGTAGAATTTTTAGATCTACTGTACATTCTGCAATCTCTTACAAAGTGCTTGAGAAATAATAGAACAAAATGTCTAAAATGAATAAAACTTTACAGAGCCAAAGAAACTTAGTACTAATGTTTTTTCCTAAACCATAAGATGTAATAAAACACATTGTATAAAGGGTATGATTACACATCATGGAGTAAATCCTCACCAATGACTCCATTGGAGATTTTGGTACAGATTTTTGTGCAGATTTCACTCATTACATTGCACTGAATGAAATCTCAGCAAAATACTGTTGCTTTTGCGCAACAGAGCATGCTGCATATAGGAAAATATACAGTGTGTCTGTTTAACACTGGATATTTTTCAAGGAAAGTGATTAGGATTTTTAAGATCCCATTAGCTTATCTTATGATGTACAGTGTTGCGAAATCTCATTCCGCATTTCGCAGCCAAAGAGTTTCAACAATTCTGCTATGTGTGAGCTCACCCTAATAATTATCATAAAACTGGAAAAACCCTCTCAACAATGACCAGCCATTTTTCAAATTTCTGTTTTTGTCTTTTAAGAGCCATAAAGTTTTTAATTCTATTGACAAGGCTTGTTTTTGTTGCACTAATTGTATTTCCTTAGGGATTATTCAATATCTACTCTCTCAATCTTGCACTCATTGAAGAATGGAGCATAAATCACATAATAGTACAGTCTACATACTCCAGATACATACTGCCACCACTGGCCATTTTATTAGGCAGGTCATTTTCCTAGCTCTGTTACTGTACAGAGGCACACAGATATACTATGCTCTAGCATTTAAGCGGTTAAACGCTCTATCAAAGGCTATGGATTCTTTAGAACATATAAGAGCCTCAAACAAAAAGTGCTGTTACAAAACAGACATTATTAAATGTCACAAATGAAAGTAAAATAGTTCTAAAAATGATGAGAAACAAAGACTAACAGAACTCTTACTAATTAGATTGATTGAAATCTAGGCGAGGAGATTTGTGGAAAATCTGAGATCATATCTGGGTTGCAATGTCATTATGTCTAACCCTAAGTCTAGATTGTTTTTCCAATTTTAAAGGGTCTCAGTTACACCCCCCCCCCCGCCCCCTTAACACCTGAATACTGCCCATACGTCTTTTGATGGCAGCCATTAAGAGGCTTCATTTTGCTGCGTTGTTAAAAGAGAAACTAGAAGACCAACTCTGGTCAACCTTGCTGGGGAGAGCGGGTGCTCAACTGTCAGGTGAGAGCCGGGCACTTGCTCTAACACCAAGGACCAAAGAAACTTTAGATCCCCAGTGTGTAACCATTTACAAGCCATGGTCAATGCGACCGTTGCATTTAAAAGGCTGACAGTAGAAGAGGGCTCCCTCTTTAACCCATCAGACCCCCGTGATGTGATCTAGGGGTCCAGATGGGTTGCTATGACACCCGGAGGCTTGACTGTAACATCCGGATTTGCCAGCTACGTCCTCATTTTGGACTAATGCTTTCTAAGGTTGATTTTGTTTTATTTATAATCTGCCAATATTTTTTGTTTTTCTTTTTTTATCAACCTATTTACATCCTTCCTATGGGATTCAATTGGAACTACTATCTTTCCAATTGATCTATGTTATATCTAGAGAAAATGGACACAAAATTGGAAAACAAATGTACTTTTACTTGGTTCTTTCCCCTTGTACTTTAAGCTACTTGACATAATCAAGCAAATTTATGATATAAAATACTAATTTAATTCTCTGAAGAATAAACACACCAAAGGGATAGGTAGATTGCTAAACATATAGAGAATTTGGGGAATTATTAGCATATTGATTGGTTGCTATTCTGCTGACCCACAATGCTTCATATTTAATAAAATTGGTTAAAGCCTGCTGAATATCTTGAAGTAATGGAATATAATTATTCATAATTAATGTTCAGGATGGGAAGGATAGTTCAATCCCTAAATAGGTAAGTGAGTCCAATACCCAGGGAACTGAGAATGTGCTTTTTAAACTTAAAAAATAACGGAGTTAAGTATATATATATACCTAAGATTTGAGATTTAGTGATATTTAGCTTGCAACAAGGGATGCTGCTAAATTTATTTGGTATTTCAAACACTGCAGGTAATGAAGACTTTGAGTTGGTAAGGGCTATACCTGTGTCGTCTGCAAACAAACAGATTTTGTCTTTGCTTCTCCCATAGTAATTCTAGATACATCTTTTGCATTACTTACCCATTCTGCTAAACGTTCCGTGACCAGAGTAAATTTTAAAGGTTATAACAGACTTTCTTTACAAGTGCCGTTGGAGATATTAAATGTTTTAGAGGTGTATCCTGAAGTTAGTACAGCAGTAGATGGGAGGGAGTATATTGCTATAACATATACTCCATGTATTCAACATTTGAGCAAAATCTCACTTAGGTATCCCCAATGGACTTGAGGTGATAAGGCACACTGAAAAATGTTATAGTAATTGTTTGTTAAACCAGCATGGCTAGAAGTTTTATGTGGTTTAAGTGACTTCATTGCATTATTGATTTCTGCTAGAGATATAGGGTCAGATAATGTTTCTAACTGCTACTCTGACACTTCAAGATGCTAAATGGAATTTAAAAAGTTAGATACCTTCACAGGTAGGTTGGGGAGTTCATGGGTAGTCTTGAAGATTATAAAGTGAAGCATAATAATCAACTATAGTATTTGATATACTTTGAGAGTTGAATATTTTTTCATTTTGTGCGTTAAAGATTTTAGTGTTAGCAGCTCTAGATTTCAGACACAATGCTAATAATGCATTAGCTTTATTATTTTGAATATAATATATGGCTTTGATTTTCTATCGCACTTGTTCATATTTAGATAGATCTAGTTAAAGTAACTGAATTCACTGCGACAACCAAGGCTCTTATAAGCTGTTAGACTATTTCTCACTGAAAAAGGCCCGAAAATAAAATATAATCTTTATTAATTTAAAGGATAAAAAAACCCTCTAGATTCCGGGGGTAATTGAGACCCGAAACTGACACAAAGAGACAAACACACAAAAAACCTATGGGAATTTAAGCAATTGGCTTAGATACATCAATTCATACCGACCTCATTGGTTTTAGAGGTAGGTAATACTGTGAGGGCGTAAAATGAATTAGTGAAAGCGGTGGCCGTTTCCTGTGAAAGGGGGCCAGAAAGGTGGTCACTAAATAATTAGCTTTTGGTTATTATCCACTGGTGGAAACGTGCGCGTTATGTTAGAGGGCCTCGTTCACACAAGGATATATTGCCACTCCACAGTAAGTAAGGGGTGCTGATACTCAGCAATCCATTACACAAAAAAATATTATTATATTCATATCCAATTGTGACAACAATGCCCTGTGTCATATTTAGATAGATCTAGTTAAAGTAACTGATCTTAGAGGTTATATATCATGTCTGATCTAGCTGGGCAGTATTTTGCTTTGTTCAATTGACTCAAGTGAATAATATTATTTGAGAGATGTAATCCTAACTAATTTCTATCTCTTGTATTTGCAGCTGCTATGCTTATAATGTGTTCCCTAATATAAGCTTTATGAGCACACCATATTGTGATTGGCTATATCTCAGTCATACAGTTATGAAAAAAATCAAGGAGTAATGAGGAACTTTTAGTCAAGCATTTAGAGGAATGTAAGAATTAAAGGGGTTGTCCTGAGAAAGCAAGTGGGGGTAAGCACTTCTGTATGGCCATATTAATGCACTTTGTAATATACATCGTGCATTAAATATGAGCCATACAGAAGTTATTCACTTACCTGCTCCGTTGCTGGCGTCCCCGTCTCCATGGTGCCGTCTAATTTCAGCGTCTAATCTCCCGATTAGACGCGCTTGCGCAGAAGGGTCTTCTCCCTTCTCTTGGGTCTTGGCACGAGCGGCGTTCTGGCTCCGCCCCCTTCTACGCATCATCGCGTAGCTCCACCCCGTCACATGTGCCGATTCCAGCGAATCAGGAGGCTGGAATCGGCAATGGACCACACAGAGCCCACGGTGCACCATGGGAGAAGACCCACGGTGCATCGTGGGTGAAGATCCCGGTGGCCATCTTGGTAAGGTAAGTAAAAAGTCGCCGCAGAGCGGGGATTCAGGTAAGTACTAAACTTTTTTTTTTGTTTTTTAACGCATCCCTTGTGTTTGTCTCGCGCCGAACGGGGGGCCTATTGAAAAAAAAAAAAGCCGTTTCAGCGTGGGACAACCCCTTTAATTGTTTGGTTTTCAATGAATTGTAGTAGGATTATAATATGTTTCCAAAATAATTAGAGAAATTGGCATGTAATTATTAATCAAGTAATTATCCCAATTTTAGAAGATACTGCATGTTGAAACAAAAGAGTATCAGTGAAGAACATGTCTACGCTAGTGTAAGTCTTAAGTGTAAGCGCATGTGACAAAAAGGTGTAAGATGACCACATAACTGTAATCTTTTGCAATCATGATAGATCCATTCCTATAATGGTTGATTTTCTTGAAAAAAGAACAATAACATTTAGTTTGTTTTTTGTTTAAGGCATAAATGACTCCTATAATATAATTTATATTATTTTTTATAGAAACTAAGATAGTATATCTTTTGATGGGGTAAATAAAGGTCTGAATTGGAGAAAAGGCTAAACTGTTTTTCACAACAATGACTACTCCTCCTTTTTCGTTAATTGCTGGAGCAGCAAGAAAATATGGGAAATAGTAGTGTCTTACCTAGAAAATGTCTTCCTGACTAAGGTGATATTCTTTTATGCACAAGATATCTACATTCAAGGTTTTAGGCCTCCATCACACAGGTGTTCGGCAAAGCGCCACATTTTCAATCGCACCGCTTTGCCGCGATTTACTTGTGCTTTCGGCAGCAGCGATGCTGCAGCAGACAGCGACTTTTAGCACTTCCCATCAGCGATGATGTGAGCTAAATGCTAAAAAATAGAACAGACTCTGCTTGGAAATTGCGTTGCTGTCTGAGAGGCTCCATTGATAACAATGGGAGCGTTACACCGCGATTACCATGGTGCTGAAAATGTTGCAGAAAAAAGCACCTGTGTGAGGGAGGCCTTAGCTTGTTTCCAAAGTAGAGACCTTTTAAAGGGATTATTAAATCCTTTTACATTGAGCAAGGTTATGTGGAATACCATTTCTAGAGATAATATAAATGTAGTGAATATTCTGTAGAAGCTTAGTAAATTGCAAGCACAAGTCAAAAACTGATATTAACATGAATTAACATCAAACAACACAAACATGTTTGAGTATGCACCAACCCTTTAGTGAACATCTAACAAAATGTGCAAGTATACATTCCTGGGCTATGATGCATGCAGTATGTAAGGCATTCCGGCAAGAACACTCAAAATAAACATAAAAAAGATGAACACAATTTAACCACAAGAAATTTTGTTGTAAGGTAAGTTTTTCTGTCTTGTTGCCACTAATTTCCCAGGAAAAAAAAAAAACATTTGTAAGAGATATTGTTAGCATATAGAATTTTCGAGGCAGTAGCAAATTTTTGACGTCTCACCAGAGTGACCAGAGATACATCACTAAACATGCCTTTAAATCTGTCTAGAAGGTTTTATTTATTCTTAGCTGCTAGCATCAAATTAACTTTAAAATGGTAGAAATGTAAACAGCAATCACATCTCCTAGAGTTGATGTAGGCAGGCAAAGATTTAGGTTTTGGTGCACTCTGTCTATTAACAGATCAATTTGAGGTGGAAGGACCTCAAGATAAAATCTGTAAGATATTCTACAAGCTTTCCTGCTTTAACTGTTTCAGATATACTGTGGAGTCGCACATTGTTGTTCAATATGGGAAGTATGAATGTCCAGTGGTGTAAACTCTGCTTGTGTGTTTTTAAAAGCAGCATTAATGTCTTTCTGGAAGAATGGTCATACTGAAGCAAGTTCTGCTGAATAATGTGTTGCTGATCAAATACAACTAGAGGTGAGCGAGCATGCTCTTCCCAGCTTCCTACTTGTTCGAGTATTAGGGTACTCGAGATGCTCGTTACTCGAGATGAACACCACGCGGTACCTGAGTCAATTGTATTTCCCTTCCCTGCATGTTTAGCGCCATTTTTTAGCCAATAAACATGCTGGGAAGGCATTACCACTTCCTGCTGTGACGTGCCAGCCCTCTGCCCGCCAACAGCAGTAAGTGGTTGGGCCGATCAGGTGACCGTCGAGTACTTAAACTAGTTCCGCCCGCTGCTCGCCTCAGATATATGCTGGCAGTGGTTAGGGAAAGTGCTGATGCTTATACAGGGAAAGTGTTAGCGTAGGATAATCTCATTAAGAACCCCGACGGTTCTTCTTAGGGCTACTCCTCATCGTGTGCATTACTGTTGTGGCTGGCTGGGAGCAGTAGTGCACCAATTTTTTTTTAAAGCATCTATCCCTCTGCAGAGCATTACAACTATAGCATTCTCAGTCTGCAGTGCATTAGGCAGAGTTTAGAGACAGACCTGCTGAAATAGGGAAACATTTACAGTCGGGATCCTCTCTACAAGTACCCCAACGGTCCTTCTTAGGGCTACTCCTCACCATGTGCATTATAGTTGTGGCTGGCTGGGAGCAGTAGTGCACCTTTCTTTTTTTTAATGCATCTAGGTCTGTGCAGAGCATTATAGTTATACCGTTCACAGTCTGCAGTGCATTGGACCGAGGTCTCACCGTGAAATAGTGCTCTAATATTTCCTAGGCCACTTCAAACCATTTCAGTTATACTGTTCTCAGTCTGCAGTGCATTAGACAGAGGTCTCACCGTGAAACAGTACTCTAATATTTCCTAGGCCACTGCAAAGCCTTTCAGTTAAACTGTTCTCAGTCTGCAGTGCCTTAGACAGAGGTCTCACCGTAAAACAGTACTGTAATATTTCCTAGGCCATTGCAAAGCCTTTAAGTTATATCGTTCGCAGTCTGCAGTGCATTAGACATGGGGTCTCACTGCAAAACAGTACTCCTATATTTCCTAGGCCACTGCAAAGCCTTTCAGTTATACCGTTCTCAGTCTGCAGTGCATTAGACAGAGGTCTCACCGCGAAACAGTACTCAAATATTTCCTCGACCACTGCAAAGTATTTCAGCTCTGCCACTGTGCAGAGCATCTCACAATACCCTTTCCTTGGGGGGGGGGGGGGGGGGGGTTGAGATAGCCGCAGTTACCAGCACTATCCACTGGCTTTAGAGTCTTCTCCCACTCCATACAGCCTCTTTTATCTACAAGTCTCTGTGAGCGGTAAATTACCCCTAGGTATCAGCGCAAGACAGCGGGTTAATTTTTTCAAGTCACAGCATAGAGCCTCCGCTATCCACAAGTCTCTGGGTACAGTGAATTAGCCACAGTTGTCAGCACTGTACAGTGGGGTAATTTATTTGGGCCCTGCTCTATCTTTCATCCGCCATGATGAGAAGTAAGGGTAAGGGTCGAGGACGTGGATGCTGGTGTCCAAGTGAGGGTGTCTGCACAGGCCGAGTTCCTGGGTGGGGTGAATCACAGCCGGCTGCTGCGGGATTAGGAGAGAGCCACGTTTCTGGGCTCTCCAGCTTCATATCACAATTTACGGGTCCGCATGGTAGACCTTTATTACAAGCAGAGCAGTGTTAGCAGGTCCTGTTGTGAATGACAGAAAACGTGTCCAGCAATGTATCGACCACCCAGTCTTCTACGCAGTCCACTACTCCTGGCCTAGGGACTACAACTCTGAATCTTCTGTCTGCTCATCCTTCCTCCCAGCCTCCTCACTTCATGAAAATGACATATTCTGAGGAGTCACCCGGAGTCCGGGTGACGAGGCTGGGGACTTCTGGCAACTGTCTCAAGAGCTTTTTGTGGATGAGGATGATGAGACACAGTTGTCTGTTAGTGAGCTAGTAGTAAGGGCAGTAAGTCGTAGGGAGAAGCTCACAGAAGATTCGGAGGAAGAGCTGCTGAACGATGAGGTGACTGACCCCACCTGGTTTGCTAAGCCTACTGAGGACAGGGCTTCAGAGGGGGAGGCAAATGCAGCAGTAGGACAGGTTGAAAGAGGCAGTGGAGTGGCCAGGGGTAGAGGCAGGGCAAGAGCAAAGAATCCGCCAACTGTTTCCCAAAGGTGTGGATGTTTTTTTGTGAGAGCGCGGACAACCGACGTACAGTGGTGTGCAACCTGTGATGCACCATGATCAGCCAGGAAGCCACCACTACCAGCCTCACCACCAACAGCATGCACAGGCATATGATGGCCAAGCACCCCACAAGGTGGGACGAAGGCCATTCACCACCTCCGGGTCACACCACTGCCTCTTAACCTGTGCCACAACCTGCCACTGAGATCCAATTCCCCTCCCAGGATGCAGGCAGAAGCGCCTCTCGGCCTGCACTCACACCCTCACCTCCTTAGTCCTCCACTACATCCAGCAATGTCTCTTAGTGCAGCGTTCAGCTGTCCCTAACACAAGCGTTGGAGCGAAAGCGGAAATATGCCAACACCCACCTGCATGCACAAGCTTTAAACGTGCACATTGCCAAATTAATCAGCCTCGAGATGCTGCCGTACAGGCTTGTGGAAATGGGGGCTTTCAAAAACATGATGGCGGCTGCGGTACCGCGCTACTCGGTCCCCAGTTGCCACAATTTTTCCCGGTGTGCCGTCCCCACCCTACCCTAGCATGTCTCCTGCAACATTAACCGTGCCCGCACCAACGCGGTTACTGGGAAGGTCCACTTAACCATGGAGACGTGGAAAAGTACTGGCAGGGCCCCTATATCTCCCTGACGGCACATTGGGTGAACTTGGTGGAGGCTGGGACCTAGTCAGAGCCTGCGACCGCTCACGTCCAACCCACACGCAAAATAGCGGGTGCTGGTATCTGCGGTGTTTTATGCCACCTCCTCCAAACCCTCCCCCTTCTCCTCCTCTGCCATCTCCATCTCTCAATTAAGAAGTGTGTGCACGTCGCCAGCAGTTGGTAGCATGTGGTGTGGCAGCACAGCCGTGGGCAAGCATCAGCAAGCTGTGTTGAAACTAATCAGCTTAGGTGACAAGAGGAATACGACCCCTGAGCTGTTGCAGGGTCTGACAGAGCAGACTGACCTCTGGCTTTCACCGCTGAGCCTCCAAGTGGGCATGGTCATGTGTGACAACGGCCGTAACCTGGTGGCGGCTCGGCAGCTCGGCAGCTTCACACACATCTTCAATCTGGTGGTTCAGTGGTTTCTGAAAAACTACCCCCACTTGTCTGACCTACTTAACAAGATGCGCCGCGTCTGCACACATTTCCGCAAGTCCACAACGGAGGCTGCCACCCTGAGGACCCTGCTGTGTGATGTGCCCACATGCTGGAATTCTATGCTGCACATGTTTGTCAGGCTATATGAGCAGCGTAGAGCAATTGTGGAATACCAGCTGCAACATGGGCGGTGGAGTGGTAGTCAGCCTCTGCAAAGCCAGGTCTTCGGAAACTTTGAGGAGTCTACCCAAATAGTGAGTGGCGATGCGGCCATCATTAACATTACCATCCCGCTGCTTTGCCTGCTGAGAAGTTCGTCGTAAAGCATAAAGGCCGACGCTTTGCGGTTAGAACAGGAGATGGGGGATGACAGTATGTTGCTTGATAGCCAGACCACCCTCATGTCTATATCTCAGCGCGTTTTGGAGGAGGAAGGGGAGGGGGAGGAGGAGGAGGAGGAGGAAGAGACTGCTGGCCACACTGCAGTGGGTACTCATGCTGCTTGCCTCTCTTCTGTTCAGAGTGTATGGGCTGAAGAGCAGGAGGATCTTGAAAGTCATCCTCCTATTGAGGACAGCGATGTGTTGCATACTGGGACCCTGGCACACATGGCTAACTACATGTTAGGCTACAATTCCTGTGACCCTCACGTTAGGCGCATTCTGGCCAACACGGAGTACTGGGTGTACACCATTCTCGACCCACGGTATAAAGGGAACCTTTCCACTCTCATTCCCGAAGAGGAAAGGGGTATGAGAGTGATGCAATACCACAGGGCCCTGGTGGAAAAAGTGATGCTAAAGTTCCCATCTGACAGCGCTAGTGGCAGAAGACACAGTTCCAAGGGCCAACTATCAGGGGAGGCGTGGGGATCAGGCAGCATGTCCAGCACAGGCAGGCTAACACTCTCCAAGGCCTTTGCCAGTTTTATGGCTCCCCAGCAAGACTGTGTGACCACTCCCCAATCAAGGCTGAGTCGGAAGGAGCATTGTAAAAATGATGAGGGAGTACATAGCCGGTGATCGTACCACCGTCCTCCGTGATGCCTCTGCTCAATACAACTATTGGGTGTCAAAGCTGGACACGTGGCACGAACTTGTGCTGTACAACCTGGAGGTCTTGGTCTTCCCTGCTGCTAGCGTCTTGTTAAAGAGGGTGTTTAGTGCAGCTGGGGGTGTCATCACGGATAAGCGTACCCACTTGTCACCTGCCAGCTCCGACATGCTTACATTCATAAAGATGAACAAAGGCTGGATTTCCCCAGACTTCTCTTCTCCACCAGCAGAAAGCAGGGGAGCCTAATGATTTTTTTCGCTGCAACAGGAGAAAAATGCATCCTTTATCACCACAAAAAAAGGGGGAATTAGCTTTGTCAATCCCTCTCAGATATTATTACTCCTCCTCCTACTACTCCTTCTCCTAAAACAGCATGTCATCACACTGAACTGCCAATTTTTCTGCGGCCCAAAAGGCTCTGTTTAAAAGTTTTACGATTTTTAAAAGTTTCAAAAGTTCTAATACTTTAACTGAAACCAATTTTTTCGGAGGGCTGCCTCCAGGCTCTGCTATAAATTAAGCAACAGTGAGCTGTATCTTTAAAAAATGTTTTGGGTTTCACCTGCCCTCGCAATTTTTCAGGGGTACACTTGTACTCTTGGTACACCAACTTTTCAGGCCCTGGCCTACATTGTTATCAAACTAATTTTTCCGGCCTTCGCCTACACTCTTGGTAACCAAATTTTTTCAGGTATTCGCCTATACTCTTGGTACAACAATGTTACAGGGGTTCACCTACACTTTTGCTACAGAAATGTTACAGGGGTCCACCTATACTCTTGCTACAGAAATGTTACAGGGATCTGCCTATTCTCTTGGTACAGAAATGTTACAGGGGTCCACCTATACACTTGCTATTGAAAGGTTTGAGGGGTTCGCCTATACTCTTGCTACAGAAATGTTACTGGGGTCCGCCTATACACTTGCTACTAAAAGGTTTGATGGGTTCGCCTATACTCTTGCTACAGAAATGTTACTGGGGTCCACCTATACTCTTGTTACATAAATGTTACAGGGGTCTGCCTATACTTTTGCTACAGAAATATTTCTGGGGTCCGCCTATACTCTTGCTACAGAAATGTTACTGGGGTCCGCCTATACTCTTGCTACATAAATGTTACAGGGGTCCGCCTAGACACTAGCTACTGAAAGGTTTGAGGGGTCCGCCTATAGACTTGCTACTGAAAGTTTTGAGGGGTTTGCCTACACTCTTGCTACAGAAATGCTACAGGTGTCCGCCTATACTCTTGCTACCTAAATGTTCCTGGGGTCCACCTATACACTTGCTACTGGAAGGTTTAAGGAGTCCACCTATACTCTCACTACAGAAATGTTACTGGGGTCCGCCTATACTCTTGCTACAGAAATGTTACAGGGGTCTGCCTATTCTCTTGCTACATAAATGTTACAGGGGTCCACCTATACACTTGCTACTGAAAGGTTTGATGGGTTCGCCTACACTCTTGCCACAGAAATGTTACTGGGGTCCGTCTATACTCTTGCTACATAAATGTTACAGGGGTCTGCCTATACACTTGCTACTGAAAGGTTTGAGGGGTTCGCCTATACTCTTGCTGTAGAAATGTTACTGGGGT
Organism: Eleutherodactylus coqui; assembly: GCF_035609145.1. Lineage (NCBI taxonomy): Eukaryota > Metazoa > Chordata > Amphibia > Anura > Eleutherodactylidae > Eleutherodactylus > Eleutherodactylus coqui. The sequence goes on along the minus strand of NC_089837.1, from coordinate 416,112,230 downwards.
CCACCTATGCACTTGCTACTGAAAGGTTTGAGGGGTTCGTCTATACACTTGCTACTAAAAGGTTTGAGGGGTTAACCTATACACTTGCTACTAAAAGGTTTGAGGGGTTCGCCTATACTCTTGCAACAGAAAAGTTTCAGGAGTACGCCTATGCTGTGGGTGCACAAAAGTTTCCCATAGCGGTGTTCAGCTGCCTGACACATACACAGAATGAAGTGTGTGGGGACACATGGATTTTCCATAACTCACAGCACCTTGGATCACACAAGGTAGAGACTGTGACCGAGCCTGACACTGGGCCCGGTCACGCACTTCCCACACAGAGTATTGTGGGTCCTACCCTATTCATGGTTTCTCCGCCTTATTATGCCACCTCCTCCTCCTCCTTGGTGTCTGGAGATCAGCGCTGGGCAACATGTATTTGCTCTCGTGTTACCACAGTTATCTGAGACACAGGTTTGGACCAAACAAAAGAAGCGTTATTGCATTAATGAGACATTCACAGCTGTACTAGCATCAGAGTCCGCATTAGGCCCACGATTACTGAGGATGTGGGCAGAGGCCGAGGTCCTGGGGGGGAAGAATCAACTGCGCCAGGTTTGGCCTGTGGAACTTCTTGGTAGCTCATCCAGTCTTTGGAGCGATGAAAGCAACCGTAACTATTTAATGAGATGTTCACAGCTGTACTAGCATCCGAGTTCGCTTTATGCCCACGATCCTGAGGGTGTGGGCCTAGGCCGAGGTCCTTGGCGGGGTGAAACTCTGTCATGTTTGGGCACTCTGATTTCTTAATGTGTAATACTGTCTTTGAGTTTCATGGGCTCGCCAATGCTGTGGGTGCACAAAGACTTCCAATTGCATTGTTTTACCTGTCTGGCAGAAATACACTGACTGACTTGGGTAGGGTGCAGACGGCTTTCCCATTGCGTTTTTTTTTTACCTGTCTGGCACAAATACACTAACTGACTAGGGCAGAAGTGGGAGCGGAGGTCCTGGGAGGGGTGAAACTCTGCCATGTTTCGGCACTCTCTTTTCTTCCTGTTTAATACTGCCCCTGGGTTCCAGGGGCCCAGCTATGCTGTGGGTGCACAAAGGCTTCCCATTTAGTTGTTTTACCTTTCTGGCACAAATACACTGACTGACTTGGCTAAGGTGCAGACGGGTTTCCAATTGCGTTGTTTTACCTGTCTGGCACAAATACACTGCCTAGAGAAGAAGTGTGGGCCGAGGTCCTGGGTGGGCAGAAACCAAGAATATGAATTGTACAATTTGCACACAAAATATTTCAGATAGAATTCAGAAAGTATGATCCCAAGATTATCTTCAGGTTGCTCATTGGCATAGCTCTAGGAGTCACACTTGCAAATGGGCCCCAAAGCTCAGGAGTAAAAATGAGCAAGCATGCTCGGATACAGCAGATCTCTCTCACTCGCCCCCCTGCTAAACCCCGCCGCCCGCTGCTCACCCCTGCCTATCCCCCCCCCCTCCCCCGTGCGCCCCCCGTGCACGCTCGGACCAGTAAGCAGTTACTCGCGAAGAGCGATGCTCGCCGAGCAACTGCTGTATCCGAGCGTGCTCATTTGTCTCTACTTAGGAGCCCACAGGCCACCCTCAACATACTAACACAGTCTGCAGCATAAATCTTTTATTTTACACATTTATATAGCATATACTTATTCCACAGCACAATACCTCACAATATCTTCTCTTTTGGAGGAGTTGCATATATATCTTTTTTATGTTTAAAGGGTCCAGAGGCCCCTTTTTAAAGGAGGTACTGTTAGGTTGTTCTGGCTGGGACCTGTAGTACTGTGGTTTCTAGTAACACAAGTCCACAGATGTGGAATGATAATGAGCTGGCTGGGTGTGATGATCTCCTGCTAGCTTATCCCCTGGGTATTTGCTCACATATATACCCAGCTTCTGTTAGTGTCTGCTTGGTGTCCAGTATGAGCAGTCCTGTTATTTCTGTGTTGCAGCTTGTGGTGTGATTTGTGTCCTGTTATCTGTGCTGTTGCTGCTTGCTGTGTGAACTCGGTCTGGTGCTGCTGGATCATGTATCCTTTTCCGTTGCAGCTTGTAGTGTGTTTGGTGTGTTGCTGGTTCATGTCTGTTTGTATGTTTATTTTCTATCAGTTTTAGGTCAGTTTGTCTCTGCTTTGTCCTGCTGCCATTTGCCATTTCTGGGCTAGGGTGGCCCTTAGGGTTCTCTAGCAGATGTGCTTGCTAGTGTGGGCACCGCAAGACACGAGGAGCCTTGTCGTGGCTTTGCGGCTTAAGTTCATTGGCCAATATACAAACCAATACCTCGTACTTTTATAGCTATATCATCTGCTAATGTATACAAGTATGCAAGGTGAGTGTTTTGGTCATTTCTCAGTCCCTATGTCTTCCCGTCAGTCCAGTCCGCAGTATGCAGTTCTCTGTCCAGTTCTCTGTCAGCACGTCCAGTCTGAGTTCCATTTCACGTTCCTGTATTTGTGATATCCCCGTCTTTTGGGCACATTTGTGTGGGGCCTGTGCTTATTTGCCCACACGAACGTAACGAGTATACTGCAAATTACAGAGCTCAGAGGTCAATCATTGAGCTTTGTCATCGACTGCAGCAGCGTGTTTACAGGATGTCACAGGCTGCTGCAGCCTGTAAACTTTATATCATTGAAAAAGACCCGGAGCCACTGGTGAGGGACTTGCTTGGAGCAGGTAGAGTTGAGTATAAGCTTTATTTTTTTCACATGGGCAGCCTGTTTAGTTAAGAATAAAATAAGTTGGGCAACCCCTTTAAAAAAGAGAGGTCAATTAGTAGCAAACTGTTGCTCTCAACTTGGAAAGGGACAAAGAGATACGCTACTGACAAAGCCTTGGCCAAAACTGGGTCATGCAACAGAACAATGATCCCAAGCGCACCAGAAAATCTACATCAGTTGAAAATGAAAAAAATCAAGGTGTTGTGGTGTAACCTTAAAAGAGCTGTATATAAGGGTATGCCCACAAACCTCAATGAACAGAAGCAACGATTTAAAAGAAGAGTGGGCCAAAATTCATCCAGATGATGTGAGAGACCAATAAAGTCATACAGAAAACAATCCCTTCAAGTCATTGATGCTAAAGATGGATGTACAAGATATTGATTCCTGGGGCGTACTTAATTCTGCATTCTGCTTCTGCATTTTAGTCAAGTTAATGTAAACTATATAATTATGTAGTGTAATGTATCATGTGTTTTGTTCATCTGAGGTTGTATTTACCTTATTTCGAGACCTTCTAAGGACCAGATTTTTTTTATGATGTCCTGATACATAAAAGCATAGAATTCAAAGAGGGTGTACGTAGTCTTTCCCATGACTGCATATATGTATATTTAGTGAACATAGTTTTTCTCATGACTGTGTGTATATATGTTTGTGTGTGTTATGAACTAGCCGCAGCCTGAAAGGGAGTTTCAGTGGGGGGCCCAAGTTAAACTTTTACAGTCCCTGAGATAACAAATTGAACAAGTTGGGTGTAGAACATAAATACTAATTATAGTATTAATTGAGTAAATACTAATTAAGTATAGTAATAAATGTAGATAAATGGAAATTTAATGTTTGGGAAAAAAATAGAGTGACTTTTACTAGTAAATTATGTAGTACATACAATAACTTTGGCTTTAGTACCTTTTTTAATTCAATTAATTGATTGATGCAACTAGGCATTGATAATGGCAATTTTGCTTACATATTAAGTTTAACCTTAATAAATTCCAGGAGGAGGAAAACATCTTCTTGAATAGTTATAGAGTGTTACCTTGCCAATTTTCCCTAACTAACATCTCTTAGACTGAGTTCTTATATATTAGGTGTGTCCAACCAGCGGTTTTTTGTGGCAGCTAGACGCAACTGATAACATTTTGGTTCACTTAGGGCACTGTTCCTGCATTCACAGCCGCACATAGCTGGACAGAGAAATGCTGCAGAAACCATTTTTTTCTGTCTGGTGCAGGGAGGTATCGGGCATTAAAAAAGATTTGCTGGATGAATTGAACGATCCAATGTAAAACTCTGGGAAGAGTTCTAGCATCAGTTTCTCTTCAGCATTTAATAAACACAGGGGGAAAAAGCCCAGAGAGCTATAAGAAATTAGTGTATTTATTTCTACTATTGTTATTTCTACTATTAGTTGTCTAATAAAATGTGTTGTATTCAAAAATCAAATCATGAGAATATAGAAAAAGTCCTCCTCAATAAAGTTAATATGTTTTATTACCTGTTTTAGGGTATTATGTATTTTATATTTTAAAAGATTTTATAGAGTAGAATTAAGACAATGACCCATGATATGTTAGCTTTCAGTTGTGCGTTTGTTATGTTATAAATCAAAATATTTTCATAGAATGTAAAGAATCAGTAGCTAAAATTTATATTTTTGTTTCTCCAGAGAAACAATTACTGTATGTGAATGTGGCTGGAAATCATATCGCCTTTAGTAAAAACTATGTCAAACTTTTAATATATTACCTCCTCTATTCTTCTCCTGTTTTGAAATGTAAAGAGCAAGATCCTGTTTTTGTTATCAGTGAATAAAACACTTCCTGATTTGTTTTTTCAAACTTATATTAACATAACTGAAAACTTCAATGATCTTATATACTGTATGTGTTATCTGGAATTTCTGACAACACAGAGGCAGAAGGAAATTAATTGTTTACACTGTCTACTCTGTAGGAATGTTACTGTAAGGACCTTTTGCCTTAGAATATGATGAAAAACTAAACTAGTGAAAATCTAGTATTAGCTTCAATAGCTGCCAATAATACTATGAAAATATTACAAGCAATACACATCTTAAGGGCTCCTGTCCATGGGCGATCTTGCATTGCGTTACTCGTGGTGATAATCTGGCCATGAGTAACGCAGTGCACTCTTTCCATAGTGTTGCTATACAGGGGGCAGCCCCCTGTTCACGAGTGGAGAATCAAAGCGATTCTGCGCTCGCAGGACTCAAATCGCGACATGCTGTGACTTGCCGTGATTCTCCGTGGTGAGGCTATCTGTCAGATAGGCTCATTGGAGAGAACTGTCATTTCTCTTCCCTGCTCCCGGGTGGCGGAATATTGCTAGCGAAATTCCACCTCGCCCGTGGACAGGGGGCCTAAACAATTGTTGCCATTTTGACACTTACACATGTAAGTGTCGAACAGGATAGTTAAAGGGAATATGTCATCACAAAACTAACTTTTGTATAAATAAAGTTTTATGATAAACATATTTTTAAGAGTGTTTTATTCTTTAAGTTTTCTTAATTTTAATGAAATGATCTATAATTTAAAAATATCCTAAAGCCGAGAACAGCACCACGGGCTCCACCAGACCAGGAGCTTTGTGACAAGACCTTCCGCGGGGCTCCAGCCGACAGTAAAAAATCGCGGCCTACAAGAACCGGCACATCCCCGGGCTAAATTTGTGGACGCGACCGGCCAGAAGTGAAGGCCGGCCGCGAGAAATAACAGCAAGCTCCTTCCAGGGAGCACCGGAGACGGCAGAGTGGACCCGTGGACTGATCGGGCAGACAAGACCAGCGCACAGCAATACCCGAAGGGGACCACATCCAGAACTGCAAGCAGAGGAGAGAAGCACAAGGTAACCCCCTCTAAGTGAAGTGCGGAGGCCCCGATATTCCGGAGATCGCGCTTCTGCTGCAGCCCCCACTGACCACACCACTGCTGCCAGCCCACATCCCAGCAGCATACATTCATCAGGGGCGACCCCCCACAGAGCCTGAACAGCTGCTCTCCCCCTCCCCGCAGCCGTTACACAGCACAACCGAAGAGACTTACCGGGGACACTGCTTCCCGTCGGGCCGAATTCACAGGCACAATACAGCAAGCAGACACAGCAGGGGACCGGTGCTCGGCCCCTGCCCGTGTGTGGAGCAGCAGACATCTCGCTCTCCCCAAGATAAAAAAAGAACCGTTTGCCATCTTGTTGCAGGCCAGCCGGGGTATACAGCTCAGACAAGATTAAAAGTACAATAGCACCACCTAGTGGACAAAACTGATAACTGCTGTTCCTGAGCATTTATTCATCCCTTCTGAAAAGTGAACCAACACAATAAATAGGCAAATTAATCAAAAGGGGTACAACATTGCCCAAGCCCCACACGTGCGCCCACCAAGCGACAAAGGCCCAAGAAAATCACAGGAAGAAGCGGCAATACTTAAGGGTCTTAGCGCCCTAATTTTTTGGGAGATTAGAGTTCTATTCTCCACTTTTCTCAACCTGTGCAACGAACTGACCTACGGTGCATTTAAATAAGCTCCCAATCTATACATATCAGGGTATTAATGCAGTAAGGGATGGATTGGAGAATGCACCCCTAGTCCCTGCTCCTGCTGGAACCTCGCATCGTGATATGCAATAATAACCTACTCAAATCACTCTAGCACCCTTTGGCGTTTTTTATAAATCCTTACACAACAATGGTGAAAACCAAAGGCAAGACCTCGCAATATCAACAGACCCCTTCTAGAAGAACTCTACCAAGAATGTTCGCCTCACAATCTCAAACCGAAACTCTCTCCCCAACAACCTCCCAAGCCTCAATAGCAATAGAGTTATCCCCACCAAGAATACAGGAGGATCTCAACATGGAAGCCAGCTGCGCTCACTGTAACCAAACCTCCCTTCTAGAGCAGATGACAAAGGTCTTTAAAAACGAACTTTCAGCCGCAGTCAAAGATTTTACCGAACAAATCCGAGATCTGGGTCAGAGGACAGACGAATTGGAAAAAAAAACAGACGATATAGTGGAAACTATGGAAGCAGATCGCCAACATGTTTCCAACCTCGAAGCTAAAGTTGAACTAATAGAATCCAAATACGAGGACTTAGAGAATAGATCTCGTCGTTCCAACATACGAATTAGAGGCCTGCCTGAAACCATTACAGCTCTAAAGGAAACAGCAATTTATTCTCAGCTATTCTTCCGCAAGTTGACCAGTCATCCTTTAGAATAGATAGGATTCACAGAGCTTTGGCCCGACCACCCAGCCCAGACCTCCCAAGAGACGTAGTTCTTAAACTACATTACTATGAGGTCAGGGACCAACTGCTGCTGGCGGCAAGAAATCTGACCTCACTTCCTGGACTACCCACATCAGTCCAACTATACGCGGATGTGGCCCCAACAACTCTGGCTAAGCGAAGAACCTTTAGACCAATTACACAGGCTCTGAGCTCAGCCAATATAAAGTATAAATGGGGGTTCCCATTCGCTCTCCATTTCCAGCACCTCGGGAGGAACTATACAGCTAAATCTATGGAAGAGGCACTGGGGGCCCTAGAGAGGGCTCAAATACCGGTGGACAGATCAGAGGAAATCGGCCCCTCCCGTCCTCGCCCAGGAAGGACCTGGAGCAGGCCACGCCCTCTGAGAGGACTGCCAAGACCTACACCCCAAGATCGTGACACGGGACTGCCCAATCCCTCATAAAGAGAGGGGGGAAAGAAAAGAAAGAGGAGAAGGAAAGGATAGGAAATGCAGTCTATGTTGATGTTTTAGTTTCTTGTTATTCAGGCAATAATCCTATCCTCACCTAATTAATGGAGATTTTTGAACGGAGGTGGGGGAGGGAGGGCTATGGAAGACAAAGAAGATTTCATTGCCTAGCTGGCAATAGGTTTACGAGGCCGGACTAACAATGAAAGTTAAGATGATAATAACAAAGGCCCAAACAGGAGGTCTGTTTATTACTATGTTGTGGGTTATAAAGATAAGAAAGCAACAAGATTAGAGATGCGAGTCCAGGAAGGATGGATAATTTCCCTGATCACTCAAAGATAAGCGACTCTCCCTTAAGGAGGGCCGTCTTCAATCTTGAAGAATCTGGTCCTAGGACCTGTAACGACTTAAAAGTTGTTTTTTTTCGTGATGCCTCCTCAAGGGGAGACATCAAAGATTTGCATGTTTGTTTGTTTTGTTCTTGTTTTTGGAAATCTAGGTCTTCCATTCCATAAAGAAAACCGTAGAAAAACTAACCGCACCAAATTAAGGATTAGGGGGAAGAGAGAAGTAGAGCACCCACCCAAGACTACAAATGGTATGTATAGTCTCCCATAATGTACGGGGATTCAACTCCCCCAACAAAAGAAAGATGGCTTTCCTGTCATACTTGAAACACAAACCCGATGTGATCTGTATACAGGAAACTCACTTCTCCCATACCTCGGTCCCTAAATACTTCCACCAACACTATTCCAGACACTTCACAGCAACGGCACCAAAAAAACACAGAGGAATCCTCACCCTACTACACAATTCTTTTCCGTTCCAAATGAAAGAGACAGATATAGACCAGGAAGGAAGATTTTGTATCTTGGTAGGAAAAATACACACACAACAGATGGTCATAGTTAATGTCTATGCGCCCTCAGACAATCCAATCCCAACCCTACAGGTGGTCTCTCGGAAGCTTCTCAAATATACGCAACATAAAATCATATGGGCAGGCGACTTCAACTTCCCTTTCTCGGCAACCCTAGACAGATCAAACAACAACCCAGACAGATTCTCGATCCAACAGAGGAAGGATTGGGGAAACAAACTAGCACTACTGATGCTAGCGGACAGCTGGAGAGAAATACACGGCAACAGGAGAGGATACACCTTCTTCTCCTCAGCCAATCAGACATATTCGAGACTGGATTACATCCTAATGTCCACATCCCTCTTACCCACACTGGTAACATCAAGGCACTATCCATGCTCATGGTCAGATCATGACTTGGTATTAGCAGTGACACACAGCGACGAGACCCCCAAACCCATCTATAAATGGAGACTAAACGAAGCCCTTATCAGAGATCTTAATATCTCAAACCAAATCCAAAAACAAATTACAGATTTCTTCAGTCTGAATTCTACCCAAGAATCACACCCCCACTGGATATGGCTCGCTCATAAGGCAAGCATTAGAGGACAATTAATCCGATTAGCATCTCAGAGAAAAAAAGAAAAATCACAATCTTACTTAGCTCTAGAAAGGCGATTGTTCCTGCTTGAAACCTATAATCAAAGTAACCCCACAAGGGCCACGATTAAAGAAATTAGAGACATTAAGATTAAACTAAACATCCTACTATCAGACAAAGTTGAGCGAGCACTCCAGTGGACAGGTTATAAATATTACAAATACGCTAACAAACCAGACAGACTACTGGCCACAAAATTGAGAGAGAAACAGAGGACGAACTATTCAAACTATACACCCCTCACAACACGACCACATCCAATCCAGACAAGATATACAAAGCATTTGCCACATATTACGCATCCCTGTATAAGGAACATAAAGGGAACATCGAGGCCGCAGGACCCTCCTTTATAGAATCCCTCCCACTTCCTACCTTAACCCAAAATCAGCGAGACCACCTAAACGGAGATATCACGATAGAAGAGATAAGGGAAGCCATAGACAACCTAAAGTTAGGGAAGGCCCCTGGCCCCGACGGCTACACGGCAATCTATTATAAAAAAATGCAAAGAATCCCTGATAGGACCACTACAAAGCCTTTTTCAATCACTGCAGAAGGGTGATACCCCTCCCCAAGAATTTTTAAATTCTAATCTAACAGTTATACCCAAGGCCAAAAAAGATCCTCTCTCCCCCAAAAGCTATAGGCCTATCTCGTTGTTGAACATCGATTATAAAATCTTCACATCTATCCTGGTGGCCCGACTGAACCAATTTCTCCCAAATCTTATACATAAAGACCAGGTTAGATTCATCCCATCAAGACAAGCCCCAGATAACATTAGAAAGGTACTAAATATAATTGACCATTCAAAAGACACAAAAATCCTTGTCACCTTATTAGCCCTAGACATAGAAAAAGCTTTCGATTCATTGGCCTGGGACTATCTATTCTTTATCCTGCAGCGTATGGGCTTCGAGGGAGCCTTCGTGCGCTCGATGGCAGCATTGTACTCCACTCCCTCCACCTTATTAAAGCTACCTACAAGCAAAGAAACCCCTATCCCAATCAGGAGAGGTACACGGCAAGGCTGTCCCCTCTCACCTGCTTTATTTGCACTGGCGGTCGAACCCCTCGCAATAGCCATTAGGCAAAACCCCAATATAAGAGGAGTGACAGTGGAGGGGGTGGAGTACAAATTAAGCTTATTCGCGAACGACCTTCTACTTACAATGACCCAGCAATTAATTTCCCTCCCCAATTTAATGGGATTATTGGACAAGTGGGCGGTGCTCTCGGGACTAAAAATCAATCCAGATAAATGCAACATCACATATTTAAACTCCCCGCCCTCACTAACAAAATTAATAGATTTAAATTTCGGCTTCCAACACCAACATCATTATATCCCCTACCTGGGTATCAACTTAACCACATCCTTAACCACCTTATACAAATGGAACTATCCACCCCTAATACAAAAACGTATGGCAGACCTGACCAAATGGGATGATCCCCTACTATCTTGGGTGGGAAGAATCAGCGCAATTAAAATGAACCTACTACCCCGCATACTATATTTATTCAGGACACTACCTATCCCAATCCCCCGCCCGACGATAGCAAATCTACAGAAATGTATCTTTCAATTCATCTGGGCCTCAAAAAAAACAAGAATCAAAAACACCCTTATGTATAAGCATAAAAACAGGGGAGGTCTTTCTGTCCCCAACCTTTGGAAGTACTACGTGGCGGCACAAACAGCCCAAGGGTTAACGACACTGGGGGGAGAAAAAGCTCCATTATGGGTAAAATTAGAATCATCCAGAATATCCCCACAAACTTTTCCTAATCTAATATGGTCTAACAATCCCCTAAACCCAAACCTACATACCAGATGTCCCCTCACCTTCCACACCATGAGAATCTGGAGAAGTACCCGATTTAAATATAAACTCTCCCATAAACCCTCTAGGATGATGCCTATTATACCTAACATAAGATTTCCACCGAGTATGGACTTAATCCATTTTCAGTGGTGGAAGACAAATGAACTGACACATCTTAACCACTTTTTAATGGGTTCCCAGATAATAACACTAAACCAACTCCAAGCTAACTACAATCTCCCAACAGCAGAAAACTTCCGAGCCAACCAAATATTCCACTTCCTACATTCACTGGACTTACCTAGGGTGATCCCTGAAATGACAACACTTGAAAGATTATGTAAAAACAACCCCTTGAGGAAAGGAACTTTATCTTTACTATACAAAATGTTAAACGAGCCTGATACAGAAAGCAAACTTCCGTTTATGCGAAAGTGGGAAACGGAACTACAAATCCACATGTCAGTGGAAAGATGGCAACATTGTTGTGAAACTATCACTAGAGGTAGCCACCAAGTCTCCTTAATGGAAACGTCCATTAAAATCTTACACCGCACCCACCTAGTCCCAGTAAGAATAAATAAATTTTTCCCCTTGACTTCACCACTCTGCTTTAGGGGATGTACAGAAGTAGGATCCCAAGCCCACATATGGTGGAGTTGCCCGGTAGTAGCCAGACTATGGTCTCAGATACACAGACTATTGCAAAGACTATTTATTGGTCCACTCCCAAAATCTCCAACACTATTCCTACTAGGAGATCGTCCGCCAGGAATAAAATACCAAGCACATAAATTGATCCAGCACATATGCATGGCAACTAGAATACATATAGCAGCTAGGTGGAAACAGCCAACCCTCTCATATAATGAAGTCCAAAACCGGATCTCCCAGATTGCCCTGTACGAAAGACTACATGCTATACAAACAGACACTCTAACGAAATACAGCGAATTATGGAGAACTTGGATTGAAATGATGGACATCCCAGGCCTTAGACATAACTTGCTCTCAACCTAAATCCCCCCCGATAACCACACAAATCCTAAAAGAGCTAAGCAAAAGAATTACCCAAAGTCGGTAGCGAATGGAAAACAAGATGTGAAGACCTACTTTTCCATGTTCTTTCATGTTTTTATGTTTCCTTTATAATTTTGTAATTGCTGAAGCCTGAATACCTAGAATTCACCGAAAAGGTCAGAAACAGGCGATACAATAGAATTCAGCTCGTTAAAAGAAAGGTTATGTAAGAAATGTACAAAAATGTCTGAAAATAAACCTTTGTCATTCCTTCTATTAATCTCACCGCCCCATGCGTGGGGAAATAAGAAAGCATGAATGACTACTGTTTTAACTCTCTGAACTTTCATAAAATCTGTTGAAACTAAAAATATCCTAAAATCTTGTAGTCTTTGTAGTAACACCTTTAGGGCAAAAACAGACAGCCGTATCCGCAACTACGCTACGGTATGTAGTTGCACATCAACGTTTTTCTTTTTCTTTTTTGGGTCGTTCAAACTCCATGGCATAGTGTAGGTGTTTGACAAAAAAAAAATTGCGGGAAGATAGGTCCTGCCTTGGTTTTTCCCGCACTTATTATTAACTACATGTGAGAAAGATAGGGCAAGTCCTATCTTTTCTCACCGATATTATTACCAGGCAAGAATACCGCTAGAGAAAACAGAACCATTGAAACCAATGGTTTTGCTTCATCCACTTATGTGGCCGTGACACATAAGGATCAGAAGCCCTTATATAAATAATACAGATCCTCCATTCACAATAGGTGATGGTTACAGCTCCACTCCTCCCCTCCCTGCACAATGAGCTCTGCATATGTTACAGAGTATGCATAGGACACTTCCCCATAAAAGTTAAGGATTAGCTCCTGTTGATTATGTGAATGGCCCATGAATTCTGCTGTAAAGCATTGTTCTAATGAGCGGCTTTCCACAAGTGTATGCATAAAACTTACACAATAGCACAACATTTTTACCGCCATAAATGTCACGCTATAGCATGTATTTGAGCATTTAACTGTACTTTTCAGGCTGACCACGACAGTTCACATGGCTGCAGGACACAGCTGTGCCCTGAGTTAAAAGGCTACTTAGCCTATTAGGTCCACGGTGTGTTCTTTTCCAAGCTCAATTGTGCAGCGTATTGCACAATTGCGCAGGTCTCGGGTGCACAAATTTGTGCACCCTCCATAGACTCCTAGCTCACACGAATATGAACCCCATTCTTTTGAATGCAGTCATATACATCAGCAATGTGGAAAAAATTGCAGTATATCCTATCTTTGGGATACACAGGACAAAGCATAACCACTGATTTCTCATGGGATTTCAGTGGTTTTGCTTTCACCACCTCTTTTCCTGGCCATGATTTGTACATATGGCAAAATAGGACCAGCCATTTCATTCCTGCATATAGTGAATACCATGTGCAGGAAAGATTGGACAACCCCTGTCTTCCCACTTCTCTTTTCAAACTCTTGCGCTCTGGTGTGGAGTTTGAACTGTCTGCGAAGGGGTAGGGATTTCCCTTGCTTAGGCACAACTAGGCTCTGTGCTAGTGAGCATAGTTGCACCTATGGCCATCTGAATAAGCCCTAAGAGTGGAATGCATAGGTTGGAGATTTAGGGTTTAGTCACATGAACACATTTGCACTGCATATTGTGCATGCAAAATTTGCAAGCGCAGTATGCAGTGAATTGAACCCATTGATTCCAGTGGGTTTGGTCACATGTCCGTTTTTGCACATGCATTTTTGAAATTACAGTACCAGTGCTTCTGGTGGCGCAATGCTCCACACAGCTGTGCTACCTGCAGTCACACACACAGCACTCCTACATACATTGTTCATCCCATACCACAGAGATCAGAAGCAGCACAGCAGTGGAGATGAGGGACCTGTGATGATGTCACCATCATTCTCCGCCCCTGATCACATGATGGTGATGTCATCAAAGGTCCTGTGTCCTTGTGCAGATTATGGGCAGACTACAAACCCCATGCGGCCTTAGTTGTTATGGAATACTAATAAACACCTAGTCGGACAGGGCCTGTAATGATGTCACCATCATGTGATCAGGGGTGGAGCATGTAAGTCACTCACAAACCCACTGACTCACTCACACACGGACAGACAGGTTGTCATTAGTAGTTTGATACCTTAGTTTCTGCTCATTTCATTTTGGCATCCATTTTTGAATCCATTTACGCCATTGCAGATAGATCTATTAAAAATGTAAACTTAAATGCAGATGTGATCAGAGTCTAAGGGCTCAGTCAGACGGGAGTTTTTTCGCGCGATTTGCGCATGCGTCTGGCGATTTTATAAAACCATTGCTTTGCAATGGTATCGGACACATGAGCACTTTTTATGTGCTCGTCCGATAAATTATAGAACAGAAATCGCAGATCGCACCTATCTGCGATCTGCGATTCCTGTTCTCTTCTCTATATGTGCTCAATGGGGCCGGTGGCAGCAGCGCCGACCCCATTGAGAACATATAGTAGACAAATCATTCTCCTCTGCCACAGCTGTAACAGCTGTGGCAGAGAAGAATGACGTTTGCCCATTGAATTCAATGGAGTCGGCAATACAGCCGGCTCCATTGAAAGCAATGAGCTGCCGGCGGGCGCGGGATGAATTTTCGGGAAGGACTTAAAAATATAAGCCCTTCCCTGCAATTCATCCAGAAATGTGTAAAAACAAAAAAATATATATAGTCACCTGGTCCCGGCAGACGGAGTTCAGCCGCGGCCTGCGGCAGTTCTCCTGAACTGCTCTGAGTAGTATTCAGCAGCCGGGGATTTAAAATCCCCGCCTGCTGAATGAGCTGCCTCTGATTGGTCACAGCCTCACCAATCAGAGGCAGCTCTCACTTACCCATTCATGAATTCTCACTTACCCACTGTGATATTTAGCTAAACTCTTATTTACTTTATTTTCCTAAATTAATAATTTTTGCTATAAAAGGTTATGATCACAGGGGCTTTCCCTTCCTTCTAACTTGCTGTCAACTGCCTGCTGTCAAATGTGTGAAGAAGACACAACAATTAGTAATGTTGTAGGCTCCTACATGATGATGCTATGTATCTCTGTACTTGTTACAGCTACTTAGAGAGCAGGATCTGGATCTGTTGTTCTCTGTGCCTCAATCTATAGAACACAACATAGTTACTGACTCTTCCCTTCAATGCTGAGAGAATTGAGAATTACAGATACACAGTGCAAAGGAAGAAAATGGGAAACATACAAGCAGCTCATTCTGAAAAGTCATCCGAAAGGTTAAGTAAACTTTGAGGATACCTCTGATTCCCTGTAGATACTGTAGTTGAGGGAGTTCATTGATTTTGAAAATACCAAAAATTCCCAAAATGCAAAACAATAAAGCTTTCTAACCTGACATCAGTTACCTTTCTGTTTTTGCTTCATTATCCAGCCAACCATTGGCCGGGTTTTATGTCTTTTTTAACCCCTTAGTGACCAAGCCTGTTTGCGCCCTAATGACCAGGCCAAATTTTGCAAATCTGACATGTGTCACTTTAACATGGAAAAACACCAGAAAAGTTTTGCATATCCAAGCGATTCTGACATTGTTTTTTCGCCACATGTTGTACTTCATTTAGGCGGAAAAAATAGACCGATAGAATTTGTGGTTATTTATTAAAAGCGCCAAAATTGGGAAAATTTTGAAAAAATCGTCAATCATTTTTTCACATTTCCAACTGCAATATCTTAAATATGTGCAAACATAATATAGAAATTTTTGCTAAGATTTATATTTCCACCCGTTTACTTTAGGCGCACATTGGAAAAACTTTCGGTTTTTTTAACCATTTAGGAGACGTACAAATTTAACATTACTTTTTAGCATTTTGAGGAACACTTTGTTTTCCTATACCAAGCCAAGATTGGAAAGGCTCATGAGTGTCAGAATAATAGATACCCCCCAAATGACCCCATTTTAAAAACTACACCCCTTAGTGTATTTACTGAGGGGTGTCATGAGTATTTTGACCCCACAGTTTTTTTCAGGAATTAATTCAATTTAGAGGAGAAAAAGTAAAATTTCATATTTTTGCAAATATGTCATTTTAAAGACATATTTTTTTCCTATAGTTTACATGAAAATCAGGATTTACACCACAAAATGGATACCCCTATTTCTCCCGTGTTCAGAAATATACCCATTGTGGTCCTATTGTTATATCTGAGTCCACAACGGGGCCCAAAATGAAAGGAGTAGTCAGTGTCTTTCAAAACAGAAATTTTGCTTGAAGTCCTTTTAGGCCCCATTGCCCACTTGTAGAGTTCTTGAGCGCCCAAAACCATAGAAAACCCCCACAAATGACCCCATTTTGAAAACTAGACCCCTTAAGGAATTTATCTAGGGGTGTACTGCATATTTTAACCCCACAGTTTTTGAATGAATTCAAACCAAACAAAAGGAAAAAATTGTGATTTTCGTTTTTTCAGCAATTCTGTCATTTTAAAAACAGCTTTTTTTGTACAGCACACATATGAATGAAGACTTGCACCCAAAAATGGATACCGCTGTTTGTCCCGTGTTCAGAGACATACCCATTGTGGCCCTAATCTTATGTCTGGATACACAACGGGGCCCAAAATGAAAGGAGTGACCGGTGGCTTTCGGAACACAAATTTTGCTTGAAGTCCTTTTAGGCCCCATTGCCCACTTGTAGAGTTCTTGAGTGCCCAAAACCATAGAGAACCCCCACAAATGACCCCATTTTGAAAACTAGACTCCTTAACAAATTTATCTAGGGGTGTACTGCGTATTTTGACCCCACAGTTTTTGAATAAATTCAAGCAAAGCAAAAGGAAAAAATTTGGATTTTTGTTTTTTGGCAATTCTGTCATTTTAAAAACAGCTTTTTTTGTACAGCACACATATGAAGGAAGACTTGCACCCCAAAATGGATTCCACTGTTTGTGCTGTTTTTAGAAATATACCCATTGTGGCCCTAATCTTATGTCCGCATGCACAACGGGGCCCAAAATGAAAGGAGTAATCGGTGGCTTTCAGAACATAGATTTAGCTTGAAGTCCTTTTAGGCGCCATTGCCCACTTGTAGAGTTCTTGAGCGGCCAAAACCATAGAGAACCCCCACAAATGACCCCATTTTGAAATCGAATTTATTTAAGGGGTGTACTGTGTATTTTAACCCTACAATTTTTGAATAGATCTAAGCAAAGCAGTAGGAAAAAATTACGATTTTCATTTTTTGGGCTATTGTGTCAATTTAAAAACAGGTTTTTTTGTACAGCACACATATAAATGAAGGCTTTCACCCCAATGGATACCCTTGTTTGTCCCGTGTTCAGAAATATACCCATTGTGGCCCTAATAGACTTACAGGACGCATGGCAAGGCCTATAAAGGACGGAACACCTGTTGGATTTTAGGGCACAACTGAATAAATTCCAGGCCCCATTGCTTATTTGTACGGAATAAAAATTGACTCCCTAAAAATACCCCCCCCCCCCACACACACACACACACATACACACCGCGCCCTTTTTGGCGTTCGCAAATCTTAGATAAAAGTAATAATATGAACTGTGTAGTATTTCCGAAGACAGGGGTAATTACGGAGGCTGGTTGGAATGGGCCCATGGGGCAATGAAACCGGGTATCCCCCCTCCTCTCATGTATTTTGAGGGGCTTTTCTTGACCTCAGTGGTGGGTATGGGGTGTAAAAAGTGGCGTTCCGTGAGTCTTCGTAAGCTTGCTGAGGTGAGGCGGTCTCACACAGAAGGCGCTCAACAAGGTGCTCCTGGAACTGCAGGAAGGCGAGCGTTCCCGGGGCTTGCGCAGACGGGGATTCGGGTCCCGGGACATCGGGACACCGCTGAGGACTGGGGGTGAGTACTTTCACCTCCCCTCATGGATCCGATCCATGAGGGGAGGTGAAACTGACTTTTTAAAAACTTTTTCGCGATCGCCACTATCCATTGGATAACGACGATCGCGGTACCGGGGACCGCTCCCCACGGTCCCTGCTGACATCTCCTGCCTCCCGGCTACCTACAGGAGCCGGGAGCCAGGAGATTTTAAATCTCCCGCGCCGCTGGGCCTTCTGCGCATGCGGCTGACGTAATGCCACCTGGCACACATGCACAAAAGACCGGCTTCGGGGCCCGGAGCGGCAGGAGAGCGGGGAGCAGCGTGCCAGACCTGGGTGAGTAATTTCAGCTGCTCCGATGGATCCGATCCATCAGGGCAGCTGAATCTTTAACTTTTTTTGTACTTTTATTTACTTTTTTGTGATCGGCGTTATCCATTGGATAGCACCGATCGCAATGCCGGGGGGGGCCGCAGCCCGGGATGACAGCTCCATGCTGTCGGCTACCTGCGGGCACTGACAGCATGGAGCTGTCACGTCCACAGCCCACGGGGCTTTATTCCCTGCAGGACACGTGTTTTTACGTCCTCAGAGAATAAAGCCCACTTCGGGAGGATGTAAAAAGGCTATGGCCCGGTCGTTAACGGGTTAAAGCAGAAGTTGTAAAAGGCGGTAGTAAGATGAAACAAAGTAAAAAAGTAAAAGTTATAGAAAAAAGACAGAAATGTCAATCTAGCAGGTCTCCTAAAAGGAAAACTAAAAAATTATCAAAATAATGTTGCCAATAAACAGTAAAAATCTTTCACTCAGAACGTGTTAACATGACAATATCTAAATATCACACTCACAATTAGGTCAATCTATACTTACAAACTGTGATATGGAACAAAACAAGTTGCAGTTAGAAATATATAAAGTACTATATATGTAACATTAAAATACAATCTTAACAATATGTGCTTTAAAAAAACACTTAGTGATGTTCACTCATACAAAAATGTTTAATCCCCCAAATTCTTTAAGTCTTCAGTCTCCTTTGGGAATAGAATAACTGTAGGGCTCAATTTGTACCGGTAGCTTAATGATTAAAGATGAAAACTTCTTTGCTGAGGTATCTGATTTTTAAACACCTCATTTTAATGTAAATCCTATTATTAAAATAAATTCTGATTTTAGTTTCACATGGTAATTGGATATATTGCTTCACAGTTCAAACAATGTTTGTAATGGAATAAGCGCTCAACATGTTATATTACACTGCAACAAAGTATTGAAACAACTCATATGAGATAAATTGTTCTAGGCAACAATTTGAAGCAATAAAGAAAATAAACTAAAACGAATATGGTGTAAAGGGACATTACATGAACATATATCAGAGTAAAGGAAAATTAAAATGTGAGGAAAATACAATAAAATATTTTTTTTGAATAACAATTTTATTTTACAACATGGTCTTCATAAAAAAGTGTTATATATGCCATAATTTCCATCATTATTGAAGGCTAAAAACAAACAAATGTTTCTTCATTTTAGAGTAACCAGTGAATCTATTCAAACTATTTTTTTCACCGTTTTTATCCTACAACACATCCAGAGCTCTATTTATACCTTATCACTTGTGTGACAAATCCCCCCAAACAAGGGGTTAATACCCCATTTTTAATACTTAGCGCAGGTGCAAAATACTGATAAACCTGAGCTACTTTCTGCATATGACATTTCATTTCCCTTCTGCATACTGCCGGGAATTGGTTCTTGTATCTGCGCTTGTATCAGTGAGTATGGCCATTTTCCAGTGATTTTAGTGTGGAGTTTATGCCCTTTTTCAGTTAATTGTTTATAATCTTAGTGTAGGGACTCACGAGACATTGTTTTCTGTGGTACATTTCAATAGTGTGGGGCAGCTTGCCTCATCTAATAGTATGGGTGAAACTAATGGTGCTGCAAGTCTGCATGATGCATTACACATACTTGTGGCAATGCCTGCCTATACATGGTTTATCTGTGTGCAAGTATAATACTAAGCAACCACCCCTCCAATACATCATGGGTATGTGAGTGGTTGTTCATCAGTATTTTGCACCTGTTACCTCTCTTATATGGCGTTTTCTTCCTGCATGCTGCTGGAAACTGGTCTTTGTACCTCTCTTTGTACCCTTGCGTCAATAAGTAGAGCCATTTTTAAGATATTTTTTTTGTGTGGATTTTATCCATTTCAGTGAATTGCTTGTAATGTTAGTGTAGGAACTCACAAGACACGAGGGCCTATCGTTGGGTTGTGAGTTTTTCATATTTTGGCCAAAATAACAACTAACACTTCGTATTTACTAGCAGAAGCAGTTGGGGCCTGAGATGCTGGAGGAGCCTGGGGTGTCTGTAATTTGTGTGGTATATTTCAATAGTGTGGGGCAGCCCACCTTATCTAATAGTATAGGTAAAATTAATAGTGCTGTAAGCATACATGGTGCCCTACATGTACTTGTGGCAATGCTAGCCCATACAAGCTTTATCTGTGTGCAAGTGTAATACCGAGCAGTCACCGCTCCAATAAATACTTGGTGTATGTGAGTGGTTGTTCATCAATATTTTGCACCTGCTACCTTCCCATATGGCATTTTTCTTCTGCATGTGCAGCATCCGAGGAGCGGGCCCACAGCCAAGGAGACAGTGGAGTAGAAAAAAGGCCTTGTCACAGGGCTCTACCATCTCCTCCCCTGGGGGTAGCTTGGGATCCAACCACGTTACTGCTGGGGAAGATCGTGGGGGTGATAATCGGGGGTTACCTTAAGTCCAGTTTTCACTCATGACGCCACCGTTTCGTCCTCTGCTGTGGATCTTCCAGATAAAATAAAGTAGTTCACACACAGAGCAACTTTCTGAACAACAACCAGGAACGATCAGTTATGGACGTTTACTGTAACATTGTAAACTCCAATCCAAACAAACAGTTTGTGGTTACTACTCAGAGTTAACCCATCGTGGTGTACTCAGACTAACTGGGATCTCACTTTCTCTGCAAAGCCGTAATACATGACAGCATGTAAAGAAGTGGTATGGTCATACCCACTGAGAAAAACTGTTAGGCTGGACAGAACCCAAGATACACTAACATAGCTATGGGGTCCTTACATAATTCTTCTACCCAAAGACTAAAAATGATAGAACACTGTAGCTAGACATGAGAATATTAAAGGGGGACTGGTAAGCTTGAAAAATGAGGAAAGTGGCCTGAACATCACTTCCTCTGAATCTCGTGAAGGGTGGTAGCATTCAGTCAATACCCCCAACCGAGCTGACCAGAGAAAAAAATGATAATGAGGCTGCATCTACTGATACACATAAGACAGCAGACAGACATTGGTGCACTAAGTGGATAGTAGGCTGTAGTGTCAAGACCTCCTGTCACTTCCATACAAATACACCATTCAATTCAGAGCAGTCATTCAGTGCAAGCAGCAAAACCTTTACTTTGAATACCTCCTCCTGCACATTATCATGATAGCATTATAATGTTTCTCAATGCAATTAAATTATGCAACTAACTAAGCACTATAACATTATTATAACTTTTTTAAATAGACAGGGAATATAGTAACTTTAGAGTCTTTTGGGCAAATAAGGGCAAAAACAAAATGAGTCCCAAATAGTTCTGGAAAAAGCAAGTGAGTCCAAACATATCAACTGAGTCCCATTTAGCACCAAGTCACTCTCCGTATCCACTATACCCAGGCTCTTCTGCTTTAGAGTCCATGGTGCAACCTGTGGGTATCGCGTTCCTTCCCCAGGATCAAATCCCAATTGATCAACACAATGAGGGACTTTACTCGCATGAAGTTTCTTACTTCAATGTCCACAGATGGGCTGTCCTCATTCTCTGATGATGGCTTAGAACAGTCCAATGACTGGCACCACAGTGTAGATATTTTCAACAGGCAAGGGTCCTTTTGCTCAGGGCTAAGACGTGGGACAAAGTATGATGGTTGCCGCCTTATTCCTGAAGAAATCCAGGGAAAGTCAAAGGCCCTACTGTGGGTTAGTTCAGCAGGAATGTAGTAGGGTGGTCCTTTTGGGTGGTCCTCACAATTATCAGTGAAAATGAAGGTAAAGTTTGTATCTTCATACTCGACAATGTATGGCTGTTGGTGCTCTGGTAAAGAGTCCTTAACTGCCTGATTGTCCTGGTGGACTAGGATTCATGAAGGATAAGGTGAAGAAATAAATCCATTGTGGGTCCTGTAGATCTGTTTTTTGTTTTTTTTTATAAATCAATATTTATTGGTTTTAGAATAAACACAGATATACATAACAAACATATATCAAAGAAGGGGTACAAATATAAACCATAAAGACACAGGTGCGCCTCCCCCGTGAGTTCTGGAGCAAGATATAACGTAACTCTCAATACATCTACAGGCTGGGGGGGGGCACTTAAGCGAGAAGAGAGGGGTATGTGGACCCCTTCTTGAGTGTGAGGCTGTAACTGAGGTGAGATAGCTATAGGTTGCGCTCAGCCGCCTCTTAGATACAGACAGTACAAGACAAACAGTCGGGGGAGTAAATTACAGAGTAGTGGGGAAGGGAAGAGAGGGGAGGGGTGGGGAGAGATGTGGTAGGAAAGGGGAGGGGAGGGGTACTGCACTTCCAGAGTAGATCTGTGTCTCGTTGTGCCGTTTGATCGTATGCGCGATCAAAAGGTCGCCCGATATCTTCCCTCTTTAGAGCTAAGGGGAGCAAACGGCGTTTCGGGAATCAACCGCCACACAGGGGAACCAGGAGGAGGTTTCAACCGCAGAGGACTAGAGTGCCTGGGTCACGAGTCCGCTTTCCTAATTTCCTGCCAGGGTTCCCAGATCTTCAAGAATCTATCATGTGTTCCGTTTGACCAGCTTGAGAGCTCCTCTAAATTCGCTAACCTATCAACTTTGGACCTCCACAGGGCCATCGTCGGAGGGTCCCTCTGCTTCCACAAAAGTGGAATAAGAGATTTGGCAGAGTCGATCAGCAGGGCGACAAGCTTGTGCTTGTACGGGTGGAAGGCAGGGGTAGGTCTCCACAGGAGGACCACATCTGGGGAGAGCACTAAGTCTGGTAGGAGTTTTTTTAACACAATTGCCAAATCCTTCCAGAAAGGAATGATATTCAGGCAATCCCACCAAATATGAAGGTAGGAGCCTGTGGAACTCCCACATCTCCAGCACATGTCCTCCGCCACCAAATTATGGTCATGCAGCCACTGCGGGGTCCTGTACCACCGCGCCAGGAGCTTGTAATGTGACTCCTGGGCGGTGACGCAGGGGGAGAGCCCGAAAGCTGTCTTCAAAATCGCTTTGGTCTCGCTTTCTGAGAGGGAAATGTGTAGCTCCTTCTCCCAGGAGAAGAGGAAGGCAGGTTTCCCAGACGAGGGGCGGGAAACGAACTTTTTGCGGATGAGAGAAATTTTCCTCAAAGAGGGGTTAGGGAAGATGCCAATTGCGGTTTCAAAAGGGGTAAGTGGTCTAGAGGGACCGCGGGTTTTCCGAAATTCGCTCAGGACCTTCATCACATGGGCCGACACCAAGAAGGGGAGGGGGCGATTTGGTAGGAGATCGTCCGTAAGAGTGAGGTCGGCCCCCTGCTCAAGGGTAGGTACATCGTGGAAGTGTTTGCCAGAGAGCATCCTCCACGCCCGTGTCGAGCAAGAGTCTAGGGAAAGATTCATAAATTTATATAAGGCAGACAGGGGCGTGCGAGGGGAAGGGGGGGGGGCAAGGTCCTCCCCAAGACAGCCCAGGATTCCATTGCTCCCTCCAGAAGAGGATTTTTCTTCCGATCTCTTCTGCTCGTCCCCTCAGGGAACCAGAGATCCTCTATCAGAGTAGGGCCGTAGGATCCTTTTGCCAGGCGTTGTAACAGCGGATCTCTACTAGGGTGTGTAAGCTCTATCCAGTGGTTCAAGAGAGTAGCAAGATAGAACTCCCGTGGACAGGGGAGGTTCACTCCTCCTTCCGTGCGCCTTTTAATCAACAGGCCATAAGCCAGTCTAGGCCTCCTTCCCATCCAGAGATATCTGGAAAAGATTGTGCGAAGTGCTTTGAAGAAGCTGGCTGGGAGGGAAATGGGGAGGAGCCTCATTTTATAAAGGATTATTGGGATAACATAGGATTTTAGGATGTTCTTACGACCTAGCCATGAGATAAAAGGGAGATCATATGATCTTAGCAGTTTTTTAACTTTGGCCAGGACGGGGAGGAAATTTGTCGCGAATAGGTCTTCCGCTTTCTTGGGTATCTTTATGCCTAGGAAATCGATTGTCGTGTCGGACCACGCAAATGGGGATACTTTTTTGACAGCATTAATTTGGTTGGCGGGAATGGAAACATTTAGAGCAATTGACTTGGTGAAATTAATTTTAAAATTAGAGAGGTCACCAAAATTTTCTAGCATAGAAACCAGGCGAGGGAGCCCCTCCTCCGGGTTAGTAATAAGGAAAATAATATCGTCGGCGTAAGCCGCCGTCGAGAGAGTGTCGTTCCCAATTTTGAGACCTTTTATGGAAGGGTCCGATCTCACTTTTTGGAGAAGAGGCTCCAAGGCCAAGACAAAGAGCGTAGGGGAGAGGAGACACCCCTGCCTAGTGCCATTTCCTATTTCAAAGGAAGGGGAGAGAGAACCGTTAATCTTGAGTCTCGCATGGGGCATTGCGTAGAGAGAGAAGATCGCTGAGACGAATTGGGGTGGGAGATTAAAGTGTAGCAAGACTTGCTCCATATATGTCCAATTCACGCGATCAAATGCCTTTTCGGCATCAGTACCTACTAAGGCGAGTGATATGTTTCGTTTTTAGGCAAATCTAGCAGCATGTAGGAGTCTGAGACAACTGTCTCTCCCCTCTCTTCCCCGCACAAAGCCCGCCTGTTCAGGGTTGATCAAGAAGGTAGTATGTTTTTCTAGGCGTTTTGTTAGGATTTTGGCCCACAATTTCATGTCGAAATTAATCAGGGAGATGGGGCGGTAGCTCCCGCAAGACTCAGGGTCTTTGTTCTCTTTGTGCACCAGAGTAATATGCGCTTCTTGCGCTTGTCTAGGCAGGGGGGTCCCGCTCAGGAGAGCATTGTACAAGTCTACTAATCTAGGAATGAGCGAAGTACTCAGGGCCTTATAGTTTATAAGGGGGAGGCCGTCTGGGCCTGGGCTTTTACCCGGGGGAGATGAGTTTATAAGGTCTTGTATCTCTTGCGGGGTGATTGGGGACAGGAGGGATGTGGTCTCGTCATCTGGAATTTTGGGGAGGTTTAGGTCTTTGAGGAAGTGGTCGATTTGTTTTTTCAAGACAGCTCTTTCTTCAGGAGTGGGAGGATCTTTAAGGTTGTATAGACGGGAATAAAAGGATTGAAATTCTTTGGCAATATCAGGGGTAGATGTGACGCGATGGCCCCTGGGGGATTTAATGGCCTTAATAAGGTTCCTTGTTTGGGCTTTTTTGATAAGGGACGACGTGAATTTGCTACCCTTGTTACCTTGGGCGTAAGAGATATGTCTAGATGCTTTTTGTTAAACCTAGCTTCCAAAAGGAGTTTAAGTTCAGTTCGGAGGGAGGTGAGTTTCTCCATGGCCGCTACACTTTGTGAGAGCTTAGTCACACGCTCTAATTTGGCAATTTGACCAAGTTTCTCGTCAATGTCTTTCTGTTGTTTCTTCTTTGCTCTGGATCCAGCAGAGATCAGAAGGCCTCTCACATAGGCCTTATGAGCCTCCCATACCACCGGAACTGCCATATCCTCAGTGGTGTTGAGTTGGAAATATTCTTCCAACGCTTTGTTGAGCTGGGCTCTATCCTCAGCCGAATCCAGGAGAGAAGGGTTGAGTCTCCATCTCCACTCGCTTTTTTCGTGTATTGTAGGAAGGAGGAGGAAATAAAAACATAGTCTAACCGCTGGAAGGAGGAGTGGACCTGCAAGAAGAAGGCATAATCCCTGGAGGATGGGTTAGAGTACCTCCAGGCATCCACGATATTGAGTTGCGCGAGGGATCTGCTGAGTTTACTTAATTTCCTCTGTGAAATCTGGGATTTTCCAGTCGATGAGTCTATGGAGGGGGAGATGGTGAGATTAAAATCGCCACCCAGGATGACCTGCCCAGTGGCGAAGATCCTGAGCGCTTCTAATTGTTTTGTGAGCCATTCTACTTGGTCCTTATTAGGGGCGTAGAGGTTGGCAAGGGTAATTTTAGTTTCGTTTAGGTAGCCCCTCAGGAACAGAACTCTGCCCTCCTCATCTGCGAAGCGAGCCTGGCAACTAAACTTAAGGGACTTGTGTATTAGTGTGGACACACCCTTGGAGGCGGAGGAGGGGTGGGAGCTGTGGAAAGCTAGCGGGAACTGCCCCCCAGGAAGGGATAGGCATCTGTCCCCTTTAAAATGGGTCTCCTGCAGAAACACTACCCCAGAGCCATACCTTTTCAGAAGAAGGGCCACGTGGTGTCTTTTGCTAGGATAGTTCAGTCCATTCACATTGAAGGTAGTAAATAGTAGAGGTTTTGCCATCACAGACACGCAGGAGTGGCCGGAAGTACCTTAGCAAGGGGGTAGAGAGAGGAAGCAAGATTATGTAAGTGAGCGCTTAGTGACTTAGAACTAATTCCTTGTCACTCGGTCGGACACGGAGGGAAGAGGAGATGGAGGGGAAGTGCAGAGAGTGAGAGGGGAAAACACTGGGTAGAAACAAAAGGGAGATCAAGTGCTGAAAAAAAAAAAAAAAAAAAAAATGTGTCGCAAACTACGACACTAAAAACGTAAATTTAGGTCAGCAGGTCAGCAGACTTGAGCAGACCCTGCTGGGGGATGAGGGCGAGTTGTGTGTGCCTTACCGGGAAGGCCCACCAACTGCGTCAATAGTAGCCTGAACAGGTAGGCGCCCCCAGGAGCCTAGAGCTGAGGGGCAAATGCCTTAGGTAGTTGATCGCTATAAGGGTGCCCACCCACTGGCGTTTTTTTTCACTGCGAAATTCGCAGGTTTTTTTTTTCTGCAGGGGGTCTATGGGACTTGTAATGTAAAAATCGCGATCGCGCAAAATCGCGATTTACCGCGATATCGCGATTTTGCGCAATCGCGATTTTAGCTTTGCATGTCCCATAGCCCAAAGACCCCTGCAGAAAAAAAAAACGCTGCGAATTTCGCAGTAAAAAAACGCTAGTGGGTGGGCACCCTAAGGTTTTTTTTCCCTGCGAAATTCGCAGCATTTTTTTCTCTGCAGGGGTCTATGGGATTTTGCGCGATCGCGATTTTAACATTACAAGTCCCATAGACCCCTGCAGAGAAAAAAATGCTGCGAATTTCGCAGGGAAAAAAAACGCCAGTGGGTGGGCGCCCTAAGGGAGAAGAAAAGGAACATTAATGCATTAACTTGTTTAACGCGGTAAATAACAAAGTCATCATATACGAATACGTTGCCGAGATCTTACGAAAACAATAAAAGGTCGCCAGATCAGGAAGCAGCGGAACAACAGGTACATCCAAAGAATGGTGATAGGAAAAGAGAAAACCTGAGAGTCTCCTCATCTTCACCCGTCAGGGCCAGCAGGAAGGTCCTTCGCTTTCTTTTTTTTTACCTCTGGGCGATTTGAGGCTACCCGCTGGCTGCCAGACCTCCGGGGGGGGTCAGCTTAGGGAGCCTGGGGAACTCCGGGAGAGGCAGCCAGTTCGGCAGCTCAATCGGGTCCATTTCAAGGTGTTCCCATGCATCGTTGAGGTCTTCCGGAGTACGGATGAGAAGTCTGCGTCCCTTGTAGGTGATGTTGATGCCAAAGGGAAAGAGCCATGCGTAACGAATGTCTCGTGCTCTTAGGGCCTCCAACAGAGGACGCATGATTCGTCTCTTTAATAGGGTGGCAGGGGAAAGATCCTGGAAGATCTGGACCGGGGAGTCCCCATATTTTAAGTCCTTGTGTGGTCTGGCAGCTTTAAGGACGGCAGACGTGTCCTGAAAGGTGAGGAGCCTGCAGATAACATCCCTGGGGGGCTCTGTAGGAGGAGGGGGGGGGTCTCAGAGCGCGGTGGATACGCTCCACAGAAATTGTCGCTGCTCTGTCTTGCCCAAGTAACTGACCAAATATTTCTGAGGCGACTTTAGGCAAGGCTTCCGTCGCCCAGGATTCAGGTAAGCCTTTAAGGCGGACATTACATCTCCGATTTCTGTTCTCCAGATCTTCTTGGAGAATGAGAGCTTTATTTAAATTAGCGTGCTGCTCCTTTAAGACTGCAGCCATAGCTAGAGCATGTGTTGTGACTGATGCAGAGGCAGATTCAAACTCCTCCACTCTGCAGCCCATCTGCCTTATATCACCTTTTATCTCTGACAGCTCATTGATAAGAGGACGCAGAGCATTAGTCAGCAGCTCTTTCATAAACCCCCGGGAAACAGTTCCTGAGTCCTCTTCATCTGAGGATGTATCACCCTCCCCCTCCTTACTGTATGCAGAAGCAGCCTCCGAGGCCGCAGCCATCTTGCTGGATGGGTGAGGAGAGCGGGAGCCCCGTTCCTTTAGAAATCGCTGCATCCCCGTCTGGCTCTTAGATGTCTTCGGTGTGCTGGTATGTTCTCCTCCTTTTTCCTTTGCTTGTTTGGGCATTTTGCCGCTATTATCGCTGCTGGGAGCTCTCTGAGGGCACCGTTCTGTGGGAGCTACGGTCCTAAGCTGCCATCACGCTCCACAGTCAGGCTCCGCCGCCGGTCCTGTAGATCTTTGGCATTGAATCCACTTTTCTAGACGGCGAAAAGTTGGCTGAATTATCTCTCCTCATGAGTCATCCTGCTAGCGGGTCTCCGGTTACAGGTTGGGGCGCAAAAGGTGGCCTTGTGATCCCGATGGAGGTAGAGGCAATGGCTGGTGTGGTGAACCCCTTTTCCATTGCAGGATCAGGGTCTGCTATTCCCTCCTCAGGTGGAGGTGAAGTGGAAGAACTTTGTGGCACCATGTCCAATAGCTCTGGCTTGTCACCCCAGTAAAATCAGGGTCTTGGTGGCGGGTAGCCAGGTTGAACTCCCATCAAACCTTTAGTTGCCATCTCGCCTGTAAGGGTGCTCTCGCTGGTCTGCTGGGTGTTGTCAGGCATCTCACTCACCAGCATGAGTAGCTCCTTCCCTGGCAGACTTCAGCATTCTGCTTCTGTTCTGTGGTGGTGGGGTACCCCTCTACTTTTCCCCCAGCCATGGCGGGAAACTGGTGGTGGGAATTCCACTGGAGGAGGAAGAAGAAGGCTATGCGCCATCCTGAAAGTCCATTATGTTCTCCAGATTTTCAGTCATGTAATGAAAATTTGGCAATTTGACTTTGTCTAACAGTAAAACACGGTTCTAACGCATCTGGGACACATACAACTTTTGATCGATTAAAGAGTCCTTACTTTTACTCTGCATCACTTTCGCCTGTCTGCAACCTTGTTCTTCTAATTCCTGTAGGCTCAGAGGAACCACAACCTTCTCCTTTTTTACTTTCCTTAGGCTCAGAGGGTGGGAGGGATCTTGTCCTAGACTTTTTAGAAGACTCATAGGGTTGGAAGGATCTCATCCTAGACTTTAAGAACTCAGAGGGCTTGAAACCAGAAATAATTTAGTATTTCTTTCTTCCTTCTTAGGGCTCAGTCAGACGGGCGTTTTTTCGAGCGATTTGCGCATGTGCATGCGTCCGGCGATTTTATAAAACCATTGCTTTGCAATGGTATCGGACACATGAGCGCTTTTTATGCGCTTGTCCGATAAATTATAGAACAGAAATCGCAGATCGCACCTATCTGCGATCTGCGATTCCTGTTCTCTTCTCTATATGTGCTCAATGGGGCCGGCGGCAGCAGCGCCGACCCCATTGAGAACATATAGTAGACAAATCATTCTCCTCTGCCACAGCTGTAACAGCTGTGGCAGAGAAGAATGATGTTTGCCCATTGAATGCAATGGGCTGCCGGCGAGCGCGGGATGAATTTTCGGGAATCCATGAATGGGTGTGAGTGAGAGCTGCCTCTGATTGGTCTGATTTTAAATCCCCGGCTGCTGAATACTACAGAGAGCAGTTCAGGAGAACTGCCGCCGGCCGCGGCTGAACTCCGTCTGCCGGGACAAGGTGAGTATATATTTTTTTTTTGTTTTTACACATTTCTGGATGAATTGCAGGGAAGGGCTTATATTTTTAAGCCCTTCCCGAAAATTCATCGCGCTCACCGGCAGCCCATTGCTTTCAATGGAGACGGCTGTATTGCCGGCTCCATTGAATTCAATGCTCTGGACACGGCTAGGAGCAATATTTCTCGGGCGATTTTTCGGCCCCGGTCACGCGATTTGTGGATGCGCATCTGTCATGCGATCCACAAATCGCGGGAAAAAACGCCCATGTGACTAAGGCCTTAGGCATGGGCATTCAAGTTCTTCCGTGACTGGTAATGGTGGAGGCACTTCTTCTCCATTTTTGGGTGCAGGCGCAGAGGAAGCATCCTGTTCGTGATGCCAAAGCTCAGCCCTGCAGTATCCAAAGAGCAGGCCCACAGCTGAGGAGACAATGGGGTAGAGAATGGCCTTGTCACAGAGCTCTACCATCTCCTCACCTGGGGGTAGCTTGGGACCACATTACTGCTGGGGGAGATCAAGGGGGTTTTAACCAGGTGTTACCTTAAGTCCAGTTGCCACTCGTGATGCCACCATCCTGTCCTCTGCGGCGGATTTTCCAGCTGAAATAAAGTAGTCCACACACAGGGCAAATTTCTGAACAAGAACTGGAAATGGTCAGTTCTGTCCATTTACTGTAACCTTGTAGACTCCAATTCAAACAAACAGTCTTGGTACAGATATTAAAAGCCAGAGTGGTGTAACAGGGAGGATTCTCGGGGTATTCGGATAATGCACAGTTCAAGTTATCTGTGTAATCTCACTCCTGGCAAAACTCTCTCTCTGCTGGTCCACACTCATTCTCGTTGTCCTCTTCCCACTGTGCAGCGGCTTGTCCTACTCCCAGCACTCAGTAGCAGCACCGAGGTCTCGCAGGCCAAACACAAGGAAGTCGCTTGGCCTCCTCCATTCTCTCCACCCATAGACCGATGCCCGGTATCTCACTCACTGTCAGACCTCACTCTTCCTCCCTGACTGACAGACTTCTTCTCTCTCTAACTGACAGACTTCTTCTCTTGCATTCTTGCAAACACATATAACATTATGGAGCAGCTCTATTAACTCTGGGCCACTACACATGCTGCTGGTAACTAATCTTTGCACCTGCCCTTGTAACCTTGTATCAGTATGTACAACCATTTTTCTGGTATTTTTGTGCAATTGCTAGCTGGTTACTATTCTGGGAAATTCAACTTGGGGATCCTTCAACAGCAAAGTACATAACTCATTGTATGATTTAAGGGTGAAAGACAGGGTATCTCTTAGACTAAGAGACAACCATTAAATGAGGGTACTACAAATCATAAGTGACTACTAGAGATGAGCGAGCACCAAAATGCTCGGGTGCTCGTTACTCGGGACGAAATTTTCGCGATGCTCGAGGGTTCGTTTCGAGTAACGAACCCCATTGAAGTCAATGGGCGACCCGAGCATTTTAGTATATCGCCGATACTCGCTAAGGTTTCCATTTGTGAAAATCTGGGCAATTCAAGAAAGTGATGGTAACGACACAGCAATGGATAGGGCAGGCGAGGGGCTACATGTTGGGCTGCATCTCAAGTTCCCAGGTCCCACTATTAAGCCACAATAGCGGCAAGAGTGGGCCCCCCCCCTCCCAACAATTTTTACTTCTGAAAAGCCCTCATTAGCAATGCATACCTTAGCTAAGCACCACACTACCTCCAACAAAGCACAATCACTGCCTGCATAACACTTCGCTGCCACTTCTCCTGGGTTACATGCTGCCTAACACACCCCCCCCCCCCCCCCGCACGACCCAGTGTCCACAGCGCACACCAAAGTGTCCCTGTGCAGCCTTCAGCTGCCCTCATGCCACACCACCCTCATGTCTATTTATAAGTGCGTCTGCCATGAGGAGGAACCGCAGGCACACACTGCAGAGGGTTGGCACGGCTAGGCAGCGACCCTCTTTAAAAGGGGCGGGGCGGTAGCCCACAATGCTGTACAGAAGCAATGAGAAATATAATCCTGTGCCACCGCCATCAGGAGCTGCACACGTGGGCATAGCAATGGGGAACCTATGTGCCACACACTATTCATTCTGTCAAGGTGTCTGCATGCCCCAGTCAGACCGCGTTTTTTTATAAATAGTCACAGGCAGGTACAACTCCGCAATGGGAATTCCGTGTGCACCCACAGCATGGGTGGCTCCCTGGAACCCACCGGCTGTACATAAATGTATCCCATTGCAGTGCCCTGGACAGCAGAGCTAACGTCAGATTAAATGCAGGTGGGCTTCGGCCCACACTGCATGCCCCAACCTGACCGGGGTTTTTTATTCATAGACACAGGCAGGTACAACTCCCTATTGTGAAGTCCATGTGGACCGACAGCATGGGAGGATCCCAGGAAGCCACAGGCTGTACATAAATAAATCCCATTGCATTGCCCAGCACAGCTGAGGTAATGTCATGTTTAATGCTGGTGGGCTTCGGCCCACACTGCATGCCCCAGTCAGACTGGGGTTCTTTAAAAGTGGACACATGCAGTTACAACTCCGTGTGGACCGACAGCATGGGTGGGTGCCAGGAAGCCACCGGCGGTACATAAATATATCCCATTGCAGTGCCCAGCACAGCTGATGTAACATCAGCTTTAATGCAGGTGGGCAAAAAATTAATTGGATTACACTGTAGGCGAGGGCCCCAAAAAATTGCTGTACCAACAGTACTAATGTACGTCAGAAAAATTGTCCATGCCCAACTAAGAGGGCAGGTGAAACCCATTAATCGCTTTGGTTAATGTGGCTTAATTTGTAACTAGGCCTGGAGGCAGCCCAGCTAAAATAAAAATTGGTTCAGGTGAAAGTTTCAACGCTTTAATGAGCATTGAAACGTATAAAAATTGTTTACAAAAATTATATGACTGAGCCTTGTGGGCCTAAGAAAAATTGCCCGTTCGGCGTGATTACGTCAGGTTTCAGGAGGAGGAGCAGGAGGATGAATATTATACACAGATTGATGAAGCTAAAAGATCCACGTTTTTGATGGTGATAGAGAACAATGCTTCCATCCGCGGGTGCAGCCTACGTATTGTTTAGGTATCGCTGCTGTCCGCTGGTGGAGAAGAGAAGTCTGGGGAAATCCAGGCTTTGTTCATCTTGATGAGTGTAAGCCTGTCGGCACTGTTGGTTGACAGGCGGGTACGCTTATCCGTGATGATTCCTCCAGCCGCACTAAACACCCTCTCTGACAAGACGCTAGCCTCAGGACAAGCAAGCACCTCCAGGGCATACAGCGCGAGTTCAGGCCACGTGTTCAGCTTCGACACCCAGTAGTTGTAGGGGGCAGAGGCGTCACGGAGGACGGTCATGCGATCGGCTACGTACTCCCTCACCATCCTTTTACAGTGCTCCCGCTGACTCAGCCTTGACTGGGGAGCGGTGACACAATCTTGCTGGGGAGCCAGAAAGCTGTCAAAGGCCTTAGAGAGTGTTCCCCTGCCTGTGCTGTACATGCTGCCTGATCTCCGCGCCTCCCCTGCTACCTGGCCCTCGGAACTGCGCCTTCTGCCACTAGCGCTGTCGGATGGGAATTTTACCATCAGTTTGTCCGCCAGGGTCCTGTGGTATAGCATCACTCTCGAACCACTTTCCTCTTCGGGTATGAGAGTGGAAAGGTTCTCCTTATACCGTGGGTCGAGCAGTGTGTACACCCAGTAATCCGTAGTGGACATAATGCGTGTAACGCGAGGGTCACGAGAAAGGCATCCTAACATGAAGTCAGCCATGTGTGCCAGGGTACCTGTACGCAACACATGGCTGTCCTCACTAGGAAGATCACTTTCAGGATCCTCCTCCTCCTCCTCCTCAGGCCATACACGCTGAAAGGATGACAGGCAAGCAGCATGGGTACCCTCAGCAGTGGGCCAAGCTGTCTCTTCCCCCTCCTCCTCATCCTCCTCATGCTCCTCCTCCTCAACGCGCTGAGATATAGACAGGAGGGTGCTCTGACTATCCAGCGACATACTGTCTTCCCCCGCCTCTGTTTCCGAGTGAAAAGCGTCTGCCTTTATGCTTTGCAGGGAACTTCTCAAGAGGCATAGCAGAGGAATGATGACGCTAATAATTGCAGCATCGCCGCTCACCATCTGGGTAGACTCCTCAAATTTACCAAGGACCTGGCAGATGTCTGCCAACCAGGCCCACTCTTCTGTAAAGAATTAAGGAGGCTGACTCCCACTGCGCCGCCTATGTTGGAGTTGGTATTCCACTATAGCTCTACGCTGCTCATAGAGCCTGGCCAACATGTGGAGCGTAGAGTTCCACCGTGTGGGCACGTCACACAGCAGTCGGTGCACTGGCAGATGAAACCGATGTTGCAGGGTGCGCAGGGTGGCAGCGTCCGTGTGGGACTTGCGGAAATGTGCACAGAGCCGGCGCACCTTTCCGAGCAGGTCTGACCAGCGTGGGTAGCTTTTCAGAAAGCACTGAACCACCAAATTAAAGACGTGGGCCAGTAGCAAACCAGGTGGGGTCAGTCACCTCATCGTCCTGCTGCTCTTCCTCCGAATCCTCTGTGCGCTCCTCCCTCGGACTTACTCCAATTACCACTACCTGAGTGATAGACAACTGTGTCTCATCGTCATCGTCCTCCTCACCCACTGAAAGCTCTTGAGACAGTTGGCGGAAGTCCCCAGCCTCATCCCCCGGATCCCGGGAACTTTCCAAAGCTTGGGCATCAGTCACGACAAACTCCTCCAGTGGGAGAGGATTCGGAACCATTGCTGCCCATTCTGGGCAGGGGCCCGAGAACAGTTGCTGGGAGTCTGCCTGCTCCTCAGAATGTGTCATTGTAATGGAGTGAGGAGGCTGGGAGGAAGGAGGAGCAGCAGCCAGAGGATTCAGAGTTGCAGCAGTGGACGGCGCAGAATTCTTGGTGGTCGATAGATTGCTGGATGCACTTTCTGCCATCCACGACAGGACCTGCTCACACTGCTCATTTTCTAATAAAGGTCTACCGCGTGGACCCATTAATTGTGAGATGAATGTGGGGACGCCGGAAACGTGCCTCTCTCCTAATCCCGCAGCAGTCGGCTGCGATACACCTGGATCAGGAGCTCGGCCTGTGCCCACACCCTGACTTGGGCCTCCGCGTCCACGTCCTCTAGGCCTACCCCTACCCCTCAGCATGCTGTATTACCAGTAGTGCAGAAACAGAACGCTGTAATTAAATGTGCCGCTTATTGGCCTGTGGTTGGAGGCTGACTTCGCTTATGGAACTCACAGCAGAGGCAGGAAAGAATTTTGCGCAAGCCTGCTGTAACACTTAGCTGGCTGCGTATGAAATAGGACAACTACCCCCAGCAGGACGCAGTACAGTCAGGACGGTCACAGGCAGCCCAAATAGATTTTTTTTCCCAAATTTTTTTGGAAAAGCCCACTGCCTATATAAACTGGATATGTCTTTCACTGTCCCTACCTCAGCACCACTACTGGCCCTGGACTATGTAAAATTACTGCAGACTGTTTCACTCTGGACAGGATGACAGCGGTGATGTAAGAGGCAACGCAGAGCCAGGAAAGAATTTTGCGCAAGCCTGCTGTAACACTTAGCTGGCTGCGTATGAATTAGGACAACTACCCCCAGCAGAGACGCAGTACAGTCAGGACGGTCACAGGCAGCCCAAATTGATTTTTTTTCCCAAATTTTTTTGGAAAAGCCCACTGCCTATATAGACTGGATATGTCTTTCACTGTCCCTGCCTCACCACCACTACTGGCCCTGGACTATGTAAAATTACTGCAGGACGCAATGCTCTGCACGGCCGATATACAAAAGTGCAACACTGCAAAAAGCAGCCTCAACAGTACTGCACACGGTCAGATGTGGCCCTAAGAAGGACCGTTGGGGTTCTTGAAGCCTAAAATCAATCCTAACACTCTCCCTATAGCAGCTCCGGCATCAGCAGTACTTTCCCTGATCTCTGTCAGAATGCATCTGTGGCGAGCCGCGGGAGGGGCCGATTTATATACTCGGGTGACACCTGATCTCGCCAGCCACTCACTGCAGGGGGGTGGTATAGGGCTTGAACGTCGCAGGGGGAAGTTGTAATGCCTTCCCTGTCTTTCTATTGGCCAGAAAAGCGCGCTAACGTCTCAGAGATGAAAGTGAAAGTAACTCGAACATCGCGTGGTGCTCGCCTCTAGTAACGAGCATCTCGAACACGCTAATACTCGAACGAGTATCAAGCTCGGACGAGTACGTTCGCTCATCTCTAGTGACTACACTAGTCAGTTGCATGATTGTGTGGTTCTAATGGCTTTTCATGGGTTCCATGGCAGCTGGTTCCCAAATTAATCTGACTCCTACTAGAAGTGTTGCATTGAATTATAGCAACAATCAGGTGATTGCATGGTTAAGTCCTTTCAAAAAAATCAGTTTTTCCCATTAAAAAGTGTTTTATTATGTAAAAAAATATATTAAAGAATACACATAATTGCCATAACTGCAATGATCCATATTATAAAATGAATGCATCACTACGAGAGCATACGATTAAGGTTCTTAAATAATTATGACAAAAAATTCTTGTCGTGGTTTGGCCGTATTAATATTCTCAAAATGGATGTTGTCCCTCGCTTCCTGTATTTGTTCCCATTTTTACCCCGGAGGCAACTGAAAACAACATTTACTCGCTTTGTGTGGGGAAGGAACCATAGTAGGATAGGCTTCAGGACACTTATGAGACTCAGGGGTAAGGGAGGAGTGGGGCTACTTGACCTTAGGATTTATCACCTGGCCTCCGTTGTAATGCACCTGTTTAACTGGCATTTTCACAGGGACTCCAAACATTGGGTGAGATTGGAGGAAGATTTTGAGACAAACATTGAGACCCAATACTACTGAGCATTTGCCTTTTGTGTTAGATTTCCTGAAATTATGGGACAATGCAGTGATAAGATTTGCATTCAAAAAGAAGGGGCCATTAACCCCTTTTGTTTTGTAACCCGGATTTTCCTCCTTCTTCCAACTTCCTCGCTTGGTCAATAACAAATTATATTAGAATGTATTAGATTTTGAGAAATACAGGGGTTCTGGCATACTAGGGGATATATTAAATGATAGATATTGGAAATATTATTTGTCAGGAAAATTGTCTATTTCTGGCTTTGTTAAAACAATTTTTATTTCAATAAAAATTGATTAAGCATAAAATTAATACGTTAATAATCCTGAATGGTGAATGCCAAAAAACGAAATTTAAAAATGCCAGAATTGGGGGCATGGCTAAGCTACCAAAAAGAGGGGACGCACACCGCCAGGGCTCCACCATTGCTGCACAGGATTTAGGCTCATCCCACAATTTAGGAGCATGTGACAGCCTAAAAGACCTATCCACTGTCCTCCTGTGTCGCTTGGGATTAGATAGAGCCCCCTCTGAAGCGGATCCATGACCAATAACAATGTACCGATAGGTAAAACCATATAACATGATTCGCTTTCTATCAAGGCCCGCTGGTTCCATGATGCAAGCACTGAACCGCTTGTTAACAAGGATCCTTAACTAATCCGGTTTTCACACTGTAGCCCATGCTAATATATACTGAGCTTCTTGCTAGTCTGACCACTAACCAATAGCTGGCCTTTGAAGTAACTAAGTTTATGTCCCTTCATCACAAAAAGACCCCCGTGATCCATCACTGGAGCTGGGGCAAAAAGTAATGGACAGATACCTAGGAAAGTCAGACCTAGGCAGTACTCCCCAATCCTCTCCACAACCCGTTGGCCTCTTCCTACTAGAAAACATTCTTCCACCATGACGTGACATAAGAGCAAATAGGATAAAAATGACAAAATGCACGCCACACCCACTCCAGTTCTTACACAGTTAACCGCAGAACATGTTCCCTCACAGGATCTTATCCAAGAAACAGAACAGGGATCCCTGTTCGACTCTACAAGCCATAGCCCATGTCCTTATTCAACCTCAGAGACATTACAAGCCGCCACGGTGGCATAAGAAGTCTTCAGATTCCTCATGCTGATGTTTGGAAGGTATATATTTGCTCTTAACAGTAAATATTTACAACACACACTATACCTTCCTCCACATATAGGCCCTGAATCATCCAAACACTAATTTTTTCACCCAAATTACCTCCTTACTTACAGAGAAAGGACTCACATTTAGTTATAGGGGGGAATTTAACACCACTATTTGCCCAACCTTAGACAAATCCTCGCAAAATGCGACCAACTCGCAAGCCATTTAAGGATTTGACATATCTCATGAAGCTGAGAATGCTTATAGGGGGGGTAGGGGGTTAACACCACTATTTGCCCAACCTTAGACAAATCCTCGCAAAATGCGACCCACATGCAACCATCTAAGAACTTGACATATCTCATGGAACTGGGAATGCTCTGCGACCTCTTGTACATAACTAATACAACTTCCAGAGAATATACTTTTTATTCCTTAGCTCACCAGAACTTCTCTAGGATAAATTTTTTGCTCATTCCGCTCTCCCTATTTGAAAGGCTCTGTGCCACAGAAATACTTCCCATAGCGATCGTGGACCGTGCCCCGAATACTATGTCCTTCAGCAGTAGAAACTTAGCAATACGGACTAGAACCTGATCTTTCCCCTCAAATTTATACAACTCAGAAGACTTTTGTGAGTACTTAAAGATACATTGGGCTAACTATTTGGATGACCATATCAAACACTTAGATAACACTTCTCTGCTTTGGGTGGCGTCCAAACCGGTGATGAGGGGCCATGTAATAAGCTACATCTCATTTAAGCGGAAACAGATCAGGTCACAATTCAGTAAACTCCAGCATTCCCTGCTAACTGCACAGCGACATCTTGCTTGTTCCCCTTCCTAACAAAATAAACTAATCTATGAACAAACTAAACAAACTTTAGAAGCTTCCGTGTAATGGCAGGTGGTTTGGCTCACTAAACAGGAACAGAATAAATTTTACCATCAAGCCAACAAACCTGCCAGATTGTTGGCTTATATAGCAAACTCACAACAAAAACGCAAACCAATCACATACATTACAGACCCATGCACACCCATGCACAGAGGTGAGATACGCTCAACAAACAGACATGGAGGGGGCTATATGTGACTACTTTGAAGACCTATATAGTACGAAACTACAGACATGGACAAGATAGATTCCTGGCAACAGTCTCTCA
Source organism: Eleutherodactylus coqui (assembly GCF_035609145.1). Lineage (NCBI taxonomy): Eukaryota > Metazoa > Chordata > Amphibia > Anura > Eleutherodactylidae > Eleutherodactylus > Eleutherodactylus coqui. The sequence continues at coordinate 416,073,195 of NC_089837.1, read as the reverse complement.
CATTACCCAAACTCACATCAGACCAGGTAGCCTTGGACAGGAGATATCGGAGGTGATCACGGCCGCACCAAATAACAAAACCCCAGGCCCGGATGGCCTCAGTAATTAGTATTACAAGATCCTGCTAACAGAGATGGTTCCCACATTAACTAAACTATTTAGCGACATATATACACACAAGTTGATTCAATTCTAGACTCCAGGACTATTCTCATTCTTAAACCCAATAAAGATCCCAGACTAATCTAAACCTATTGCCCAATTTCCCTACTAAATAGCGATTATAAATTCCTAACAAAGGCACTAGCCAACCGCCTTCAAAGCTTACTCTCTACCCTTATACATCCCTTCCAATGAGGATTCACAATACACAGACATTTCACCAAAAACATATGGACGACCATCACAGCAACGCTAGAAAACCGCATTCCCCTCAGATGTTACTACTGGCTCTAGACATGACAAAGTGCCTTGGCCTTTTCTAAATTCCATCTCAGAGCATAGGACATTTGGAGCAAACTTTAGCAATTTTATACAGTACATCCAATTAGAAGTAAACACCACTTTCATGGTCAACGGTCATATAACCAAACCTATAGATATCTTTAAGGGAACTAAACAGGGTTGCCCCCTTTTGCCCCTACAATTTAGTCTCTCATTGGCCCCCCTACTGAATTACTTTCAGCGAATGTCCCCAATACAGAAAACTCAAGCGAGCCACCCGGATGTTTTGGTGGCAACATTCATGGACAACGTACTTCTAATTATCAATAACCCATCTGAATCTCTTTCGCCGATCCTACTGGACCTTCAGGAACTAGGCTCTCTTTCGGGACACTTTATGAACCTAGAGAAGAAAAAGGCTCTATTTTTGAACAGCCCATCAATACTGAGGTGGACCCATAGATACCCTTTTCAATGGCGAGAGAACACCATCTCAAATCTTGGTGTACAGATACCCAAATCTTACCACAAAATATACGCACTTAATATCAAACCATACATCACAACCCTGGAGCAGATTTTGGTAAAATGCTGTAAACTCCCACTGTCATACATGTTCACTTAATAAGTGTGGTAGAATTCCCTGCCTACTATACCTACTCCATGCTCTCCCAGTCTACATTACCCTCAAAGACGAAAAAAAAATTATCTACTGATGCGTTCATTCATTTGGAAGGGGGGGGAGGTGAGAGATAGAATACATTTGATATCTTGAGACAGCCAAAACTCAACGGTGGACTTAATGTTCCCAACATAAGATTATACAATGAAACGACACTAATGCACATAATCATTGATTCGATACAACATACCTCCCTATTTGTAGACACGTACATAGAACAGAAATTCTTTTATGCGGTTGCACTCCCTACGTTTTTGCATCTAGCATATTGGAACATCCCAACAGATTGCAGAGATAATCCCCTATTGTTATTTATATGGCAGCCATGGCAAAAATTACGAAAACTGACTTTTTTACACCTGAACTACTCTACCTACTTAACATGACTAAATAATCCCAGTTTCCAAAGCAACATGTCTCAGGGAGAATTCTTTCAATGGAGGGCTGTTGGTATAGTTAACATTTGCTGCTTATTACAAACTAAAGTGCAAAAGATGTTAACCCTTCCAGAATTACAAGACAAACATCCAAAAATTCACATAACTCTTTTTTCATACCTACAAGCCAGAAGTTATACTGAAAAAATGCTTGCTAACATCTGGCCACGGGTGGGATTACTGCCTGAAAATGTTTACCTGACCCACGCCCCACATGAGGAGGCACACAACAAACATATACAGTCTCCTTCACACGTCCATAGATCACACTACTTCTCCAATGGCCAGCAATAAATGGGCCATTGATATCCCTGTTACTAAAAGCCTTAAAATATAGTTTACGTGTTCTCCCCTCAAGCTGATATGTAGAGATGACCTTACAGATTTATCACAGGGCATACATCACCCCCCTCAGGGGATTTAAGATTGGAATATTCACAACTGTTAATGCTTTAGCTGCCAGGAGGTGGGGGTGGGTCTCCATCATTGTCTGTGGGATTGTCTGGTAGTTCAGACCTTTTGGATCAGAGTACATAGATTCACTACCACACATGTCAGCTTGTGATTTTAACCCAATATGGGCAAATTTGGGGCATATAAACGTAGACAAAATCAGATGCACATCGGGCAGTCATAAATTACTACACATGGTGTCTATGGCTGGGGTTAAGGTGGACCTGCAGACGTGAGTTCACGCATCTCCCCCTCCTTTCCGGATTTTCATGGAAAATCTTTCCTCATGTGCAGGGATTGGGCAGAGGCCGTCTTGGGACATATAGGGGAGAAGTTTTGAATGTTTGCATCTAAACTAGATTAGATTAGCTATATGGAGTAATTCTCAGAAATATTTGTTATTATATTCTACTGATTATTTATTCTGATGATGTCTCTGTAATACAACAAATATGTTACCAGTTGACCCTTTGTAAAGTTGAAAAGAGTTTAATAAAAACATTTAAATAAAAATGCGAAAATTGCTGGTTTTGGTCAATTCACCTCCCACCCAAAAAAAAAAATAAAACGGGGTGAAAAACTCATATGAACTCCAAAATGGTACTAATAAAAACTATAGCTCACCTGCTAAAAAGAAACCTCACACAGCTCCGTCAATGAATGAATAAAAATGCTATAGTTGTCAGCATATTGTGAAACGAAAAATGAATTTTTTTATGTGTTTTATTGTGCAAAAGTGAAAATTTGCTATCTCTGTAGGAGGCTGAGCTGTACAATAAAGTTAAAGTAAAACCCCAAAAAGCCAAACATCCAAATTTGAGGAAATAATAGTTTCTTTTTAGAGATGAGCGAGCATACTTGTCCGAGCTTGATGCTTGTTCGAGTATTAGGGTGCTCGAGATGCTCATTACTCGAGACGAGCACCACGTGGTACTCGTCTCGATTAAACGAGCACTGACCATTGAATTCAATGGAGCCGGCAATACAGCCGGCTCCATTGAAAGCAATGGGCTGCGGGCGAGCACGGAATGAATTTTCGAGAAGGGCTTAAAAATATAAGCCCTTCCCTGAAATTCATCCAGAAATGTGTAAAAACAAAAAAAAATATATACTCACCTGGTCCCGGCAGACAGAGTTCAGCCGCGGCCGGCCAGCAGTTCTCCTGAACTGCTGTGGGGGGGGGGGGGGGGGGTCTCACTCTTGCCACTATTGTGGCTTAATAGTGAGACCTCGGAGCCCGAAATGCAGCCCTGCATGTTGCTCCTCGCCTGCCCTATCCATTTCTGTTTTTTTTACATGACTTTGGTGATTTGCTAAGATTTTCACAAATGAAAACCTTAGCGGAGCACCAGTCATATACAAAAATGCTCGAGTCGCCCATTGACTTCAATGGGGTTCGTTACTCGAAACGAACTCTCGAGCATCACTGAAAGTTCGACTCGAGTAACGAGCACTCAAGCATTTTGGTGCTCGCTCATCTCTATTTCTTTTCCATTCATCCCCAAAAGTTTATAAACTTATTTCAGTACATATACCCCAAAGTGGTGCTATTAAAATGTGCAACTAATTCCATAAAAAGTAGCCATCATAGTTATATTGATGAAAAAGTATTTATGGACACAGTTATGCAATATTGAAAAAAATCACTGTCTCAGCAACATCCAAAATAGCTGTGACTTTAAGGGGTTTGCATCAATTATCTAAAATATTCTATTTTAAACATCATTTTACACTAGAATCCTTGTAGCCACACTGCCACTAACAGTTAATCTGATTAAATCTACATTCTTAGTAAAAATATTATCCCCATGAGCATTGCTATTTATTTAAAATTGTTATTTATTGTGGAGCCATCTGTTTGTGTCTGAAATGAAACCCAGCATCTACGGTTGCAGTACTCAAGGGAAATACTCACCTAATTTTTCTTCATGATACAAGTCTTTCAGCAGGTTAACAAATAAATAAGAATTAAATGTTGTGTATTCACTTTGCCGTTAGAATTAAACAAGCATATTTAATTCTTGATTATTTACTGCTTTAAATTCTGTGAAAGTTGTGAGAGACAAATATTCAAGAATGTAAGGAAAATAAGTAGAATAAATGTATGATCGTATGATAATTGTGTTTTTTAACCATTTATCTATACTGTACACATTTACATATTCACAGCTTCCGCAGGGGTCTGGAAGAAACCAGAGGGTGAAATGTTTAAACAACCTGGATTCATACACAGCATTTAGGTTAGGCTTTTATGGCATTTAGCGTTAATTTTAGTGTGTATTTTTTATTCCTAAAAACCTTGTGGCCAGCGGTTTGGCAGTATTCAAAAGGGTAACATGACCTTTTCTGCTTACAGAATAGAAGCTGCCCAATGTAACTAATCAGTTTGCAGTTTTAATTTAAAAAGTAACTCTGAAAAATTAGAGAAACAAATTAGTTGCTATAAGTCACTATTCCATACTCCCTTTGCACTGATTTGCATCAGTTTGCCCCAATGCCCTAATATACTTTGTTTTGTATTTTTTTTTCAATTTTAGTGTTTTTTTATACATGCAGTGTTGGGGATTTATGTGGGCAATCCTCCCCCATCACTCTCAGTTGCATGTTGTTTTCAAATTTGAAATGCTCCTATCAGTGGCTGAGCTGCCAACAAGTGGGACACACTGTGTTAGGATAATTTAGACATTCAGCAAGTATTAATGTACTTAAGAAGTCGGTCCACTTTATAGGAGTATTATTTTGTCTGTAAGGCCTTTTTGCCACGATTTGCGGATCGCATGACGGATGCGCATCCGCAAATCGCGTGACTGGGGCCGACGATTCGCCGAAAAATCTGCAGCTAGCAGCGTTTTCAGCGAAACGGGCCAGACACGAGGAATCGCAGATCGCGCCTAACTGCGATCTGCGATTCCTTGTGTTCTATATATGCGCTCAATGGGGCCGGCGGCAGCAGCGCCGACCCCATTGAGAACATATAGTAGACAAATCATTCTCCTCTGTCACAGCTGTAACAGCTGTGTCACAGAAGAACGATGTTCGCCCATTGAATTCAATGGAGCCGGCAATACAGCCGGCTCCATTGAAAGCAATGGGCTGCCGGCGAGCGCGGGATGAATTTTCGGGAAGGGCTTAAACATATAAGCCCTTCCCTGAAAATCATCCCAAAATGTGTAAAAATAAAAAAATATATATACTCACCTTGTCCCTGCAGCCGGAGTTCAGCCGCGGCCAGCCGGCAGTTCTCCTGAACTGCTCTGTGTAGTATTCAGCAGGCGGGGATTTAAAATCCCCGCCTGCTGAATGGGCTGCCTCTGATTGGTCACAGCCCTCACCAATCAGAGGCAGCTCTCACTCACCCATTCATGAATTCATAAATGGGTGAGTGAGTGCTGCCTCAGATTGGCTGAGCGCAGGGACCAATCAGGGGCAGCTCTCAGCTGTCATTCAATAGCTGAGAGCGGCCCCATGATTAGTCCTTGCGCTCAGGATTTGGTGGACGTCAGGATCATGCCACATGCTAGGTACACATGATGCGATGCGAGGTCTCCCATACGAGCTTTCACAGCCCCATATTATGCTCGCCCATGTGAAGTTAGCCATAGGGTATGTTCACACTGCAGAATTTACTACAGAATTTTCCACACAAAATCTACCTCCTAAAACCACTTTTTTTTCCCTGCGGATCCACAATAGGATATAGTCCTGTCAATGGCAAAATCCACATGTGGAAATCCAGCGTGTTTCCACATGGCTTTCCATCATGAAGTGACATGTCAGTTTTTAGAGCATAAATATGCGCAGAGAATTCTGCAGCTAATTCTACCATGTGAACATACCCTATGGGATCAATGTCCCTCATCCTAAACAGTTTGCTATCGCATTTGTGAACTCCCTTAAAGTATTTTGGTATGGTCTTGAGTTTTCTATTGTCTAGTTTATCCCTTTATCTTGAGAACATGTTCTCTTATTCTTCTCATAAACTCTCTTGTTGTTATACCTATGTATAGCAATCCACATGGGCATTGGCCAGAAAAGATGACCCCTATGGTATTACATGTAATAATATGGGTGATTTTAAATGTCCTGCCCCCACTAGAATTGCGAAACGTGCTTGTGTCTTCCATAATGGAACAGGCCACACATCTACCACAGGCCTTATTGCTCTATTTGGGGCCTCTATTCTCAAAGATACAACCTTATTTAGGACCAACATAATTACTTTTAACAAGTCTATTTTCAAATTGGGGGATCTTCAATATGTCACAGAGGGCCTCTCAGACAACATCTGGGAAAACAGTGGATCAACAGTTGAAAAGGTTGCAGTGACTGTCCAGGACATACATTGTCTCCCTGCCCTTGTATTAAATTGTGTAATAAACCTAACTTGGTTATCTTTACTTTTCTTCTTTTCTCCTACAGTTAACAATTAGAGATGAGCGAGCACCAAAATGCTCGGGTGCTCGTTACTTGGGACGAAATTATCGCGATGCTCGAGGGTTCGTTTGAAGTCAATGGGCGACCCGAGAATTTTTGTATGGGACGTATGCTCTGCTAAGGTTTTCATTTGTGAAAATCTGGGCAATTCAAGAAAGTGATGGGAACGACACAGCAACGGATAGGGGAGGCGAGGGACTACATGTTGGGCTGCATCTCAAGTTCCCAGGTCCCACTACTAAGCCACAATAGCGGCAAGAGTGCCCCCCCCCCTCCCAACAACTTTTACATCTGAAAAGCCCTCATTAGCAATGCATACCTTAGCTAAGCACCACACTACCTCCAACAAAGCACAATCACTGCCTGCATGACACTCCGCTGCCACTTCTCCTAGGCTACATGCTGCCAACCGCCCCCCCCCCCGCGCATGCACGACGCAGTGTCCACAGCGCACACCAAAGTGTCCCTGCGCAGCCTTCAGCTGCACTCATGCCACACCACCCTCATGTCTATTTATAAGTGCGTCTGCCATGAGGAGGAACCGCAGGCACACACTGCAGAGGGTTGGCACGGCTAGGCAGCGACCCTCTTTAAAAGGGGCGGGGCGATAGCCCACAATGCTGTACAGAAGCAATGAGAAATATAATCCTGTGCCACCGCCATCAGGAGCTGCACACGTGGGCATAGCAATGGGGAACCTATGTGCCACACACTATTCATTCTGTCAAGGTGTCTGCATGCCCCAGTCAGACCGCGGTTTTTTATACATAGTCACAGGCAGGTACAACTCCGCAATGGGAATTCCGTGTGCACCCACAGCATGGGTGGTTCCCTGGAACCCACAGGCTGTACATAAATGTATCCCATTGCAGTGCCCATCACAGCTGAGGTAATGTCCGATTAAATGCAGGTGGGCTTCGGCCCACACTGCATGCCCCAGTCACACTGGGGTTCTTTAGAAGTGGACACATGCAGTTACAACTCCCTGTGGACCCACAGCATGGGTGGGTGCCAGGAAGCCACTGGCGGTACATAAATATATCCCATTGCATTGCCCAGCACAGCTGAGGTAATGTCATGTTAAATGCAGGTTGGCTTCGGCCCACACTGCATGCCCCAGTCAGACTGGGGTTCTTTAGAAGTAGACATATGCAGTTACAACTCCCTGTGGACCCACAGCATGGGTGGCTCCCTGGAACCCACCGGCGGTACATAAATATATCCCATTGCAGTGCCCAGCACAGCTGATGTAACGTCAGCTTTAATGCAGGTGGGCAAAAAATTAATTGGATTACACTGTAGGCGAGGGCCCCAAAAAATTGCTGTACCAACAGTACTAATGTACGTCAGAAAAATTGCCCATGCCCAACCAAGAGGGCAGGTGAAACCCATTAATCGCTTTGGTTAATGTGGCTTAATTTGTAACTAGGCCTGGAGGCAGCCCAGCTAAAATAAAAATTGGTTCAGGTGAAAGTTTCAACGCTTTAATGATCATTGAAACGTATAAAAATTGTTTTTCAAAAATTATATGACTGAGCCTTGTGGGCCTAAGAAAAATTGCCCGTTTGGCGTGATTACGTCAGGTTTCAGGAGGAGGAGCAGGAGGAGGAGGATGAATATTATACACAGATTGATGAAGCTAAAAGGTCCACGTTTTTGATGGTGATAGAGAACAATGCTTCCATCCGTGGGTGCAGCCTACGTATTGTTTAGGTATCGCTGCTGTCCGCTGGTGGAGAAGAGAAGTCTGGTGAAATCCAGGCTTTGTTCATCTTGATGAGTGTAAGCCTGTCGGCACTGTCAGTTGACAGGCGGGTACGCTTATCCGTGATGATTCCCCCAGCCGCACTAAACACCCTCTCTGACAAGACGCTAGCCGCAGGACAAGCAAGCACCTCCAGGGCATACAGCGCGAGTTCAGGCCACGTGTCCAGCTTCGACACCCAGTAGTTGTAGGGGGCAGAGGCGTCACGGAGGACGGTCGTGCGATCGGCTACGTACTCCCTCACCATCCTTTTACAGTGCTCCCGCCGACTCAGCCTTGACTGGGGAGCGGTGACACAGTCTTGTTGTGGAGCCAGAAAGCTGTCAAAGGCCTTAGAGAGTGTTCCCCTGCCTGTGCTGTACATGCTGCCTGATCTCTGCGCCTCCCCTGCTACCTGGCCCTCGGAACTGCGCCTTCGGCCACTAGCGCTGTCGGATGGGAATTTTACCATCAGTTTGTCCGCCAGGGTCCTGTGGTATAGCATCACTCTCGAACCCCTTTCCTCTTCGGGTATGAGAGTGGAAAGGTTCTCCTTATACCGTGGGTCGAGCAGTGTGTACACCCAGTAATCCGTAGTGGCCAGAATGCGTGTAACGCGAGGGTCACGAGAAAGGCATCCTAACATGAAGTCAGCCATGTGTGCCAGGGTACCTGTACGCAACACATGGCTGTCCTCACTAGGAAGATCACTTTCAGGATCCTCCTCCTCCTCCTCAGGCCATACACGCTGAAAGGATGACAGGCAAGCAGCATGGGTACCCTCAGCAGTGGGCCAAGCTGTCTCTTCCCCCTCCTCCTCATCCTCCTCATGCTCCTCCTCCTCAACGCGCTGAGATATAGACAGGAGGGTGCTCAGACTATCCAGCGACATACTGTCTTCCCCCGCCTCTGTTTCCGATCGCAAAACGTCTGCCTTTATGCTTTGCAGGGAACTTCTCACGAGGCATAGCAGAGGAATGGTGACGCTAATGATTGCAGCATCGCCGCTCACCATCTGGGTAGACTCCTCAAAGTTTCCAAGGACCTGGCAGATGTCTGCCAACCAGGCCCACTCTTCTGTAAAGAATTGAGGAGGCTGACTCCCACTGCGCCGCCCATGTTGGAGTTGGTATTCCACTATAGCTCTACGCTGCTCATAGAGCCTGGCCAACATGTGGAGCATAGAGTTCCACCATGTGGGCACGTCGCACAGCAGTCGGTGCACTGGCAGATTAAAGCGATGTTGCAGGGTGCGCAGGGTGGCAGCGTCCGTGTGGGACTTGCGGAAATGTGCGCAGAGCCGGCGCACCTTTCCGAGCAGGTCTGACAAGCGTGGGTAGCTTTTCAGAAAGCGCTGAACCACCAAATTAAAGACGTGGGCCAGGCATGGCACGTGCGTGATGCTGCCGAGCTGCAGAGCCGCCACCAGGTTACGGCCGTTATCACACACGACCATGCCCGGTTGGAGGCTCAGCGGCGCAAGCCAGCGGTCGGTCTGCTCTGTCAGACCCTGCAGCAGTTCGTGGGCCGTGTGCCTCTTCTCTCCTAAGCTGAGTAGTTTCAGCACGGCCTGCTGACGCTTGCCCACCGCTGTGCTACCGTGCCGCGCGACACCGACTGCTGGCGACGTGCTGCTGCTGACACATCTTGATTGCGAGACAGAGGTTGCGTAGGAGGAGGAGGGTGGTTTAGTGGAGGAAGCATACACCGCCACAGATACCACCACCGAGCTGGGGCCCGCAATTCTGGGGTTGGGTAGGACGTGAGCGGTCCCAGGCTCTGACTCTGTCCCAGCCTCCACTAAATTCACCCAATGTGCCGTCAGGGAGATATAGTGGCCCTGCCCGCCTGTGCTTGTCCACGTGTCCATTGTTAAGTGGACCTTGGCAGTAACCGCGTTGGTGAGGGCGTGTACAATGTTGCGGGAGACGTGGTCGTGCAGGGCTGGGACGGCACATCGGGAAAAGTAGTGGCGACTGGGAACTGAGTAGCGCGGGACCGCCACCGCCATCATACCTTTGAAAGCCTCCTTTTCCACAACCCTATACGACAGCATCTCCAGGCTGATAAATTTGGCTATGTGCACATTTAACGCTTGAGCGTGTGGGTGCGTGGCGGCATACTTGCGCTCCAACACTTGCGCTAGCGACGGCTGGACGGTGCGCTGAGAGACATTGGTGGATGAGGCCGAGCACAGCGGAGGTGAGGGTGTGGGTGTAGGCCAGGAGACGGTAGTGCCTGTGTCCTGAGAGGGGGGTTGGATCTCAGTGGCAGGTTGGGGCACAGGGGAAGAGGCAGTGGTGCAAACCGGAGGCGGCAAACGGCCTTCGTCCCACCTTGTGGGGTGCTTGGCCATCATATGTCTGCGCATGCTGGTGGTGGTGAGGCTGGTGGTGGTGGCTCCCCGGCTGATCTTGGCGCGACAAAGGTTGCACACCACTCTTCGTCGGTCGTCTGCACTCTCAGTGAAAAACTGCAAGACCTTTGAGCACCTCGGCCTCTGCAGGGTGGCATGGCGCGAGGGGGCGCTTTGGGAAACAGTTGGTGGATTATTCGGTCTGGCCCTGCCTCTACCCCTGGCCACCGCACTGCCTCTTCCAACCTGCCCTGCTGCTGCACTTGCCTCCCCCTCTGAAGACCTGTCCTCAGTAGGCGTAGCAAACCAGGTGGGGTCAGTCACCTCATCGTCCTGCTGCTCTTCCTCCGTATCCTCTGTGCGCTCCTCCCTCGGACTTACTCCAATTACTACTACCTGAGTGATAGACAACTGTGTCTCATCGTCATCGTCCTCCTCACCCACTGAAAGGTCTTGAGACAGTTGCCGGAAGTCCCCAGCCTCATCCCCCGGACCCCGGGAACTTTCCAAAGGTTGGGCATCGGTCACGACAAACTCCTCCGGTGGGAGAGGAACCATTGCTGGCCATTCTGGGCAGGGGCCCGGGAACAGTTCCTGGGAGTCTGCCTGTTCCTCAGAATGTGTCATTGTAATGGAGTGAGGAGGCTGGGAGGAAGGAGGAGCAGCAGCCAGAGGATTCAGAGTTGCAGCAGTGGACGGCGCAGAACTCTGGGTGGTCGATAGATTGCTGGATGCACTTTCTGCCATCCACGACAGGACCTGCTCACACTGCTCATTTTCTAATAAAGGTCTACCGCGTGGACCCATTAATTGTGAGATGAATGTGGGGACGCCAGAAACGTGCCTCTCTCCTAATCCCGCAGCAGTCGGCTGCGATACACCTGGATCAGGAGCTCGGCCTGTGCCCACACCCTGACTTGGGCCTCCGCGTCCTCGCCCGCGTCCACGTCCTCTAGGCATACCCCTACCCCTCAGCATGCTGTATTACCAGTAGTGCAGAAACAGAACGCTGTAATTAAATGTGCCGCTTATTGGCCTGTGGTTGGAGGCTGACTTCCCTTATGGAACGCACAGCAGAGCCAGGAAACAATTTTGCGCACGCCTGTAGTGAGACGTAGGTGCGTATGACTGAGCTAGTGAAATTCACAGCGCAGAAGCAGTTAAGTGGCCAAAGGCCAGTAGTAGGCCTTAAGTATTTTGCTTCTATTTTTTTTAAATGCTGAGCTGATACAGCAGACAGATACTGTAGGCAGCGTATAATATTATGTATACTGTTTCCCTCTGGCGGGATGACGGCGATCATGTAACAGAGACAGCAGATCCAGGAAACAATTTTGCGCAAGCCTGCTGTAACGCTTAGCTGCGTATTAATTAGGACTACAACCCCCAGCAGATGAATCCTGTAGGCAGCGTATAATATTATGTATAGTCTTTCCCTCTGGCGGGATGACGGCGAACATGTAACAGAGACAGCAGATCCAGGAAACAATTTTGCGCAAGCCTGCTGTAACGCTTAGCTGCATATTAATTAGGACTACAACCCCCAGCAGATAGATACTGTAGGCAGCGTATAATATTATGTATACTGTTTCCCTCTGGCGGGATGACGGCGATCATGTAACAGAGACAGCAGATCCAGGAAACAATTTTGCGCAAGCCTGCTGTAACGCTTAGCTGCGTATTAATTAGGACTACAACCCCCAGCAGATAGATACTGTAGGCAGCGTATAATGTTATGTATGCTGTTTCCCTCTGGCGGGATGACAGCGCTGATGTAACAGAGACAGCAGATCCAGGAAACAATTTTGCGCAAGCCTGCTGTAACGCTTAGCTGCGTATTAATTAGGACTACAACCCCCAGCAGATAGATACTGTAGGCAGCGTATAATATTATGTATACTGTTTCCCTCTGGCGGGTTGACGCCGATCATGTAACAGAGACAGCAGATCCAGGAAACAATTTTGCGCAAGCCTGCTGTAACGCTTAGCTGCGTATTGATTAGGACTACAACCCCCAGCAGATAGATACTGTAGGCAGCGTATAATATTATGTATACTGTTTCCCTCTGGCGGGATGACGGCGATCATGTAACAGGGACAGCAGATCCAGGAAACAATTTTGCGCAAGCCTGCTGTAACGCTTAGCTGCGTATTAATTAGGACTACAACCCCCAGCAGATAGATACTGTAGGCAGCGTATAATATTATGTATACTGTTTCCCTCTGGCGGGATGACAGCGCTGATGTAACAGAGACAGCAGATCCAGGAAACATTTTTGTGCAAGCCTGCTGTAACGCTTAGCTGCGTATTAATTAGGACTACAACCCCCAGCAGACAGATCCTGTAGGCAGCGTATAATATTATGTATACTGTTTCCCTCTGGCGGGATGACGGTGATCATGTAACAGAGACAGCAGATCCAGGAAACAATTTTGCGGAAGCCTGCTGTAACGCTTAGCTGCGTATTAATTAGGACTACAACCCCCAGCAGATAGATACTGTAGGCAGCGTATAATATTATGTATACTGTTTCCCTCTGGCGGGATGACAGCGCTGATGTAACAGAGACAGCAGATCCAGGAAACTATTTTGCGCAAGCCTGCTGTAACGCTTAGCTGCGTATTAATTAGGACTACAACCCCCAGCAGATAGATACTGTAGGCAGCGTATAATATTATGTATACTGTTTCCCTCTGGCGGGTTGACGCCGATCATGTAACAGAGACAGCAGATCCAGGAAACAATTTTGCGCAAGCCTGCTGTAACGCTTAGCTGCGTATTAATTAGGACTACAACCCCCAGCAGATAGATACTGTAGGCAGCGTATAATATTATGTATACTGTTTCCCTCTGGCGGGATGACAGCGCTGATGTAACAGAGACAGCAGATCCAGGAAACAATTTTGCGCAAGCCTGCTGTAACGCTTAGCTGCGTATTAATTAGGACTACAACCCCCAGCAGATAGATACTGTAGGCAGCGTATAATATTATGTATACTGTTTCCCTCTGGCGGGATGACGGCGCTGATGTAACAGAGACAGCAGATCCAGGAAACAATTTTGCGCAAGCCTGCTGTAACGCTTAGCTGCGTATTGATTAGGACTACAACTCCCAGCAGATAGATACTGTAGGCAGCGTATAATATTATGTATACTGTTTCCCTCTGGTGGGATGATAGCGCTGATGTAACAGAGACAGCAGATCCAGGAAACAATTTTGCGCAAGCCTGCTGTAACGCTTAGCTGCGTATTAATTAGGACTACAACCCCCAGCAGATAGATACTGTAGGCAGTGTATAATATTATGTATACTGTTTCCCTCTGGCGGGATGACGGCGATCATGTAACAGGGACAGCAGATCCAGGAAACAATTTTGCGCAAGCCTGCTGTAACGCTTAGCTGCGTATTGATTAGGACTACAACCCCCAGCAGATAGATACTGTAGGCAGCGTATAATATTATGTATACTGTTTCCCTCTGGCGGGATGACAGCGCTGATGTAACAGAGACAGCAGATCCAGGAAACAATTTTGTGCAAGCCTGCTGTAACGCTTAGCTGCGTATTAATTAGGACTACAACCCCCAGCAGATAGATACTGTAGGCAGCGTATAATATTATTTATACTGTTTCCCTCTGGCGGGTTGACGCCGATCATGTAACAGAGACAGCAGATCCAGGAAACAATTTTGCGCAAGCCTGCTGTAACGCTTAGCTGCGTATTGATTAGGACTACAACTCCCAGCAGATAGATACTGTAGGCAGCGTATAATATTATGTATACTGTTTCCCTCTGGTGGGATGATAGCGCTGATGTAACAGAGACAGCAGATCCAGGAAACAATTTTGCGCAAGCCTGCTGTAACGCTTAGCTGCGTATTAATTAGGACTACAACCCCCAGCAGATAGATACTGTAGGCAGTGTGTAATATTATGTATACTGTTTCCCTCTGGCGGGATGACAGCGCTGATGTAACAGAGACAGCAGATCCAGGAAACAATTTTGCGCAAGCCTGCTGTAACGCTTAGCTGCGTATTAATTAGGACTACAACCCCCAGCAGATAGATACTGTAGGCAGCGTATAATATTATGTATACTGTTTCCCTCTGGCGGGATGACAGCGCTGATGTAACAGAGACAGCAGATCCAGGAAACATTTTTGTGCAAGCCTGCTGTAACGCTTAGCTGTGTATTAATTAGGACTACAACCCCCAGCAGATAGATCCTGTAGGCAGCGTATAATATTATGTATACTGTTTCCCTCTGGCGGGATGACGGTGATCATGTAACAGAGACAGCAGATCCAGGAAACAATTTTGCGCAAGCCTGCTGTAACGCTTAGCTGCGTATTAATTAGGACTACAACCCCCAGCAGATAGATACTGTAGGCAGCGTATAATATTATGTATACTGTTTCCCTCTGGCGGGATGACAGCACTGATGTAACAGAGACAGCAGATCCAGGAAACAATTTTGCGCAAGCCTGCTGTAACGCTTAGCTGCGTATTAATTAGGACTACAACCCCCAGCAGATAGATACTGTAGGCAGCGTATAATATTATGTATACTGTTTCCCTCTGGCGGGATGACGGCGATCATGTAACAGAGACAGCAGATCCAGGAAACAATTTTGCGCAAGCCTGCTGTAACGCTTAGCTGCGTATTAATTAGGACTACAACCCCCAGCAGATAGATACTGTAGGCAGCGTATAATATTATGTATACTGTTTCCCTCTCGCGAGATGACAGCGCTGATGTAACAGAGACGGCAGATCCAGGAAACAATTTTGCGCAAGCCTGCTGTCACGCTTAGCTGCGTATTAATTAGGACTACAACCCCCAGCAGATAGATACTGTAGGCAGCGTATAATATTATGTATACTGTTTCCCTCTGGCGGGATGACAGCGCTGATGTAACAGAGACGGCAGATCCAGGAAACAGTTTTGCGCAAGCCTGCTGTAACGCTTAGCTGCGTATTAATTAGGACTACAACCCCCAGCAGATAGATACTGTAGGCAGCGTATAATATTATGTATGCTGTTTCCCTCTGGCGGGATGACAGCGCTGATGTAACAGAGACAGCAGATCCAGGAAACAATTTTACGCAAGCCTGCTGTAACGCTTAGCTGCGTATTAATTAGGACTACAACCCCCAGCAGATAGATACTGTAGGCAGGGTATAATATTATGTATACTGTTTCCCTCTGGCGGGATGACGGCGATCAATTTTTTGGAAAAAGCCCACTGCGTATATAGCCTGAATATCTCTTTCCCTGCCTCACCAGTACTGGCCCTATACTCTGTACAATGACTGCAGACTGCGGACGCAATGCTCTGCTCGGCCGATATAAAAAAAAAAAAAAATTGCGCAACACTGCTAAAAGCAGCCTCAACAGTACTGCACACGGTCAGATGTGGCCCTAAGAAGGACCGTTGGGGTTCTTGAAGCCTAAAATAACTCCTAACGTTCTCCCTATAGCAGCAGCACCAGCAGCAGCACTTTCCCTGAGCTATGTCAGAATGCATCTGTGGCGAGCCGCGGGAGGGGCCGATTTATATACTCGGGTGACACCTGATCTCGCCAGCCACTCACTGCAGGGGGGTGGTATAGGGCTTGAACGTCGCAGGGGGAAGTTGTAATGCCTTCCCTGTCTTTCTATTGGCCAGAAAAGCGCGCTAACGTCTCAGAGATGAAAGTGAAAGTAACCCGAACATCGCGTGGTACTCGCCTCTAGTAACGAGCATCTCGAACACGCTAATACTCAAACGAGTATCAAGCTCGGACGAGTATGTTCGCTCATCTCTATTAACAATTCATCCCGTTTCTTACATTTAGTCCAGAAGTACCCTTGATGAATTGGCCTATCCTGATACCCTCCTTCTTTGAAATCATTACTAAGCTAAACTGCCCTTTGTTCAAAACACTTCCAAACAAATACGCCTTTGTACGCTTTTAAAGTTAGTTTCTCAGATAGTCTCAGATACATGTTTCATTGGTGATAAATCTGGTGACCGGTCAGGCCACGGAAGTGTGGCAATGTTGTAGAGACATTTCTATAACATTCTTGCTGTGTTCAGCTGAGCATTATCTTGCTGGAAAATGCCTCTTTGAAGCCATAGGAGACAACACATGTGGCTGCAGGATGTCCTGAACATATATCGCTGAGCTCATTGTCCCTTGTACTACTACTAGGGGTGGCCAACTCTTCTATATGATGGCCCCCCAAACCATCACACCAGCAGTGGTGACAGTGTGCTGCTCAACAGCAAAGGCAGGATTGAGACGCTCACCCTACATCTCCACACACGAAGATGGACATTTACCTAATCACACCATAAGGCTGGCTTCACACGAGCGCCCCCCAGAGACCCTATACTTACCAACGGAGAATAGCGTGAAGACGCTTCAACGCCCACCGCTGCCGCGTCATGTGACACGCCCACCGCGTCACATGACGCGGCCGGCCGTGTCACGTGATGCGCCGGCCGCGTCATATGACGCGGCGGCGGTAGGCGGGAAAGCGTTTTCACGCTATCTTCCGCTGTGTTACAGCAGGAGATAGCGTGAACGGATGGCTTCCATTGACTGCAATGAAAGCCGTCAGCGCGTACACCCGCGGCAAATAGAGCATGCCGCGGGTGAGGACGGGTGATTTCACGGTGCGGAATTCCGCATCGTGAGCATTGTGCTATTAGGTTCAATAGAACCTAATAGCAGCGGGCAACGCAGCGGATTGTCACCGCGAATTACGCGGTGTAAATCCGTTCGTGGGAAGGAGGCCTTACTCTAATCATTTGCATATCTGTCTGAGATGTAACTGCATGCAGAGTTTTGCAGCAAAATGACAGCTACTTTTTTATCAGACAATGAATGTATTTGGAAGGAATGTGAGCAAATTTCTTGTAGTAATCATTTGATAGTTCATCAGGACTTTTTCTAGAAATTATCTTATATATTCTGCTTTAGGTTGTAGCATTTGAGGGTCTTCTTTTAAACTATACAAGTGGTAGTAGCAGTCTTGGAAGGAGTATGCTATGCCTTGAGGTGTAGTATGTTTCTTAAGGGGTGTTGAATTTCAACAATTTCAGATTTAGGAGATACAGTTTTCAGCCTTTTGGAGAGACTTATTATTCTGTAAATAAAAGTGTAGCTTTACTTTTTTTAAAGCGTTTTCATGAGATCGGGTAAGAAGGTTTCTTAGGTGGAGTATAGCTTTAGTAAGTTCAGATGTTCTTTGAAAAGTCTAATGGTGCTTATTTTGGGATTCAAATTTTTCAGTGGCATCCAGAGCAAGCTGAATGTATTTACGTTGTTGTTTTTTGATCCGGCTACCTAGTTTTATCAAGATTCCTCTTTATGTACACTTTATGATCATTCCAGAGGGTAAATGCATTGATATCGGAGGACTTGTTAAGGGTAAAATATTCAGAAAGTGCATTCTCAATTTATTCTAAGTATGTTTTATGCAGAGATAATGTAGAAATTAGTTCTCCAGACGTTGTCTGAAGATTTGAAAAATTGCTCTTTCAGATGGAGCATTATTGTAGCGTGGTCTGACAATGGAATTATGACGATTTTTGCAGCGGAAGTTCTGTTAACCCCTTAGTGACGGCCCCATTGCCTTTTTACAGCCTGGTTTGCTGGGCTTTAATCCTCAGGACCATAAAAACATGCTCGCACTGAGGATTAAAGCCCTGCGGGCTGTGAACATGACAGTTCCATGCTGATGGCTACCGAATGTAGCCAACAACCTGAACTTGTCATGGGGGGCCAGGAAATCCAACTCCTCATCATGCGATCACTGGTATCCACCAGATATCAGTGATCGCATTAAAGTAAAAAGAAAGTTAAAATAAGTTAAAGTTTTTGCTATGCTCATGGGTCAGTTCTGTGAGGGGAGTTTAGATTACTCACCCCCATCCTCCGCAATGTCCCACGGCATTCTGGTCTTCCGTGACCTGACACCGGCGCCTGCGTGTGCCGGCCAGACAACATTACGTCACGCACACGCACAGAAGGCCGGGAGGCCCAGGAAATCTAAAATCCCCCTGCTCCTGACTAATATGTGTAGCTGAGAGCAGGGTGATGTTGCCAGGCACCACTGTATGCGGTTCCCAGCCACATATTCGCTGTTATCCAGTGGATAACAGCGATCATTTAAAGTTAAGAAAAAAGTTTTAAAAAGTGTAAAAAGAAAAAAAAGTTTGTTTCAGCTCCCCTCAGGATTCATATCCATAAGGGGAGATGAAATTGTGTACCTAAACACGCTGGGTTTATCCCAGGATCTTAACCCAGCTTCAGCGCATGTGCCCATTGCCAATATGGCAGAAGCATGCGCAGAAGCTGCGGATTGCTGGGGTAATTTAAATTCTCCCTGCTCCTGGCTGTCAAACGTAGCCAAGAGCTTGGAGATTTCATGGGGGGTCATGGTACACGGTCCTATTAGTCATGTTATCACCGTTATCCAATGGATAACGGCAATCACATAAAAGTAAAAAAAGTTTCACCTCCCGTCACGAATCTGATCTATGAGGGGGAGTGAAATTACTTGCCTAAGGCCTCCAGTGATGTCCCCCGATGGAATTTTTATCCACGGACCTTTCCTCATCTTCGGGGGGAAAGAGCTCGTCACTAAAATGGCGGACGCAAGTGCAGAAGCTGGGGAGGGCTCGGGATATTTAAAATCTCCTCGCTCCTGGATAAAAGTAGCCGAGAGCTTGGAGCAGTGACCAAGGGTCACGGTGAGTGGTCCCTGATCATGTGATTGCTGTTATCCAATCAATAATGGTGATCATGTAAAAGTTAAAAAACAGTTGAAGTTTAATGCTCTATTTAGTTTGGGCCCTGTTGTGCATACGGACATAATATTAGGGTCACAATGGGTATGGTTCTGAACTCAGGAAAAACAGGGGGATCCATTTTGGGGTGAAAGTCTTCATTTAGATGTGTGCTGTACAAGAAAAACAGTTTTTAAAATGACACGATTGCCAAAACAATGAAAATCATATTTTTTTTCCTTCTGCTTTGCTTAGATTCTTTCAAAAACTGTGGGGTCAAAATACACAGTACACTCCTAGATGAATTCGTTAAGGGGTCTAGTTTTTGAAAATGGGGTCATTTGTGGGGGTTCTCTGTCGTTGTAGCCGCTCAAGGACTCTACAGGTGTGCAATTGGGCCTAAATCACCTTCAAGCAAAATGTCTGTTCTGAAAGCCACTGGCTGCTCCTTTCATTTTGGGCCCCATTGTGCATACAGACATAATATTAGGGCTACAATGGGTATGTTTCTGAACACAGGAAAAAAAATGTGGGATCCATTTTGGGGTATAACTCCTCATTCAGATGTGTTCTGTACAAAATAAAATGTTTTTAAAATTACACAATTGCCAAAAAAATGAAAATCAAATGTTTTCATTCTGCTTTGCTTACATTCATTTAAAAACTGTGGGGTCAAGATATGCAGTACACCCCTAGATGAATTTGTTAAGAGGTCTAGTTTTCAAAATGGGGTCATTTGTTGGGTTTCTTCATTGTTTTGGCCACTCAAGGGCTCAACTAGTGTACAATGCACCCAAAAACACCTGCAAGCAAAATGTCTTCTGAAAGCCACAGGCTACGCCTTTCGGCTTGGGCCCCATTATGCATACAGACATAAGGTTAGAGCCACAATGGGTATGTCCTGTGTTACTGAACACAGGACAAACAAGGGTAGCCATTTTGGGGTGTAAATCCTCATTTTCAAGTGCACTATAGAAAATAAATATGTCTTTAAAATAACATATCTCAAAAATATGAAATGTTATTTTTTCTCCCCTAAATTGAATTAACTACTACAAAAAATGTGGAGTCAAAATACTCATGATACCCCTCAGTGAATATATTAAGGGGTGTAGTTTTTTAGATGGGTTCATTTGTGGGGGTATCTATCATTCTGACACCTATGAGCACTTGCAATCTTGGCTTGATGTAGGAACAAAGTGTTCCTCAAAATGTTGATAAGTAATGTTAAATTTGTATGTCTCCTAAATGGTTAAAAAAAAAACTAAAGTTTTTCAAAAGTGTGTCCAGAATAAAGTAAACAGATGGAAATATATATCTTATCAAAAATTGCACAGTATGTTTGCACATATTTGAGACATTACAGTTGAAAATGTGAAAAAATGATAAGTTTTTCAACATTTTCCCAATTTTGGCACTTTTAATAAATATGCACAAATTCTATCGGCCCTTTTTTGCCACCTAAATGAAGTACAATATGTGGCGAAAAAACTGTGTCAGAATCACTTGGATATGTAAAACCTTTACAGAGTTATTCTATGTTAAATTGACACATGTCAGATTTACAAAATTTGGCTCCATCACTTAGGCACAAACAGGCTTCATCACTAAGGGGTTAATGAGCTGTTTGTTCAGCAGGAACATGTAAATTCGTGAGTACAACTTATACATAGAAGAATCTGTTTCTATATCACTTAGAATCTGCCATATGTTATGTAAGTTTTTAGCCCAGAGTAGTTTCTGTAGTGTGCATTTTCTGGAAGAAGTAGAAGACATTGTGTCAGGAGATTTGTTATTTATGGCATTGAAGTCTCCATATACAATTAAAAGGCTCCTTTTCATTTTGTTTCTTTTTTGAGGAGTTTTAAAAGAAATAATTGTTGACAAGAGTTTGGGGCATAGTTATTAGCAATGGTGTAGTCCATATTACTTTTATGCTGTATTTTATTATAATGATTCTACTCTGGTCATCAATTAGTGAATGGTGGGTAGTCACTGCTACATTGGTTTTAAAACCTTTATGGACTCCTCTTTTCTACTAAGAGATAGTAATGTTAATTATTGCATGATATTCCTTGTGGGACAGTTTTAGGGAATTTTGATGTAGCAGTGAGTTCCTCGCATACATGCAATCTCACAGTTAATGATTTTGCTCTACATTGTTGTTGTTTATTCGTTCAGTCGCTTTCGACTCACCGTGACCTCGTGGAGCAGCCTACGCCAGAGCTTCCTTTCAGCTGTCACTACCCCCAACTCCATAAAGGTCCAGTCTGTCATCTGAAGGACATCATCCATCCATCTTGCCCTTGGTCGGCCCCTCTTCTTTTTCCCTCCACTTTCCCCAACATAAGCATCTTCTCCAAGGTATCGTGTCTTCTCATAAGGGCGAGCACCCACTGGCGTTTGCGTTTTCCGCGGGGAAAAAACGCAGCGTTTTCGCCGCGTTTCCCGCGATTTTTCCGCGCGTTTTTCGCGGCGTTTTTCGCGGCGTTTTCGCGGCTTTTCCATTAATTTCCATTGACTTTCATGGGTGCATTAGGAGAAAAATAAGGACACATATGCAACTGACAGTTCCTATGTTAAAAACGCAAACGCAACGCAAAAAAAAACGCCAGTGGACAGGAACACATGTTATCTCTATGCCTGTGCAGGAAAAACGCAAAACGCAAAACGCAGGTAAAAAAACGCCAGTGGGTGCTCGCCCTTATGTGGTCAAAGTAATTCAGTTTTGCCTTTATTATCATTCCCTCCAGTGAGCAGTCTGGCTTTATTTCCTGGAGTATGGACTAGTTTGATCTTCTTGAGGTCCAAGGCACTCTCAGAATTTTCCTCCAACACCACAGTTCAAAAGCATCTATTTTCCTTCGCTCAGCCTTCCTTATGGTCCAGCTCTCACATCCATAGGTTACTATAGGGAATGCCATTGCTTTAACTATGCAGAACTTCGTTGTTAGGCCTTAGTCACACTCGCGTTTTTTCCCGCGATTTGCGGATCGCATGACGGATGCGCATCCGCAAATCGCGTGACCGGGGCCGAAAAATCGCCTGAAAAAACTGCTCCTAGCCGCGTTTCAATAGAAACGGGCCGAAGTAGTGCAGCACTGTCCAGTGCATTGAATTCAATGGAGCCGGCAATACAGCCGGCTCCATTGAAAGCAATGCGCTGCAGGCGATCTCACGATGGATTTTCTAGAAGGGCTTAAATATATAAGCCCTTCCCTGCAATTCATCCAGAAATGTGTAAAAATAAAAAAATATATATATACTCACCTGGTCCCGGCAGACGGAGTTCAGCCATGGCCGGCGGCAGTTCTCCTGAACTGCTCTCTGTAGTATTCAGCAGCCGGGGATTTAAAATCCCCGCCTGCTGAATGAGCTGCCTCTGATTGGTCACAGCCTGACCAATCAGAGGCAGCTCTCACTCACACCCATTCATGAATGGGTGAGTGAGTGCTGCCTCTGATTGGCTCAGTGCTGAGCCAATCAGAGGCAGCACTCACTCACCATTCATGAATGCTGTTACAGCTGTGGCAGAGGAGAATGATTTGTCTACTATATGTTCTCAATGGGGTCGGCGCTGCTGCCGCAGATAGGTGCGATCTGCGATTTCTGTTCTATAATTTATCGGACGAGCGCATAAAAAGCGCTCATGTGTCCGATACCATTGCAATGCAATGGTTTTATAAAATCGCCAGACGCATGCGCATGCGCAAATCGTGTGAAAAAAACGCCTGTCTGACTGTGCCCTTAGTGTGATGTCTGTGCTCTTAACTATTTTATTGAGATTGGTCATTGCTCTCCTCCCAAGAAGTAAACATCTTCTGGTTTCCTGGCTGCAGTCCGCATCTGCATTAATATTTGTGCCTAGAAATATGAAGTCTGTCACTGCCTCCGCAATTTCTCCATCTACTTGCCAGTTGTCAATCAATCGGGTTGCCATAATCTTGTTTTTTTATGTTTAACTGCAAACCAGCTACTGCACTTTCTTCTACATTAGTGAATGTTTAAAGGAGCTATTTAGGCCCCTTACATTGAGAGCTAAGATTCTGAGGGACATGGTGGAGTGACATAATGATGTTTATGATGAAGCAATGTTACTAGGTAGTATAGGTGGTAAAGTGCTCTCAAGTCGAAAAATGCTGTCTGTTATTTCCAGAACATAAATACAACAAGTGCAAATATATAGGTATAACAGTGTAAATGTTAAAATAAATAGCAAACAAGAAGTAACAAACATAGCCAGAGGCGTAACTTGAAGTTGCTGGGACCCAGTGCAAATTCTGGAACTGGGACCCCAACTATAAAGCTTCGTTGATAGTACTAGTTTCCAATATGGGGAAGAGAAACTTTATGGGCCCTCTATGGCTCCTGGGCCCAGGTGCAACAGCTGCACCCCTTATATTTACGCCAGTGAACATAGCATTAGATGATATTTGGTTCTAGTAAACCAAGTTTTAGGGAAAACAGTAGTAACCAAAGTTCAGTCAGCAAAATTGTCCTAGAATGCACATGGTTACTCACTCTGGTAACAATTGTCCCAAAAAGACACGTTTAGAGATTAGGTATCGCCAAAGACATGCCATTCCTTTTCAAGTTTCTTTGGTGACTTCTAAGAGTCAGTTTCAGAGTTTGGCTGCACTAAGGCATTTTATTGTTGGGGAAGAGAGTAGCGGCCTGCTGGAGACTTAAACAAGCGAGGGACCATCCATGTGATCATCGGCAGTTTAGTAAAGAATCCCCATCTAGAAGGAATTGCGTGTTTACAAAGAGTGGAGGTTAATATCATGAAGGTTTTTCTAGCATGAAGGGCAGCTCCTGATAAATCAGTAAATAGTTTTGGTTTGGTAAACGGTTCAGGGAATAGTTGCTATTCCCTGGACTTTTCCATAAGGGTTTGTTTAGTGTAGGATAGTGGGGCTAGCACATCTCTTGGTACAGAATCAGGAAGTATCTTAGGTTTGGGGACTCTGTGCTCATGATCAATACTCAGCTTATATTCAGCTAAGTCAGGAATCATAAGTTTAGTGAAATGTTGAATGTAATTTTTAAGCTCAGTGTTTGGAACGTTTTCAGAAATTCCATGGAATTTAATGCTATTCCTCCTATGTTTGCCTTTTAAGGCCTCGGTCAGACGGGCGTTTTTTCGCACGATTTGCGCATGCGCATGCGTCCGGCGATTTTATGGAACCATTGCTTTGCAATAGTATCGGACACATGAGCGCTTTTTATGCGCTCGTCCGATTAATTATAGAACAGAAATCACAGATCGCACCTATCTGCGATCTGCGATTCCTGTTCTTCTCTATATGCGCTAAATGGGGCCGTGGGGCCGGCAGCAGCAGCGCCGACCCCATTGAGAACATATACTAGACAAATCATTCTCCTCTGTCACAGCTGTAACAGCTGTGGCAGAGAAGAATGATGTTTGCCCATTGAATTCAATGGAGCCGGCAATACAGCCGGCTCCATTGAAAGCAATGGGCTGCCGGCGAGCACAGGATGAATTTTCGGGAAGGGCTTAAAAATATAAGCCCTTCCCTGAAAATCATCCACAACTGTGTAAAAAGTAAAAAAATATATATACTCACCTTGTCCCGGCAGATGGAGTTCTGCCTCTGATTGGTCCCTGCGCTGAGCCAATCAGAGGCAGCACTCACTCACCCATTCATGAATTCATGAATGGGTGAGTGAGAGCTGCCTCTGATTGGTGAGGGCTGTGACCAATCAGAGGCAGCTCATTCAGCAGGCGGGGATTTTAAATCCCCGGCTGCTGAATACTACTCACAGCAGTTCAGGAGAACTGCCGACCGCGGCTGAACTCCGTCTGCCGGGACAAGGTGAGTATATTTTTTTTTTTACTTTTTACACAGTTTTGGATGATTTTCAGGGAAGGGCTTATATTTTTAAGCCCTTCCCGAAAATTCATCCTGAGATCACCTGCAGCACATTGCTTTTAATGGAGCCGGCTGTATTGCCGGCTCCATTGAATTCAATGCGCTGCACTGCTCCGGCCCGTTTCGAATGAAACGCGGCTAGGAGCAGATTTTTCGGGCGATTTTTCGGCCCTGGTCACGCGATTTGCGGATGCGCATCCGTCATGCGATCCGCAAATCGCGGCAAAAAACGCCCGTGTGACCGAGACCTAAGTCTGTCATTTTTGCTTCGATAGTGAATTTGTTTTCCTTTAAGGAAGTATGTAAGTCAATAGGTTTGTTGTGAGCTGTTGCAAACATTTCCTTTTTATTTTCTGTATGTGAGAAGGTCAATAACTGTTGCTTGAAAGGGAGAAAAAAGTTTGGAAAAGTCTTTATGCATAGAGCTGCACAGAGAAAGCAGCATTTCTTTTTGGGTGGTTTCTGAGACTAATTTGTCAGAAGCCTGTAATTTAGCAAATGAGCCTGTGTTTCAAGAGGAGTAGCCACCTTATGGGTATTATTACCAAGCACAGTGTCTGCTTTGTTCGCAGATAGCTTCTGTTTTTTATTGAACTGATTAGGGGGGATCGAGAGCTCGTGGAATACTTGGGAGCACCAGAAGCATCAGGTAGAGCTGAGTTAATGGCTGACTTATCTCTTCATGGGAGAGAGGAGAAGTTGTCCCAGACCATTCCGAGACTATGGAAGATAAAGATTCCCACTTACAACTGACAGAGAAGTGGCTTCATGTTTGCGCTGTGAGCAGGGGTAAAGCTAAAAGCAGGGAGAAATCTCAGCATCAAGATGGTGCCTGATAAGCATCAGACAGGAGACTAATGTCTAAATCACCAAACTGTATGGAAGTAACTGCAATATACATAGGAAACATCCAAAGTAACAAGTAATCAGGTGAGCGGTCCAGTAATGAAAAGTGTATTTTTGGCAGAGTGGCCCTTTCATCATATGGTCCTTCTCCAGAAACTTACAAGATATGCCAGGTCTAATGAATTGCAGTTCATGAAATCTCTGATAAGGCATATAATGTCCATTATGGTCTTGCTGAGACTAAGGCTGAGCAATCACCAAACCAAAAAGTCCCACGTGGTTATTGGCAAGTAAAGAATCCAGATAAGTATAGCCTCATCAAAATGTCCAATTATTAGCATGGTTTTCAGTTCAATATCAAAATATGTTGCTTATATAACAAACATACTTCTGCACTTTCTAGAAGTAGTATCATTAAAGGAGTTGTGTAAGTGTTTATCAGCATAACTACTTTTCTTAATGTAGTAGGTTATGTACATGTCGTTGGATTTGCTTAGTGTTTGAACACACTTTAAGGTAAAATACGGACTTCTGGGAATCTCCATTGTCAAAAGTTATGGTGTGAACTGGCTTTCAGAGTCTGCATTCTCTCGTCACAGAAGAGGAAATATAAAAACAATCACAGAAAATGGCCATATAACTGCATCCCCTCAATATGCAGGTAGCAAACTACCAAATGAGGGAGCTAATTACACCTGTGAGGGACATCGATGAAACAGCCACTCACACAGCCTCTTAATATAGAGGGGGTAGCTGCTTGGTGTATACTCTCACACAGAGTGGAGGGGATGCAGTTATTTGCCCTCCTTTGTCAGTAAGTATATGGGCATTTTATGTGATTGTTTGTAAATCTGCATTCTCCTATCAAAATCTGAGTATACATGGAGCAGATAAGTTCACCATTGACATGCCATCAAACAGGATATACTGTAATTTGATGTTAGATTGATGTATGGAAGTTATAACAGCATTTGTTTCTGTGAGCTCAAATGTATGCCCCCTAGTCTGTTTAAACCCGCAGCTTCATTTAAACAAGTCATGTTAAATAAAGGTATTCTGGTGGCATAGCACATAAAGGACTATTCTTGCTTTAATATCAATTGAAACAAGATTAGCCAAGTCATGAATTTGGACGCGGGTTACCCCTTATAAACACTACAGTTTATAAACCCTCTCGCACAAGAGAGCATGCATGTATGCTCTCACGTGCAAGGGGATGTATGCAGCTTTTACAAGAGCAGAGTACACTCAATACACTGTAAGTGTCAGCTATCTTTGACAGCTAAAAAGCAACCAATTAGATGGTGCTGTCAATTTAAATGGCTTAACAGATAGAGAGAGCTCCCTCATGTCAAAACCATTAGTTGCAGTTTGGGTGACATGGAAGCCCAGAGCCTTGTGACGGCCCTCAGGGCTGCCATTGTATCTCAGCCTATATGTGCTTACAGTATTAAGCCATGCCTTAATAGAACACCTGCAGAAACACAATATACTGCATTATTGAAGTATTGCAGTATATTGTTTAAGTGATCAAATGATCGCTAGTTCAAGTCTTCTATAGGGACTAAAAACAAGTGAAATAAATTATTTTGTAATTATTGCAAAAATACAAAAAGTGAAAAAAACATTCCATTTTTGTCAAAAAAGCAAAGCAAAGATAAATATATTGGGTATCATCTAGAGATGAGCGAGCACGCTCGGATGAAACAGTTACTTGAGCGAGCATCGCTCTTCTCGAGTAAGTGTATTCTCATCCGAGTAGGCTCAAGGGGGCGGTGGGGGCAGAGGTTGGCGTGCTTGCTCATCTCTAGTATCATTGTATCCATAAAACTCCAAACTATTAAAAAGTACATTACTTTTTTCCTGCAAAGTGAGCACCATCAGAAAAAAATTGTGTCAGAAATGTGCTTTTTTTGTCACCCTGTCTAAACGAATGCAATAAAAAGTGATCAATAAGTGTATGTAAGGCAAAATGGTACCAAAAGAAGCTACAGGTTGACCCCCAAAAAACAAGCATTCACACAACTCCATCAATGAAAAAACAAAACTAGTCAGAGGATGGTGACAGAAATTAATTTTTTAAACATATTTTAACTTTTAAATGTAGTGCAAATAGAAAAATTATATACATTTGGCATCGGTATAATTGAACTGACCTACAGAATAAAGTTAAAATGTTATTTTTGCCTAACATTAAAACCAACCTGCCAAAAAAATGTTTCAATTGCATATTTTCCATTCCAATGCATTTAGGAATTTCATTTACGAAAAATCGACAATTTGGGTGATTGAAATTAATGAGCTGTAGTGTACAGTATGCTGCAAGTGTTAAGATGGATTTACATAACATTTCATTCAAATTCAATAAATGCTAGTATTATGGGTTAAACTGTTGACTCATAATGCAATCGACCTTCTTTATAAGGGATGTTGGAAAGTGCATATAATGTTGCAAAAATTCAGGTAAAAGTAATTTTAAATTGTTTAAAAATTCATATATGTTGTATTCCCAAAAACCCACATTTTTTTTTATCAGTGTGCCCTTCTGTTATCCATGCAGAATCTATATGTTCTTTCTATATTCCCATACGTCATTTGTTTTTCACATCTGTAATAGAGATGAGCGAGCGTACTCGGATAAGCACTACTCGCTCGAGTAATTGGCTTTATCCGAGTATCGCTGTGCTCGGGTCTAAAGATTCGGGTGCCGCTGCGGCTGACAGGTGAGTCGCAGCGGGGAGCAGGGGAGAGCGGGCGGGAGAGAAGGAGAGAAAGATCTTACCTCCGTTCCTCCCCGCTCTCCCCTGCAGCTCCCCGCTCCGTGCTGGCACCCGAATCTTTAGACCCGAGCACAGCGATACTCGGATAAAGCCAATTACTCGAGCGAGTAGTGCTTATCCGAGTACGCTCGCTCATCTCTAGTCTGTAACTAAAAACTGAAACAGGCCCCAATTTTCATTTTTTTGCTTGGTGTTTGTCCTTTTTCCCTGGGTTTTATATAGCATATTCATAATATGCAGCACTTTACTGTTTCTGTCCTCATTGGGTCTCACAATCTACATACACTTATTATTATAGTTTTCGGAGGAAACCCACAGCGAGAACATACAAACTACAAGCAGATGCTGCGCTTGGTCAGATTTGAACTTAGGACCCCAGCGCTACAAGACAATAGTGCTGACCACTGAGCCACTATCCTCCTCAGTAAAATGTCACATGATGCAAAAGAAAACATGATTCATCAGATGAGGAAGTTTTATAATTCTACAGGTTTTCTTATTTTTGTCACTAATATACTTGAAAAATATATTATCCTCCCCCTTAATAGATTTGGCCATTTCCTCCTCTTGTTGTGCTTTAGCAGCATTATGTTTTGCCTCCTTCTGTCTAATTTTATACAATTTTTTGTCTGCTATATTTCCAGTTTCTTTCTTATTTGTGTTACTAATATACTTAAAAAATATTTTATCCTCCGCCTTAATAGATTTGGCCATTTCCTCCTCTTGTTTTGCTTTAGCAGCATTATGTTTTGCTTCCTTCTGTCTAATTTTATACAATTTTTTGTCGGCTGTATTTCCAGTTTCTTTAGATCTCTTATAGACAGACTTTTTTTCTTTTACTATCTTACTAACTTCTCTAGTGAGCCATAGTGGTTTCTTTTTTCCTTTCATTTTGATAGTTTGTTTGACATAAAGTTTAGTTGCCTGTAAGATAGCCATTTTTAGTAGTATCCACTGGGCACACACCCCTGCTGTTTTATTGCACCCTGTTAATTTATTTTTTAAACATTTAAAAATTCATTGATATCTTTGAAATTAAATTAGTCCTTCTAAAATGTAATACTTTGGTTGTAGTAAAAGAATTCTCAATGTCAAATCATAAACATTGGTGGTTGTTGGAACTTAAATTCTCTTTCACCTTAACCTCAGACACCATATCCCCAACAAGTAAATACTAAATCTAGAATGTTATCTCCTCTGGTTGATCACCTAACAAGCTGTTTCAGAGATGCTTCTTTAAGTGGCTCTATCAAATTCTTGCTCCTGTTTGTAAATGCCTATATATGACACCAATTCTAATTACACAGGTCTGCAAAAAAAAACTTTTTCAGCTGCATGTGATATTTTAGGTAAATTTTATGTTTTCTAGGGTTCTGAATCCAAAAATGATCTCTATTTCCCCCCATCACATACATTTTTTTTTTTGCAATATATTAGGGGTTTACATTATAAATGCATATGAATCATGAAAAAAAATCACAATTTTATTACAATGAACTAAACATATTATTTATTAAAAAATACATTCATGATACATTTATCATTTCATGTTCACCCTTTTCTTCTTCTCTTTGATGTCTGTAGTCCAACATTAGTCAGATAGCATGGAGACGTCCCAATTTCCCTGGTAGTGTCTCTCGATATCACGGACACCCTGGTGAAATTTTTCACCCTGCTCTTGACTAAAGGCTCCCAAGTTTTCGGGAAAATAGTCGACATGGGAGTTTAAGAAATGAACTTTTAAGCTCATCTTGCATCCCTGAGCTTTAAACACAGCCGTTGTACAATGGTTTTGTAGATAGGGTCTTTAGTATTCCCCAAAAACATATGTACTACGTCCTTGAAAGAGTCCCATGCTTCTTTTTCACCCATTGTTTCTGAAAAGAGGAGATCAGATAAGAGTTGTCATATGTCAGGGCCAGTAAAAAGTTCCTCTTTCAACTTGGCTTAAGGGCAGTTTTGGGAACTTGGAACACAGATATATGAAACATTCCCCATCTTTTGGCAGCGATTTAACAAACTGCTTCATAAGCCCCTAAGAGGTCGTAATAAAATCTTTTCAGGTGGAAGCAAGGTAGTACTAATGATAGTTTCTTGTTATTTGTGTGTATTTTGAATCACTATTGATTTAAGACTTTCTTTGACATAAATAACGTCTCCATCACCCTTTCGTTCTATTATGTCTTTTCGGTACAACGTATATCCAGGCATGGCTATTTCCCAATCATTAGAATTCTTTAATCATATCTTTGTTATGGCAAAAAGATCTTAATTATCCATGTATATAATAGTCATTAGTTCAGAGAGCTTGTTTCCTAAGCTACGAGCATTACTACACATTGAGATGTTGAGAAAATTACTGGATCTGTCACCCGCAGATCTCTCACAACTGCAAATACTGACAAAACAAAACAGAACAAATAAATGGGAAACACTGTCCCTATATAACTAAACACAGAGGAGGACCCTGCCTGAAAGCAGGACGATCGTCCCAATAAGGACAGCCCTAACCACATGCCTTGACCCCTAGTTGACCCTACGTGGGAAAGGAGAAAAAAAACACACAAAAAAACAGAAATAGGAAAAAGTGCTGTACTTGAGCTTTGAGATGCACCGGTAGCTGAGAAATCCAGGACCAAGCTCTGACTGCTAACACAGCCAGAGAGAGACTGAAAAATCAACAGCACTTCAGCTCAGTATCAGGCCAAGCTAAATAGCCCTGATAATTTCCCACAGGTGCAACTAAACACGTCACACCTAAAACCACACCCACCTGAGCCAGAAGATGTAGGAACATCTCCAAAACCAGCACCAGACTATCAGCAAGGCAGCCATCACAGAACCACCACAGCACTTGATACCTCATACAAACCAACTTCTCTCTTGCTAGCTACATTATCCTGTACATTAGGAGCCCTATTTGTATCAGCAACTACATTACCATCAAGTTCAGAAAGAGCACCATAGGAATTATATTTGGATAGTCCAAAACTAGCATGTTTATGTTCTACAATTTGCAATTGTCATGTTTGTGCAGCACACAATTACCACGCTGAACACAGATGCAAGGTAACATTCACAACCACTGAAGTTGATAATACTATGCACTGTAAAACAGTGTGCACCACGCTATGCTGAACAGTAGCACCATTCTAAGGAGAAGTAAGCCTGGCCCTAACCTAGCAGGGGTTTGAAGGGTCCCTGCCTGGAAGCAGAGTAATCACCTCGATAGAGGCGGACCCACAGTCTTCTTCCTGGGCCTTGATTGTCATTATAGAGGCCCCTGGAGAGATGAACTGAATAGCAAAGCACTACAGAAAATACAACTAAAAAGTATACCGCAGCAACTTCTCTGGAAGTAGCAGTACACCCAGCACAGAGGAGCTCAACTCTCCACTACTCCTCTAAGGAGTTGAGTAAGCAGCATTAAGCAAAGCGAGGGGTGAGAATATAAAGCTACTCTACTGGCAGAGCAATTAGAGAACCACAGCTTCAACCTTCTCCCAGGCATGACTAACATAGCATGCATCCATGCAGCAAAGAGAGACAACACCCAGCAGTTTCTGCACATGGTGCATTAACCCTTGTCCTGCATAACAAGGTGGCAGGTTTTGGTCTGCGTTGAGGCTACTGTGCCACAATGCTGTCTGACCGACAAGCCGCAACAGCAATCTCCCAGAACCAACTGTTTTTCTAAATATATGTATATACAGGATATTTGTAGCTCTATAATAGTAAAAAAAAAAAGAGTCAGGAAATTGATCAACACAAAACTTTGGACCTAAGAAAGACATGGCGATAAGGTATGCATTCCCTTTAATGGGGTTATCTGATACAAACAGTACATGCAATTTTGCAAAACAGCTCACCAGCTTTCAAAAACATAAAATAAGCCATATTTATCTTGCCCAATTTTCTGCCACACTCATTACAACTTTGCACAGTCTTTCATTGTTTTCCACCTTCTGCTGAAGCAGCAATTACATCTGCTGCAGCTATTCACTGGACAAAGTGAGTTGGAGATTGGCTACAGCAGTCACATGTCTCTGGTATTGGTGACATCATTACTGTTGCAGGACGTGTAGAGCTGGCGGATATTTGGCAATAACTTTTTGAGTCTTGATAGCCCCTTTAAAGGTTTCCATACACTACATTATGGGGCATGATGCTACTGCAAAAAAATAATATGAAATAATGGAAATTCAGCAAATGTCAAATGCTGATAAAAGAAAATAGAAGGTAAGGAGCATCTCGTATCAAAATAAGGCGTCGTGTTACTGAGTGAACAATCTTTCAAGTTAAAACTTGTTGAATGTCCAGTCTTGTCCAACCTTGAACTAAAAATTAATTTTTCATAGTGATGTATATGTTATAGCTTAACTAATTCAAACTCAAAGGCAAAAGGCCAAACTATAAAAAGCTAAATATTTTCATGTAGAGGCAAAATTAAATCTTCAATAACATAGTATTAAAAGATTTTCATATCTTTTCATTTTAAAGTGTAAGTGAATTAATATGCAATGTGCTGTTGTGTTACAATGCTTGTTTAAAGTGCACAATGTTAATAAACATCAGATACTGTATTAAGGAGTCTTCAAGCGTGTAAAATAATATGATTTCACAATGATTACATATTCACTCTACAGCTGGCTGAGTTTTTACATCTCCATTTGTCACTGACTATTGTGTCCAATTAAATGATTAGCTTTTAAAAACTGCTGCACATTATGAGAGTGAACTTGTGTTCCATTGCAATGAGTGATGCAGAAGCAAACTCATTACAGCATGTAATTCAACCATATTAAATAACAAACAGATGGCTGCTGTAAATGGGAGCTGCTTTTTCTCTTCAAAAGTGCCATGAAAAAGGTGTTTTTATTTATCTTTGTTTCCAGTTTCTTTCTGTTTTCTTGACAAGTGGGCAGCTGGTTGCTGAGGTTTTCAATTGATGCAAAAGAATGAAAAGCCTGTTTCCATTAATTTCTCCATAAAATAAGTCTTTGAATCATTTCTGTTATAAATGCATGTGCAGTAGCAAGCTGCTGCTTGATTAATTCACTTATTATGAAGATTTCATCTTTTATAAGAGGGCCTGCAGGTAATTTGTCTTGTTTAGTAAGATTAGAAAAATGTAATTATCTTTATACCTTAGGACCCCTATCAGTTTAATTGTGTTCCTCTAATTTCAAACATTAATTCTTGTTTTTATCTTAAATTGTAACATTTTAAATCTTTTACTAAGTGCTTAGAGACGCTATGCAACAATAGCGTAAGTTAAAAGTAGCAGTGAAAGAGTTAAATATTTAAACCTGTAGTCCGATATATACAGTAGCTGTGCTTGTCATAGGTATAAAAGAAATTGCGAGTGAATCACTGAAACTTTACATGGTCAATCAGCATCAGCCTTTGGGCATAAGTTGTAATGATCTCATGGGACATTATCTGGTCCTTGACAGTGAATATATGGTTTCAACACAGAATCGTATACCTATATCCACAGAACATATATTTCTCAATCATCCTATGGAATCATTGCTTAAAGGGAATTTGTCACATTCCCATAGCCCCATAAACTAAGTTATGGAGCTGTTAGGGGATGTGACAAGGAGCTGGGTGAGGTATTATGTAAAAACTCGCTTTTTCCTTCACTTCAGCAGTGTCTGAAGACTGCACTGGCACTGCAAGTCCGACTCTTTTCACAGTCAAGTGTGCACTCTCTCATAGGCCTGTAAAGAATAGTGCACACATGGCACTGTGAAAAAGAGTCAGATTTACAGCGCAGGCATGATCTGCACAGGGTGTCCACACTGGATCGTGAGAGCTGGGGAATATAAAAATACTTCACCTGGCTCCCTGTCATGTCCCATAGCGGCACCCTAACTTAGTTCCCTGTAAGTTGTTGCCTAAAACAGTTGATTTTAGCAGGGGAAGTCATGACCAGCTAGGTATTTCCCTTACATTATCTAATACAGAGAGAATGTGTTATTACAGGATGGCCATTCAGATGAATGTAATGTACATTGGCAAGCATAAGATATTGCAATGCAGTAGTATGCCAATGTAGTACAGAAGTAACCACACAATCTCAGGTTCAAGTAGCCTGAGTAATCTATGCTGTTTGGCAGCTTTATTCACATGTAGGCTAAACACTCCATGTTTAATATGAGGGAAAAATAATGAGGTGACTTGAATTAGTGCAGCTTTTTACTTATTCCTAGCAAAAGACATAAACACTTTAAAGGGGTTGTCTCGCGGCAAACATCAAAATTTTACCTTACCCCATTCCCCCTGTCACCCCCCCCCCCCCCCCCCCCCCGGCATAAAATAGCAATTTAAAGCGGTTTTTAAACCGCTTGCTACTCACCGATCCTACGAAATATGGAGTTATAAAAATCTTCTCCCTAAGATGGCCGCCGGTCCTTTCCCAGGGATGCACTGCGGTTTTCTCCCATGGTGCACCGCGGGTCTTCTCCCATGGTGCACCATGGGCTCTGTGCGTTCCATTGCCGATTCCAGCCTCTTGATTGGCTGGAATCGGCACACGTGACGGGGCGGAGCTACGATGACGACGCGGTGACCAGCTCTCCGGCACGAGCGGCCCCATTCTCCAGCCAGAAGCACGGACTGCGCAAGCGCGTCTAAAAACGCCAGAAGACATCAGAATTAGACGGATCCATGGCGACGGTTATGCTAGCAACGGAGCAGGTAAGTGAATAACTTCTGTATAGCTCATATTTAATGCACGATGTATATTACAAAGTGCATTAATATGGCCATACAGAAGTGTATAACCCCACTTGCTGCCGCGAGACAACCCCTTTAATATCACACTCAAACAGAAGTAGTTAAGAAGGTTGGCTCATCCAAACTCATATTACAGAATCACTGTGGGTCTGCCTCATGGCACTATTAGCATATATATCATTTTGCCAAGGGAAACTTTCTCTGCCTACAAATTTCCCTTGCTGTGTACATATAATATCACACAGTGGCCATTCAAATAAAACGTCATTCATATAGTACCTGCATGTCTTCAGAATGCTAGAACAAGAGATACTCTTACAGGACATTTCTCTTTTCTGGCTCATAGAGGAGGTTCTGAGAAGAAGATCACATTTATCATGTCCAAATGTCCTAACGTAGCATATGGATAGGAGACAACCATTTAATAAAGTCATGTGATTGTAAAGGCCCATTTACACACAAAGATAATCTTTCAAACGATTGAACGATTGAAAGTTTTAGCAATGTTTTTGCATAAAGTGTTAGTGGATACTAATGTCCATTAACACTTTATCATCTTCATTCGCATGTGCCTCCAGAAGCTGTTTGCTGAGCCCAGCCTGTGACTAATCACATGCCGTGCTGTGCAAACAGCTGCATTGTTCTCATCAGGGCAGTCAGCAGAATACAATGTAATTTCCCGCAGAGAACACAGCATGGGGTCTGTTGATAGATACTTTATCTCTCTGCGGCTGAATGCGAGATTTTACGTTCACCTTAAAATCATCGTTCAGATTAAAAGTGCACGATGGCAGCATTTAGATGTAACGATTATTGGTCATTTTCGGTTGTTTGAATAAATCTTGAGCGATAATCGTTACATGTAAATGGCCCTTAAGGTATGCCTAGGCCTAATAATATTTAAATTTTGCTTTGTTGCTATTATGCCAGTTTTGTGTGTACCTATTCACACGGTGTACAGTACCTTGTTATGTCATAATAGTGCACATGTGCTGTGCTAATGTTGTAGTACTCAAGTGCAGTAGTTGGCACTAGGTGCCAATGTTAAATAAGTTATATAATGACTTTCAGCAGAAAACAGATTCAAGTGTGGATGAGCACAAAGCAGCCAGAAGTCCCCTGCACTGAATGGGGTCCAGATGAGTGTACCCTCACTGGGAGGTAGAGGTCATGTTCCCAGGTAGAACACAGCAAACTATCAATAAGGCTGTAGAGCAGCAGAGACACTAGAGAGATTACTGTGTGGAAATCAAGAGCATGGGAGACAGATAAGCAGCAGAGAAAGTAGTAGTGCTTAGATGTATTTGACTCCCTAAGCACGTAAGTGTATGCCAGGGTGGAGACACATCTGTAGAGAGTTGACACCTATCTAGGCTGTGGAACAGTCTCCTAAATCTGTGCACAGTTGTTGTTGAGCAAATGACAACAGAGAGAGGCTGTTGGCTCTCCTAAGAGAGACTGGTTGAAAAACTGAAAAATTGCTGGCTACTTATGATAAGTGTCAGGATGGAGGAATGTATAGCATCACAGGGACTGTGAGTTATATTGCTGTGCTGCATAACACAGTTACATCTCCACATTACATCTCCACTGACTACAGATGAAATAACCCACCTCCCGCTTTTTAATTTAGAAACTTTGTCAAGGACCATAACAATGTCCAATAACATTATTGAATATTTTTTTAAGTTGCTGTACCCTTAGATGACTCAGCAGGAGCTGCCTTTTCAAAGCTTTCAGTCTGTTTTAAACTCAAGGCCTATTCAGCCTTATGGACCTCTTGAAGCTCTCCCTATGTAAGATCATCTCCCTAGTGCCATTTCCTCAAGCTCGGTCTACTGTCCTGTCAACAATGCAAATTTAGATGTAATCTAGGCTAGAGACTTTTGAGGCTAGAGTTCTACCAGGACCGCAACTCTTTTGATGGCACAGAATGAAGCAAGCAAAGACAGAATACTCCAAGGCAACACAAAAATACTTCTCTGAGACAACCAGCTTGATAGCTACAAACAGTTCATAAGCATGTGGTTTCACATCAATCTCTCAAAGAGGTCATAGAAGCGTCACATTAGATAGCAGCTCTTTGCTGCAGGTTAACCATCATAATACTCAATAGTATTACTTCTGCCTGCTTTGGGACACTACTGGTTCACTTCCGTCAGCTCAGACTCTGGCTTCCACAGTCCAGCAACTCCTGTTGATTTTGCAGGCCTTTTCTACTTGACATGGCTCTCTCAGCGTAGTGCAATCTTGAACCTGCTGGAGCGAGGAATGCTCCATACTGTCCGACCATACATCAGTGCTGCTTTGATATAATGTAAAATAAAAAAAAAGCATTGTGACTCCAGAATCATTCATTATTAGTTGGCTTCCATGGTTATAAACCCTTCTGCTTGTGTTCCAAGACTATGGTTTATTATGAATATCAAACAGTATAGTGACTATTTCAACACAATCTATTGTTGAAAATTCTGTAGTGATGTGATAGGGATTGCAGTCTATCATTAGAAGTGAGCTTAATTAGCATCTTTTTATCCAGTATATCAGTCTAAGCAATGGTGTTTATGTGTATCTGTTGTGGCAATGTCTGTCTGTGTCTGTGAGTGTGTGTGGGGGGGGGGGGGGGGGAGTGGCAGAACAGCAGCTCACTCAGTCCATGTAAAAGTCTGAAAAACTTTATTTTCTTGGATATTCAGCAATAACAGAAAACCCAGTGGAAAACAATCGCCACTGGCAGAACATGCACTTTGTGCAATAAACAAACAGACGCTTGTCCATCAAAGCACTAACTAAACAGTAGTTCTCTAACTTAAAGCTAACGTGCAGCAAAGGTCAGCAAACAGCAGAAGTCTACCAAGAAGATGTGCTCACTCCAGGCTCTGACCATGACTGCCTGAGCTTGCAGCCTTTTATGTCCCAGTGATTACCTCAGTAGGCCCAGCTGAGCTCACTAGGATCTCGAAGGAAGTCCTGTACTGGAGTTTTATCTCACCCAGGTAAGCATTTGGGGGAAATGTTACTTCAATACAGTACGGATTTGCATTGTATATATTGTTTATATTCATGTCTCAGATTAACTAAACAATATTCAGTTGAAGTGTTTTGGTTTGTCCAAAGGTATTTTTCCAGTAGATCTTGCTATTTTTGCTAAGTACCACCTGTTTAATTATAAATCAGTTATTGTCATTTCTCCAATGGTATGTTTCCAGAGGATGACTGGCTAAGTAAGATGATTACCATACCCAATTTGTACAGGACCATACTAGCGGGACAGCTATTTTGGACCTAATATTGACCAACCCGACCTGACCTGACCTGACATGGAAAATGACTTGGGGATTTTAGTTAACTATAAACATAACTGGAGCAGCCAGTGTCTGGCAGTTGTTGCCAAGACAAAAGGGACCATGGTGTGCATCAAAAGAGGTATAGGAGTACATAACAAGAATATTGTTATTCGTCCTTTAAATCACTGGTCAGGCCTAAATTAATAGACAACTAAATTAATAAATAACCCCAATTTTGATAACCCAGAAAGGTTAGCAAAATTGAGGTTATTTAGTTTAGAAAAAAAGATGGCTGAGGGGCGACCTAATAACTATGTAAAATATATCAGGGGATAATACAGAAATCTCCCCCATGATCTATTTATACCAAAGACTGTGACTGTAACAAGGGGGTATCCTCTACGTCTAGAGGAAAGAAGGTTTCTACACCAACATAGAATTCTTTAATGTAAGAGGAATGATACCATGGAACTCTCCGCCTAAGGAGGAGCTGATGACAACCTCACTAAAAGAGCTCAAGAGGGGCCTGGATGCCTTTCTTGAGTGTAACAATATTACATGTTATAGTCAACCTATCAGGTAGGTGATGATCCAGTCCAGCACAGTTACTATACAAACCCCATACACAGATGGAACTAGGAAAAGTATCTTGCCCTGAACTAGGGAAATTCCTGCCTAGAGCTAGAGCAGTCGTCCCGATAAGGATGACTTCACAGTCTTCTTCTAAGCACTGATTGACCCTGATGGGACAGAACAATTATAAACATTGTGTCTAAACAGTGCACCTAACAGTCACTGATTACAAGTCCTAGGTCAAGCACAGTCGCTATTAGTACCTAGGTCTAGCAAGGAGGCCCTAATTAAAACACAAAAAGAGTATAGGCAAAGGCTGAAGTCAATAGACCATAGGTAAACCATAACAGATAGAAGACCAAACCCACAAAGGCCACTAGGCCACAGGGCCAAAGCCACAAAGGTCACAAAGGTTATAGACAAAGCCCCAAAACCATAAAAGCTACAAGTATAGTCAAAAAAGATATTTAGACCATAAAGCAAAAGGACACAACCGGCCATAAGGCCAAAGCCACATGGACCAAATTGCCAAGACCACAGAGGCCATAAGACCAAGGCCACACAAAGCCATAAGTTTACAGGTAAAGATGTGAAGGCTACTATACTATAAGTTGAGCCGTGAAGACTATAGGTAAAGCCATAAAGGCTATAGGTTAAAGCCATAAAGGCTATAGGCAAAGCCATAAAAGTTATAGTCAAAGCCATGAAGGCTGCTAGGCTATAGGTGAAGCCATAAGGTTAAGATAAAGCTATAAAGGCTATTAGGCTATAGGCAGAGCCCCAAAAATATAGGTAACGCTATAATGGCTAACAGGCTATAGGCAGAGGCATTAAAGGCTATAGGCAACACCATAAAAGCTCAAGGCAAAAAATAAAAGTTATAGGCAAAGCCATGAAGGATACTAGGCTACAGGCAGAGCCATACGTTTATAGGTAAAGCTATAAAGGCTATTATGCTATAGACAAAGCCATTAAAAGGCTATAAAGAAGGCCGTAAAAGGCTATAGGCATAGACATAAGGCCTATTAGACTATAGGCTGAGCCATAAGGCTATAGGCAAAGCCATAAAGGCTATCAGGCTAATGGCAGAGACGTAAGGCTATGGTCAAAGCCAACAAGGGTATCAGGCTGCAGGCAGAGTCAAGAAAAGCTATAGGCAACACCATAAAAGCTATAGGCAAAGCCATAAAATCTTTAGGCAAAGTTATAAAGGGTACTAGACTATAGGCAGAGCCATAAGTTTATAGATAAAGCTATAAAGGCTATTAGGTTACAGACAGAGCCGTAAGGCTATAGACAAAGCTATAAAGGCTATCAGGCTACAGGCAGAGTCATATAGCTATAGGCAAAGCTATAAAGACTAGCAGGCTACAGGCAAAGCCCCAAGGCAATAGGCAAAGCCATAAAAGGCTATAAGCAAAGCCATAAAGGCTATCAGACTATACACAGAGCCAGAAGGCTATAGGCAAAGTTATAAAAGGCTATAAGCAAAGTCATAAAGGCTTTCAGAGTCATAGGCTATAGGCAAAGCCATAAAGGCTATCACCCTACAAGCATAGCCGTAAGACTAAAGGCTAACAGGCTACAGGCAGAGCACAAAGAATATAGGTAAAGCCATAAAAGCTAACAGACTATAGGAAGAGCCATAAAAGAGTATAGGCAAAGCCATAAATGCTATTAGGCTATAGACTGAGCCATAGGGTTATACGTAAAGCTATAAACTCTATCCGGCTAAAGGCAGAGCCGTAAGACTATAGGCAATGCCATAAAGACTGAGAAACTACAGGCAGAGCACCAAGCATATAGATAAAGCCATAAAGGCTAACAGGCTATAGGAAGAGCCATAAAAGGGTATAGACAATGCCATAAAATCTATAGGCAAAGCCATAAAGGCTATTAGGCTATAGACTGAGCCATATGGTTATAGGTAAAGCTATGAAGGCTATCAGGCTACAGGCAAATCTATAAAGCTATAGGCAAAGCCATAAAGGTTATCAGGCTACACACAGAATTGCAAGGTTATAGGCAACGATTCAGGGAGTATACCACCACTGAAGGGCTCTTCCACAACTGCAGTAGAAGAATCCCATGAGGTAGAGAAAAAGACTTCTGTTCAAAACCTCCAGAGACAGGGCCACACAGCATTTCCTGCAGGAGATGAGAGAATAATTTTTCCGGCTTATCTAGTGGCTTCCTGTGGAGACCTAGACCAGGGGCAGGTAACTTCTTATGCCATAGAGTTTGGGAGTGAGGCCCTGCAGGCCACCACCTTTGGAGATCTGAAAGAACCCTTGAAAGAGCAGCGGCAGCTAACTAACAGCTACCTCAGCATTCTCCAACCTATCTAAGGAACTGAGGATTTGAAGGGTGTGCCTGCCTTTAAAGAGATCTTGGAGGTTCCTGTTTCCTGTCTGGATGGGAGGTGGTTTGTCATTGGTGCTGTCATAAGTTTGTCTTCCTTCCTCTGGATAAACATTGGGGGTGGTGTGTGGTAGTAGGCTGAACTGGAAGGAAATGTGCCTTTTTTTTAGCCTTGACACTATGTTGCTATGCTATGTTAATGTATGTTGCTCTATTTACTGTGCCTGCCATTATAGATTTGGTCTGCCAGGAAGAGAGTGTTGCTTGACCAGAAAAGGCCTACATCCAGCACATTCCTGCAGTGTTTGCAAGGGAATCCCATCATACATATTTTATAAATGACCACAGATCGAAATCATGCCTTTCCCACTGTAGTTCTGGATTCATAGAGTGTGGCACATTGTCCTGTGCATTTAATAGAGACTGTAACTATCAAGCAGAGTGTGCACATCATAGACTGTAACCATCAAGCATGCAATATGGCAAGCAATATTAACTTCATGTTAGTAAATTAGGGAGAAATAGTGTCTGCAGCACAAATTAATGGACTTTGAAGAAAAAAAGCACCTCATAGAAGTTCTGTACTGTGAAGTCTTTATTTTTTCAATGGAGGTCTGCTTAAATGCAATACTAGAGTAAAATAACATATCCAGCAAGTAATGTATTTACTGTGTAGACTAAGAGAACGGAATCATTCATGACTGTGTAAAGTTTTGGGGGAATGGGTGATGTATTACAGTACTTATTAGGAATGTAACCAAATGTAAGCTGTGGAGATACTGAATTGCCAAATTTGGCTAGATTTACCAAGCTTCTTTGTATTCATAAATTAATCCTAATGGAAAATATTTATATGACTTTTCTGCATAGTACTTACCACTTTTAGTCCTAAGAGGAACTCCCTAGATGATAAATGAAACACATAGGAATGAACTATGGGTGTAGATAATTAAGCCAACATTAAGGTCACAAATATAGCATCAAGGGTAATTTAATGGTCAGGATCACGGACACAGAAAGATGCAGTAATTAAGTTCAAGCCAAATGTTTCATTAAAGAAAAGCACTTAAAATACAGATTAGTACATAAGGGAATTTGCTTTTTTCTCTGACAATCGACAACCCAAGGAGTTAGCTTAAAGA
The DNA here is from genome assembly GCF_035609145.1 of Eleutherodactylus coqui. NCBI lineage: Eukaryota > Metazoa > Chordata > Amphibia > Anura > Eleutherodactylidae > Eleutherodactylus > Eleutherodactylus coqui. The sequence goes on along the minus strand of NC_089837.1, from coordinate 416,030,238 downwards.
GTTTGTCCAGGTTTGGGAAAAAAACTTGTGTCTGTGGCCTTTGTCTTTCTTTATGTTATAAATAGTGATGAGCGAGCGTACTCGGAAAAGCACTACTCGCTCGAGTAATTTGCTTTATCCGAGTATCGCTGTGATTCGGGTGCCGCTACGGAGCGGGGAGCTGCAGGGGAGAGCGGGGAGGAACGGAGGTAAGATCTTTCTCTCCCTCTCTCCCGCCCGCTCTCCCCTGCTCCCCGCTGCGACTCACCTGTCAGCCGCAGCGGCACCCGAATCTTCAGACCCGAGCACAGCGATACTCGGATAAAGCACATTACTCGAGTGAGTAGTGCTTTTCCGAATACGCTCGCTCATCCCTAGTTATAAACTTATGGCCCTTTTACATGGGACGATTATTGCTCAGAATCCTTCAGATTCCCACTGAATAATTGTCCTGTGTAGGTGCATACATTAACTGAACAACAATCGTTCACTTCTGAATGGCTGTCTGTTTACTGTGAATGGAGGCAGGTGGGGGAAGGATGCTTCCCGACCCGCTCCATCTCCATTCCAGCAGTGCTTCGGGAAGAGCTGCCTGTGATTGGCTGAGCACCTCAGCTATTGAATGACAGCTGAGAGCTGCCTCTGATTGGTCCCTGCGCTCAGCCAATCAGAGGCAGCACTTACTCACCCATTCATGAATTCATGAATGGGTGAGTGAGAGCTGCCTCTGATTAGTGAGGGCTGTGACCAATCAGAGGTAGCCCATTCAGCAGGCGGTTATTTTAAATCCCCGCCTGCTGAATACTACACAGAGCAGTTCAGCAGAACTGCCGCCAGACGCGGCTGAACTTCAGCTGCAGGAAAAAGGTGAGTTTACTTTTTTTTTTTTTTTTTACACATTTTTAGGATGGTTTTCGGTGAAGGGCTTATATTTTAAGCCCTTCCCCGAAAATTCATCCAGCGCTTGCCGGCAGCCCATTGCTTTCAATGGAGCCGGCTGTATTGCCGGCTCCATTGAATTCAATGGGCGAACATCGTTCTCCTCTGCCACAGCTGTGGCAGAAGATAGCGGGGCCGTTTCACTGAAAACGCTGCTAGGTGCAGATTTTTCAGCGAATCGTCGGCCCCGGTCATGCGATTTGCGGATGCGCATCCGTTATGCGATCCGCAAATCGCGCGAAAAAACGCCCGTGTGACTGAGGCCTGACTGTGAATACCCTCTATTATTCTATACAGTGATTTTTTTTTGTTCCTGTAGTGACAGAATATATTCTGTCAAGTGACAGAATATTGTCACTTGACAATATTAACAGCACAATTGAAAGTATACTGAAACCAATAATCTTCTGTATCTTATATAAGAATTTTAACCACCAAGAGTTTTTGTAAAACTGTCATGTGAAGAAAGAGAAGTAGAATCTTTTGTTTTAACAATATGGATTGCTACTGTTTATTTAAAAGATAACCGGTGATCACCACGTTACAAGCTCAACTAGCAGTGTTTCTATAAAAATTAAATTAAGTGTTTCATGTGAAACTAGTTGCTTTATCGAAACATTGTGAATTTGCTGTTGCTGAAATGATCATTGTATTTGCTTGAATGAAAGCTGTAAACTTCTCATTCTGCTGTGGGTCTGTTTTGTTCTGAAGTGTTTCAAGGCACAGTAATTAGTTTCACATTATGAAATATAGGGAATCTCTCCACATATGTCTTTGTATTTTTGCCATGCAATCTTTTTTTTTATAATGAACTATATAATTGTTTTCTAAACAATACAGAAAAGCTTACTGTGTGATTGTTCTCAATGAGATAAACCAAGTAATCTTGTAGATGTGATACCTTTTAATGGTTAACAAAAATACAAGATGTTACAGCAAGCTTTCGGATCTTCTATCTATCCTTCCTCAGGCTAAATGAAACTGGTTTGGATGGGGCACATATATAATGTACAAAAGCAGAGAGGACACCCCTTTTGATTGAAATGCAAATTTTCACACACAGAAATTTGAGACTATCTTGCACTCAAAACTTAAAGCAACAGGCAAACTGAGCTGAGACATAAATACCTGAGCAGTCCCCTGAGCTCAGGAAAGTGACAGTTTTACGATGTGTCTTATCTCTCCTTCAACCTGCACATGGAAGAAGATGCAGCACCACCTATTGGTCGGCAATATTCTTACAAGTCAAGTTCTGAATTTTTATGAAGTTTAAAAAAAAGTAAAAAAGGATTAGGAAGAGGACATCCCTCTTGGCCTTCTTCAGACCTTTCTTATTCTCTACTTATGCAAGAATCCCGGGCTGAGGTTCATTCCATTCTTGAGTGTATCAAACATGTGATGCTGCGACTTGAAATTGCTCTTCAGTATGATAACTCTCATCTGCTCTATGCTCTGTCTCTGACCACAAAAATGTTCAGCCACAGGTAATTCAGTCTTTCCCTCTCTAATTGAGTGACAATGAGATCTTATCCTCGTTTTCAGTTTTTTGTCCTGTTTCTCCAACATAAAGACCCCAACACGACATTTGCTGAACAGGCTCAGGTACACAACATTGGACATGGAACATATGAATGTCTCTGGGGTCTTATTGTCCTGCTGTGTGTTGGGGATGCATATCCTGTCTACAGTCAGTACATGTGAGCAGGTCTTGCAGCTCCTTACCTTACAGGGATAAGTTCCTTTTTCTGTGTCAGAGGACAATGCACTCCTGATTATAAAGTTCCTCAAATTAGGTGGTTACCTGTAACATACGAGGGGAGGGTCTGGGAATATAATTTCTAGATGGTCATCCTTATGTAGGGTATGATACAGTTTCTTTGCAGTGTTCCTTATTATCTCTAGCTGTGAATTGTAGGTCACTACTAGAGCCACACGTCCATTTTTTTAATTTCTCCTTGTGTTGGAGTAATTGATTTCTGTGTATCCTGATGGCTCTGGTGATTTAGTCATCAATTGAGGTGAGATGGTAGCCCTGACTTAAAAATGTCTTTTTGAGATTGTGTAAATGATCCTCTCAGTCTATTGGGCTTGAGTAGATCCAGTTGTATCTGAAAGCCTGGCTGTAGACAATGGATTTTTTGATGTGTTTAGGATGGGAACAGTTCCATCTGAGGTATGTAGGTCGATCTATCAGTTTCCGGTATAGGGTATTGAGTTGTTCAAAATATTTATGGTGGTGACCAAAAAGTTTATTTCTGTATACATGTAGCTTAATGTCAGGTTTATGGTGGGGTAAAATGCATTGAATCTCTCATAGCATTTTATTAGTTCTTGATCGATGTTGGTCGAGATGATTATGATGTCATCAATGTAGCGGATGTAGGCCAGTGGTTTGTTGGGGCAGGAGGCCAAAAAGTCACTCTTCAGTTTTACTATGGCAAGGTTGACATATTGTGGTGTCATTTTACTGCCCATGGCAGTCCTGGTGAGTTGCAGGAATATCTCTTTGTCAAAGGAGAAATAATTGTGTGTGAGTATGAATCTTGTGAGCTGCAACACTGACTCAGAGGTAACCTCATTGGCCTCAAGGTGTGCCTAACAGGCGGTCAGTCCATCTTCGTGTGGGATGTTGGAGTATAAGGACTCCACATCCATTGTGGCCAGGATGGTGCCATCGGGGCAGGGACCTATGATTGTCAGTTTGTTCAGTAGGTCCGCGGTGTCCTACAAGTAGCTGGTTGTATTCCTCACCAGTGGCTTGAGGACACCTTCTACCCATCCAGAGATTTTTTCAGTGAGGGTTCCCACACCCTTTCAAAACATTTCAGACATTGAGTAGCAGAATGACTCAGGTCCATATTGTTTTTGATTAAATTAACTAGCAGAATCTACTTTTATTTATCTTTTGAAAATTAGAAGACTTAGACCTTGTGCACTGTGCCATAATATCATTTATGTAGACTTCTGTGGAAACTTTCTTCGTGTTTGCAGGCCTCCATTATCATACAATTTAGCAAAAATTGCAACATGCAATCAAGTGTCATATCACAAAGATATCCTTCACCAGTATTCTTGCTATGGGACTGAACTAAGCACTACACATAGGCACACAAGATACCTATAATTCCTTATTACAGTCCAACTGAGACTCTGTCTGCCCCAGCACAGCTTAACAAACACAAATCTACCATGGGCATAAGGCTTAAGAAAAAAAATATATCAGCGGGTGCTGACTTTGCTGTGTATTTTGACATTGATTTTACCCCCTCATTTGAAGAAGTGAAATCTATGCTGAAAATAAGTAGCATAAATTGACAATTTATGTCATGGATTTTTTCCACAGCATGCAAATAAGATTTCTGAAAATCCCATTCACACTGCGTTTACTGTGAAGAAGAGGAAAATCCACAGCATTTTCCATTATGTGTGAACACACCCTTAGGTTTGCTTTACAAATATGTTTTTGTGGCAGTTGTATTAAGCTTGTGAAAAATACCATGAAATTCATGAATTTTTTACAATAATTTTTTGGGGTTGTGTTTTTTTGGTCCCCTTTTATTCTAGACATCTTGTTTACTTTAGAGGAGAAAATGCTTGAAAACAAATACCATACCTACACTCTGTTGCATTTTGAAAAAAATATCATGAACCCCCAAAAGACACAAATAGTAAAAACACCACCAAAAAAAAGCACTATTTGTAGTTCATTCTATAACTTCCTATTGACCTACAGCTTACATTTAGACTTATGGTAATTTCAGAAAAACTTTATTTTTTTATGAGTGTTTCCAGATGTGCTTTGAGTTGTTTTTTGTTTTTTTAAGGTGGAAGAAACACTACAAATAATGTGGTCTTTTCCTGAAAAATGCTATGTGTGAAATATCTAAAAAAAAAATGTTGTACAATAATTTATGTGTGGAGATGGAATAACCAACTGTCACATTCTGTGCACTCAGCAAGAAATATTACTTACCCTATGTCCCTTTCATCAAATACGTAAAAGTATCACACCTGCATTATCTCACTTAGGCTTACCTATTTTCATAGGCACACATGACATTAGTAAAGTCAAAGCATTGAGTCAGGTCATATTTTGCAACCAAGTACAAATCAACATTATAGCTCTCAACCAATATCCATTCCTTGCACTTACACTTACTATCTACATATTTTTAAGAATATTGCAAATTTTTATATTCTAAAACTTAAATTTTCATGATACTGGATAAAAAAAATCAATTACCTTGGTCGAATATCATCTTTGCACATGAAACATAGAAGATCATTCATAACACATTCATGAATTTACGTTTCCTATATCCATCAGATAGGTAGTGTCAAATAATAAAAAAAAGACTAGACACGGTTCAGTATTTATTTAAGCTAAACTGGTATTAATAGACCACTCTATCAGAAATTCAGATCCAATAAAATATACAGCTTTGCCCACAGTAGCAGATTGCACTGTCACTGCCTCACAAAAAGAGCATTGCAACACCATTAGTGGGCATAAATAATGCACACACTCTTCTACTCTACTCAGCTAAGTGCATAGAAACCTTGGGCTCATGTTGTCAGAAATTCAATGGATTAGTATCAAGATTTATTTTAAGTCTGTAAAGCACTTTGTTCTTGACAGTGTTCAAAGCAGAAATAGTGTTATCCTGAATGTGCATCTTAATACTGTCATGCCTGTCTTGTAAGAGTAGATGATGTATAGGCTTCTATGCTTCCTTTTAAAATTTTAGCAGATGTAGGAATATATATTCATAGTACATATAAATATTGATTATAAAACCTATGCACCTAAGTTCAAACCATGATTAATGAAAGCAAATTGAAGACATTTGGTAACAGAATAAAAAATGGTCTTGCAATTTCATTTTTAAACCTCAGGTTGAGAGACAGGGAGAAAAAGATTGAATTACAAAATTGATTTTTTTTTAAGTCAACTAAATTAATTGTAACATATAACACAATATTAATCCAATGAGTAATAATAATAATCAGTATAATAATAATAATTATTATTATTTATATCACTAATATTACTACTTTATTTTCAGTGTTTATTACTTTATAGAGTTGTATTTATAATTTTTTCATACTATCATTATACTATTGTATACCTAATTATGATATACACCATATTATATATTAATACATTGTATTTTTTTTTAATATAAATTGATTATTATTGATATTACTAATACCATAATATGCATTTGTTTTCTCAAGTATGTTTGTGTATTTGTGCATCTAGTTATTGAAAAAGAAATTGAAAGAAAAACCTCTTTGTTTAAAGGTTTAAATTTATAAATATTTTAGATCACATCTCGAGCAACTAATGCAATTTAAGACTGACAGTTCTTTAATGCTATCATTTTTAGAACCACAAGATTTGACGTGAAGGTCAATCCTTTACAGTTTCACAAAGACATTAAACCTTACTTTGAAATAAAGCATTAATATCTCCTTCTCGTATGGCCCATGAATTCCAATATTATTCATTGAACCAGCAGTGTCTGAACTATTCATCACTGAAGCTTGGGATTTTACAACCAAGAAATGTGTCAATAATAATTGTATCCATTCATGGGGTTCCATAATTCTGGGGATACATCATAAAATAAATTACTTAGTTCAGATTAAAGTTTTATACATATAAAGGCTCCATATTGCTTAATACAAGGTTAGATTAGAAATAAATAAAAAATGAAACCACTGCTGACCACTAAAAAAAGAATATTCTTGACGACTATAAAATGAGGTATAAAATTAAATCTAAACAATAGTGAATTGCAATGTATTTGATGGCTCTGTTTTCACTGTTTCTCTTTCTTCTGTTTAATTTTTTTCCCATAAAGTGCATATAATAAAACATTTTCTCATTTTGATATCAAAACACTAAAAGTGGGGAATAAATGCCATATGTAAATTGCATAAAAACCATAACTTAATTTTAGTGCTTTGAATTGGGCCTAATTTATTTGTGCCATTATTTATTTGCTATGCTTTTTTAACTCATCTAATGTGGGGTAGACTATGTTGTAAGTAAGAATAATAATCATAAGAAATCAACAATAGCTTCCTATAAAACACTTAGGCTGGGTTCACACTTGGCAGATTCGCTGCAGCAAATCCGACTGCGGCCGCTAATCCCAGGGTTAGCCAGCCATGTGGACGAGATTTCCTCTATGGAAGCACCAGCCACAGCAGAAAAGCGTGTGGCCTGGCCACTTCAAAACCCGTGGTTAAGTGCCGCGGGTTTTGAAGCAGCGGATTCCCAGGGGAAATCTTGCGGTTTTTAGCTGCGGCCAAACTGCGAGATTCCTCCCCAAATCCACCCAGTGTGAACCCAGGCTTAATGAGTTATTTCCATTGCAATATTATGTATACAGTATTTCCATGTACATCAGCAAAGTATTTTAGGTATTGAATCAAGTAACAAGCCAGTCATTCTTTAAATTTCTAATTAAATAGGTTGTCCAATTATTAACTATTGATTACCTGTAGCAGCTACTACTATGGCGAATCAGGTGCACTGGAGAAAAAACATTTTGTCACTGGACATCCTTCCTGCATGGGCAACGTGGTAGATCAGGCGGCCTGATGCTGAGACAGATTTGCCTCTGGTGGATGTACTGAGATGATTCCAGAAAATCACCATGTATTACAATGTATCTGTTTGACAAAATAATTATTATTCCAGCTTGTGGCCTCGTTCACACGAGTGTGTGTTCGAGCATACATAAGTGCGCACACAACCACACATCTATTTGAACCATTGGTTTCCCTATGATGTGTTCACATGTTCGTGTTTTACAGGCATGCAAATGCAGACGCCAGCAAAAGATATGACATGTGTGCATGGCATAGGTCCATGGTGCGTGTAAATATTCCCCGCAGGGAGTCCCCTCATCCCTGAACACTGTGACAGCACTGTCACAGTGTTCAGTGTTAATGGCATTCCCCGCGGGGAGTAAAGAATTCCCTGCTGTTACAGCTATGGCAAAGGATCATGATATTCTCACTGCACTGCTCTGAAGCACTTTCAGCAGGTGGTGATTTAAAATTCCCATCTGCTGATAAGGGCTCTATCTGATTGGCTGAGTGCTCAGCCAATCACAGGCAGCGCTCAGCAATTCATTGAATGACACCTGAGCGCTGCTTGTGATTGACCACAGCGCTCAGCCAATCACAGGCAGCGGTTTGCCATTCATAGAATTCAATGAATAACTAAGTTATGGCATAATAGTGTATGGCAAGGAGACAAGCAGCTAGACGTGCCTGAGCCCCAGCAGTGGCGGAGAGGTGAGCATATATATTTTTATTTTTTACACATGCTAGGGATGATTTTAAGGGAAGAGATTATATTTGAAGCCCTTCCCCAAAAATTACTGCAGGGATTCCCGGCAGGCCATTGCTTTCAATGTGGCCACTGCCAGCAGCAGCGGCCCAATTAAAAGCAATGGTGCACGGAGCTTCATTCACGCATTTTTTTGCACGTATGTGGATGCGCGGTTTTTGTGCGCACCTATGTACGCGCAAACACACACTCGTGTGAACGAGGCCTGAGATGTTAAGGTACATTAAAAATGGCTGTTGGCTTTTTCACCTTTAATAGTAGCTTTAATTAATATGATTCTAAAAATACTCCAATCGCCTAAGGAAGTAGCTGTTTTATTGCAGTTTTCATTAGTCAACAAACACTTTACTAACCAACTAATATTGTGTTTAGAGATGAGCGAGCACCAAAATGCTCGGGTGCTCGTTACTCGGGACGAAAATTTTGGGATGCTCGAGGGTTCGTTTCGAATAACGAACCCCATTGAAGTCAATGGGCGACCTGAGCATTTTTGTATATAGCCGATGCTCGCTAAGGTTTCCATTTGTGAAAATCTGGGCAATTCAAGAAAGTGATGGGAACGACACAGCAACGGATAGGGCAGGCGAGGGGCTACATGTTGGGCTGCATCTCAAGTTCCCAGGTCCCACTATTAAGCCGCAATAGCGGCAAGAGTGGGCCCCCCCCTCCCAACAATTTTTACTTCTGAAAAGCTCTCATTAGCAATGCATACCTTAGCTAAGCACCACACTACCTCCAACAAAGCACAATCACTGCCTGCATGACACTCCGCTGCCACTTCTCCTGGGTTACATGCTGCCCAACCCCCCCGCACGACCCAGTGTCCACAGCGCACACCAAATTGTCCCTGCGCAGCCTTCAGCTGCCCTCATGCCACACACTGGCCTCATGCCACACCACCCTCATGTCTATTTATAAGTACGTCTACCATGAGGTTGGCACGGCTAGGCAGCGACCCTCTTTAAAAGGGGCGGGGCGATAGCCCACAATGCTGTACAGAAGCAATGAGAAATATAATCCTGTGCCACCGCCATCAGGAGCTGCACACGTGGGCATAGCAATGGGGAACCTATGTGCCACACACTATTCATTCTGTCAAGGTGTCTGCATGCCCCAGTCAGACCGCGTTTTTTTATGAATAGTCACAGGCAGGTACAACTGGGAATCCCCAACTCCGCAATGGGAATTCCGTGTGCACCCACAGCATGGGTGGCTCCCTGGAACCCACTGGCGGTACATAACTATATCCCATTGCAGTGCCCAGCACAGCTGATGTAACGTCAGCTGTAATGCAGCTGGGCAAAAAATTAATTGGATTACACTGTAGGCGAGGGCCCCACAAAATTGGTGTACCAACAGTACTAATATACCTCAGAAAAATTGCCCATGCCCCACCAAGAGGGCAGGTGAAACCCATTAATCGCTTTGGTTAATGTGGCTTAATTGGTAACTAGGCCTGGAGGCAGCCCAGTGAAAATAAAAATTGGTTCAGGTGTAAGTTTCAACGCTTTAATGAGCATTGAAACGTATAAAAATTGTTTAGAAAAATTATATGACTGAGCCTTGTGGGCCTAAGAAAAATTGCCCGTTCGGCGTGATTACGTGAGGTTTCAGGAGGAGGAGCAGGAGGAGGAGGATGAATATTATACACAGATTGATGAAGCAAAAATGTCCCCGTTTTTGATGGTGATAGAGAACGATGCTTCCATCCGCGGGTGCAGCCTACGTATTGCTTAGGTATCCCTGCAGTCCGCTGGTGGAGAAGAGAAGTCTGGGGAAATCCAGGCTTTGTTCATCTTGATGAGTGTAAGCCTGTCGGCACTGTCGGTTGACAGGCGCGTACGCTTATCTGTGATGATTCCCCCAGCCGCACTAAACACCCTCTCTGACAAGACGCTAGCCGCAGGACAAGCAAGCACCTCCAGGGCATACAGCGCGAGTTCAGGCCACGTGTCCAGCTTCGACACCCAGTAGTTGTAGGGGGCAGAGGCGTCACGGAGGACGGTCGTGCGATCAGCTACGTACTCCCTCACCATCCTTTTACAGTGCTCCTGCCGACTCAGCCTTGACTGGGGAGCAGTGACACAGTCTTGCTGGGGAGCCAGAAAGCTGTCAAAGGCCTTAGAGAGTGTTCCTTTGCCTGTGCTGTACATGCTGCCTGATCTCTGCGCCTCCCCTGCTACCTGGCCCTCGGAACTGCGCCTTCTGCCACTAGCGCTGTCGGATGGGAATTTTACCATCAACTTGTCCGCCAGGGTCCTGTGGTATAGCATCACTCTCGAACCCCTTTCCTCTTCGGGTATCAGAGAGGAAAAGTTCTCCTTATACCGTGGGTCGAGCAATGTGTACACCCAGTAATCCGTTGTGGCCAGAATGCGTGTAACGCGAGGGTCACGAGAAAGGCATCCTAACATAAAGTCCGCCATGTGTGCCAGAGTACCTGTACGCAACACATGGCTGTCCTCAATAGGAAGATCACTTTCAGGATCCTCCTCCTCCTGTTTCTCCTCAGGCCATACATGCTGAAAGGATGACAGGCAAGCAGCATGGGTACCCTCAGCAGTGGGCCAAGCTGTCTCTTCCCCCTCCTCCTCATCCTCCTCATGCTCCTCCTCCTCCTCCTCCTCAACGCGCTGAGATATAGACAGGAGGGTGCTCTGACTATCCAGCGATATACTGTCTTCCCCCCCTCTGTTTCTGAGTGCAAAGCGTCTGCCTTTATGCTTTGAAGGGAACTTCTCGAAAGGCATAGCAGAGGAATGGTGACGCTAATGATTGCAGCATCGCTGGGTAGATCGCTGAGATGTCTGTCAACCAGGCCCACTCTTCTGTAAAGAATTGAGGAGGCTGACTCCCACTGCGCCGCCCATGTTGGAGTTGGTATTCCACTATAGCTCTACGCTGCTCATAGAGCCTGGCCAACATGTGGAGTGTAGAGTTCCACCGTGTGGGCACGTCGCACAGCAGTCGGTGCAGTGGCAGATGAAACCGATGTTGCAGGGTGCGCAGGGTGGCAGCGTCCGTGTGGGACTTGCGGAAATGTGCGCAGAGCCGGCGCACCTTTCCGAGCAGGTCTGACAAGCGTGGGTAGCTTTTCAGAAAGCGCTGAACCACCAAATTAAAGACGTGGGCCAGGCATGGCACGTGTGTGAGGCTGCCGAGCTGCAGAGCCGCCACCAGGTTACGCCCGTTGTCACACACGACCATGGAGGCTCAGCGGCGCAAGCCAGCGGTCGGTCTGCTCCGTCAGACCCTGCAGCAGCTCGTGGGCCGTGTGTCTCTTATCTCCTAAGCTGAGTAGTTTCAGCACGGCCTGCTGACGCTTGCCCACCGCTGTGCTGCCACGCCGCGCGACACCGACTGCTGCCGACGTGCTGCTGCTGACACATCTTGATTGCGAGACAGAGGTTGCGGAGGAGGAGGAGGAGGAGGAGGGTGGTTTAGTGGAGGAAGCATACACCGCTGCAGATACCACCACCGAGCTGGGGCCCGCAATTTTGGGGGTGGGTAGGACGTGAGCGGTCCCAGGCTCTGACTCTGTCCCAGCCTCCACTAAATTCACCCAATGTGCCGTCAGGGAGATATAGTGGCCCTGCCCTCCTGTGCTTGTCCACGTGTCTGTTAAGTGGACCTTGGCAGTAACCGCGTTGGTGAGGGCGCGTACAATGTTGCGGGAGACGTGGTCGTGCAGGGCTGGGATGGCACATCGGGAAAAGTAGTGGCGACTGGGAACTGAGTAGCGCGGGGCCGCCGCCATCCTACTTTTGAAAGCCTCCGTTTCCACAACCCTATACGGCAGCATCTCCAGGCTGATAAATTTGGCTATGTGCACGTTTAACGCTTGAGCGTGCGGGCGCGAAGCGGCGTACTTGCGCTTGCGCTCCAACACTTGCGCTAGCGACGGCTGGACGCTGCGCTGACAGACATTAGTGGATGGGGCCGAGGACAGCGGAGGTGAGGGTGTGGGTGCAGGCCAGGAGACGGTAGTGCCTGTGTCCTGAGAGGGGGGTTGGATCTCAGTGGCAGGTTGGGGCACAGGGGGAGAGGCAGCGGTGCAAACCGGAGGCGGTGAACGGCCTTCGTCCCACCTTGTGGGGTGCTTGGCCATCATATGTCTGCGCATGCTGGTGGTGGTGAGACTGGTGGTGGTGGCTCCCCGGCTGATCTTGGCGCGACACAGGTTGCACACCACTGTTCGTCGGTCGTCTGCACTCTCAGTGAAAAACTGCCAGACCTTTGAGCACCTCGGCCTCTGCAGGGTGGCATGGCGCGAGGGGGCGCTTTGGGAAACATTTGGTGGATTATTCGGTCTGGCACTGCCTCTACCCCTGGACACCGCACTGCCTCTTGACACCTGCCCTGCTGCTGCCCTTGCCTCCCCCTCTGAAGACCTGTCCTCAGTAGGCGTAGCAAACCAGGTGGGGTCAGTCACCTCATCGTCCTGCTGCTCTTCCTCCGAATCCTCTGTGCGCTCCTCCCTCGGACTTACTGCCCTTACTACTACCTGAGTGATAGACAACTGTGTCTCATCGTCATCGTCCTCCTCACCCACTGAAAGGTCCTGAGACAGTTGCCGGAAGTCCCCAGCCTCATCCCCCGGACCCCGGGAACTTTCAAAAGGTTGGGCATCGGTCACGACAAACTCCTCCAGTGGGGAGGATTCGGAACCCTTGCTGCCCATTCTGGGCAGGGGCCCGAGAACAGTTCCTGGGAGTCTGCCTGCTCCTCAGAATGTGTCATTGTAATGGAGTGAGGAGGCTGGGAGGAAGGAGGAGCAGCAGCCAGAGGATTCAGAGTTGCAGCAGTGGACGGCGCAGAACTGTGGGTGGTCGATAGATTGCTGGATGCACTTTCTGCCATCCACGACAGGACCTGCTCACACTGCTCATTTTCTGATAAAGGTCTACCGCGTGGATCCATTAATTGTGAGATGAATGTGGGGACGCCAGAAACGTGCCTCTCTCCTAATCCCGCAGCAGTCGGCTGCGATACACCTGGATCAGGAGCTCGGCCTGTGCCCACACCCTGACTTGGGCCTCCGTGTCCTCACCCGCGTCCACGTCCTCTAGGCCTACCCCTACCCCTCAGCATGGTGTATTACCAGTAATGCAGAAACAGAACGCTGTAATTAAATGTGCCGCTTATTGGCCTGTGGTTGGAGGCTGACTTCGCTTACGGAACGCACAGCAGAGCCAGGAAATAATTTTGCGCAAGCCTGCTGTAACACTTAGCTGGCTGCGTATGAATTAGGACAACTACCCCCAGCACAGACCCAGTACACTGAGGACGGTCACAGGCAGCCCAAATAGATTTTTTTTCCCAAATGTTTTTGGAAAGGCCCACTGCCTATATACACTGTATATGTCTTCTGTCCCTGCGTCACCACTACTGGCCCTGGAGTATGTAAAATAACTGCAAACTGTTGCACTGTGGACTGGAATACAGCGGTGATGTAACAGCCAACACAGAGCCAGGAAATAATTTTGCGCAAGCCTGCTGTAACACTTAGCTGGCTGCGTATGAATTAGGACAACTAGCCCCTGCACAGACCCAGTACACTGAGGACGGTCACAGGCAGCCCAAATAGATTTTGTTTCCCAAATGTTTTTGGAAAGGCCCACTGCCTATATTCAATAAATATGTCTTCTGTCCCTGCCTCACCACCACTACTGGCCTTGGACTATGTATAATTACTGCAGGGCGCAATGCTGTGCACGGCCGATATACAAAAAAAAATGTGCAACACTGCAAAAAGCAGCCTCCACACTACTGCACACGGTTAGATGTGGCCCTAAGAAGGACCGTTGGGGTTCTTGAAGCCTAAAATACTCCTAACGCTCTCCCTATAGCAGCTCCAGCAAGACAGCACTTTCCCTGATCTCTGTCAGAACGCATCGGGTGGCGAGCCGCAGGAGGGGCCGATTTATATACTCGGGTGACACCTGATCTCGCCAGCCACTCACTGCAGGGGGGTGGTATATGGCTTGAACGTCGCAGGGGGAAGTTGTAATGCCTTCCCTGTCTTTCTATTGGCCAGAAAAGCGCGCTAACGTCTCAGAGATGAAAGTGAAAATAACTCGAACATCGCGTGGTGCTCGTTTCGAATAACGAGCATCTCGAACACGCTAATACTCGAACGAGTATCAAGCTCGGACGAGTACGTTCGCTCATCTCTAATTGTGTTTAATATAATATTAGCTATAGAGTCATGATTTTTGCCAATGTTTTAAAATACTGCATTACATTGCACTACATTTTTAGACACTAAAGACTTCTTATTTCTCTTATTTCTCTTTATAATATAATATAGTGAGTGTAATTGGAGTTGGTCAAAACATTTCTGTGCACTGCACATGATTCAAGAGCCTTAGCAGCTCAACGAGGAGACATGTTGGCTCGTTGCTTTCGCATATGAGCTGCATATTATTTACCAACTTCAACTGCTCGCTGAGGAGACATTTTGGCTTGTTGCTTTCACATATAAGCTGCATGTGATTTACAATCTTTAGCTGCTGCTGAGGAGAAACGTTCACTTGTTGCTTTCACATATCAGCTGTATGAGATTTACAAACTTTAGCTGCTCACTGAGGTGACATTGTGGCTGCCACTGTATAATGTAAGCTACATTAGCTTAATGGTGGCATTGAACCCTCTGTGGTGACATGTTTGCACGACAGCGACAGTTTGTTTCAAAACTGGATAATGGTTCTCAATTAGATGAAGGTTCGACTGGTGTTGGTGGCATTAGTACGTGACATGACAGATATCATGTTCAGGAAACTGTGAAGACAGTGGTGAAGGG